>NC_143517.1:54766593-55126593 GCF_031878675.1 Megascapheus bottae
TTAACTGGAGATTAGAGTCTCAGGTCCTTTTGTGCCCAAGCTGGTTTTGAACCTTGAACCTCAGATCTCAGCCTCCTGAGTAGCTAGGATCACAGGCGTGAGTCACTGAGCCCATATACATACATACATACATACATACATACATACATACATACATACATACATACATATTAAACAACTGTTTTAAAAAAAGAGGAAATAGTCTTTAGCAGGCACCTCAACAAATGAAAAAGAAGAAGATTCTCATCCCAAATGTCATGAGGAAAAAGAGATTCCTTCTCCACCAAAAGCTAGTAGAATGGCCACAGACCAGAAAAGTTGACAGCATTGCAGGGTATAGATGAAGAAAACTCTTATTCAGTGCTGGTGTTAATGAAAAATGGTTATATCCTGTTTGGAAGATGGTATGGCAATTTCTTACAATAGTAGGCATGCCCTTATTATACAATTCAACAGTTACATTCTTTGATATACTCCGATAGGAGTTGAAAGCATGTTTACACTAGACCTATGGAGCAAACAGACTATTTACAATTGCTAAAATGTCAACATGGTGTAATGGAATGCATTGCATATAGAATCCTTTTATTGTCAAGGTTCAGAATTACAGTTTTACTTTGTGTGTGGGGGGGGGGTTGCCTGTGGGCACAGTCCTGGGGCTTGAACTCAAGGCCTGGGCACTGTCTTTGAGCTACTGTGTTCAAGGCTAGTGCTCCACCACTTGAGAGACAGCTCTACTTCCCATTATTAGCAGTCAATTGGAGTTTCATAGACTTTCCTACCTGGGCTGGCTTCAAACTACAATCTTCAGATATCAGCCTCCTGAGTAGCTATGATTATAGGCATGCACACAGGCAGTACCCTGTTTGCATGTACTATCCTCTTGTAAACAGCTTCACCAGATATTTACTCCAACAGAACCATCACACTGCTAGATGTGCTGGTGCTAAGCACAAATATTGGCTCAGGGACAGTGCTCAGGCCCCTTGATGAAAAAGAGGAGAAGGAGGAGGAGGAAGAGGAGGAGGAGGAGAAGGAGGATTGAACTTACTGTCCTATGACTATTGATTGCATGTTCTACACATATCCCTTCCAGTTTTCTTTTTTACTTACACAGAAATGGAGAAATAATAGCAGCAGAAACAGGCTCATGAATCCAGAAATAGAAGACTTTGAAGACAGAATTGATGCACTAGAAACCTGGTTAGTTGTTCACCATCCTTGTGGAATGGGAAAAGTCTTCCCATAGGTGACAAGCCACTTAATTTGGGACAATTCTATCTGGAAGAAATACTTTTCATCTTATTTAAGTCATTGTAGCTGAGGACCAATTTATTAGAGATCATTGCCTTGTGCTTTCACAAATAAACCATGCAAGTGGCTTCTATCTAGAATCTGGTGAATGACTGAAAAGATGAAAGAAAATTAGCATGAACATCTCCTTGTCTTGTCACAATAGTGGAATGATGTCATATTTCTGCAAAGATGAGCTACATACTCATTTGAAGGTATTTTGTGTCTGAATCTCAAAGTTTCTGGCTCATACATCTGAATTTGTCATCATACAAGAACACATCTAGCATGGGATGCAAGCAAATGGACTGGGATTCTGAGACTAATGTATAAAACAACAGTTTTTGAATTTACAATAAGAAATCATTGTCATATAACTGGAGAGTTCATGTAACCAATTTATTTTCTTCAAGTAGTCAAGATAACCAGGATGCCAAATTTTAATCAGAAGCTACTGCACAGTTTTATAAGACCTGGACATACTCAACTTCTATAAAATCAGCCCATTGAGTCCCTGTAGGCAAAAGTGCACAGGAGCCAAACCTTAATCAGAACATTGCTTCATAAACATGGAGTCAGATGTTGGAAGTTTAATGATTCATATGTCAAATTGTTTTTCTCTAAATAGAGGAGCTCTTGGCAATGGGTAAAAGATAGACTTTAGTATAGTTTTACTTAAGGTCACTCTCACAAGGGTAGGCCACCTGTGTTTCCAGGTTTTGAAGTAGCTTTATATCAAGAAAAAGTCATTAGAAACAAAGGCCAAGAGTTCACCTCCACTTCTGTGATGAGTTTGTTGTTAAGTCGCTTGTTTTTGTCCTCTTTTCCTATGATCCATCTTCTGATCCATTTGTTTATCTGTTATTATTTATCTGTTACTTCATTAATTTGGATTAATTTGTCGTGGTATTGCTTCCAGTCAGAAAGTTGGTTTATTGCTTAGTTCTCAACAGGGAAATCTTGTTTCAATCATTTCTTCATTTAAAGAAACCATTAGTAGAGTTCCCAGGTACTAACAATAGAAATTTTTTTCCAGAAGTTAATTTTTAAAGAGGAAGACTTACCACCAAAGATACTGTTCACTGAAATTTAATTCATCATCTTCTTGTGCAGTTTAACTTCTCTCTTTCTAGCTTTTTAAGACATTCATGACATGGGTATATGTCTTTTATTATTCTAAAGTAGTACACATTTCAGCTTGCTAATTCCTTAAGGGAATAGCTACTTATAATTCACACTTCAGTTCTTTCCACACGAAGGACAGTGTCTCCTAAGGATAAGTTCAGTAAGTGTTTTGATAATGGATGTGATAAAAAAATTAATGTGTATACTAGGGACAGTAAGTGTGCTATATTCTCTTTTTCCATATCTCATTACTAGGATATTCTGAGAGCAATATTTCTTAACATACTTCATTTAAACTGGACACCTTAACCTTCCTTAGAGAAAATAAGACGAATCACACTATTATACATGATAGAATATGCTAACATGATCATCATAATTATGACTCACACTGAGTACTTAGTGTATTTGTGTTGCTTTCATTATTTCTCCCAAGTGTTTTAAGGTGCTAACATAATTTTTATTCTTTAGAGATATAGAAATCAAGGAAATGACAGAATTCTGTCACTCACGTCTCTTGCCCTGCTTCTGATTGCCTAAGATTGGGATACAGCCAATCATATGCAAAGACCGATGTTCCTAACTAACTACTGTACACACTGCCTCCATTCACTGATTTTCATAAATAATTTGGTCTGATCTATTTACTCATAGGTGAGAAATAGCAAGATACCAAGAAGATAGCTTTTCCACAGGCATGGATTACTTTAGATGTGGATTTGTTTGAAAGTGGTGACAAGTATCAAGAGACATCTCACGAGAATATTTATATTTTTCTACCTTTGCCTTGCTGGCTATTCCTTATTCTCCTCTTTGTTTTCTCATTACAGTAGTCCCATGGCTCAAACTCCTGTCAAATGTCCTACTCAACACTTAGTCTTGCTTTGGCTAATTCTTCTCTCATTTTTGTATAGTTCTTTGTTTCACTTTTGTGTGTACTTATTCCTTGCTTTATATGTAACACACTTTACTATATAGACTCAGCACTATTTCTTTCCAGAGACCTCCATTCAGCGTCATGTAAGTGATTATTTAGAAAGAGTTGCAAATAATCACATTATTTTCAACTATTTACCATTCTTCATCAGTCATCATTTAGATTAATTGTGATTACATAAACTCTAAATAATCACCTCTATTATTTCCTGACAATACCTAAATTGTTTTACATATTTTTGTCACAGTTTTCAAAATAGCATGGATATCTACCCTACACATAGAAGGCTATGTAGTCATTACCTGATTTATGAAATGGTAACTCCTCTGTACAACACTTTAATAATAACAACAAATTATTTTTAAAAACAATAAAGGATAAATAAATATGAATAACACTGAGGTATTATATTCTAATGTTTTTTGTCAGTCATGGGGCTTGAACTCTAGGTCTGGGCCCAGGCTGTGTATGACAAACCTACAGCTAGCATCATACTTAATAGTCAAAAGCAAAAGTCATTTCCTCTAAAATTGGGACAAGAATGTTGGTTCTCTCTACTCCTCTTCAATCTAGTATTAGTATTCCTAGCCAGAGCAGTAAGGCAATAAGCAAATATAAAGGAGGAGATCTAAATAGGGAAAGATGAAGTGAAACTCTCCCTCTTTGCAGATGACATGATTCTGTATTTAAAGAACCCTTTAGACTCCTCCCAAGCTCCTTGAGCTGAGTCAAAACTTTGACAAGGTAGTGGGTCATAAAATTAACCCTCAAATACCACCTTCCTTCCTATATGCCAACAATGAGAGGAATGAAGCAGCAATCAGGAAAGCAACTCCTTTTTCCAATAGCTTAAAAAATACTTAGGAATTAACTTAAGGAAGGAAGTACTAGAACTTTGTGACAAAAAAATTTTAAAACCTGAAAAAAGAAATTAAAGCAAAACTAAGGAAGTGGAAAAACCACCAATGCTCCTGGGTTGAGAGGATTAACATCATGAAAATGACAATCCTGCCAAGGGATATCTACAAATTTAATGCAATATCCATCAATATCCTAATGTCATTCTTTAATGAAATAGAGGAAGCCATTCAAAAATTCATATGGGATAATAAAAGGCCCCCAATAGCAAAGCAATCCTTAGCAGAAAGTACAGCACTAGAGGAATACCAATATTAAATTTCAGACTCTATTACAGAACTATAATAATAAAAGCAGTTTGGTACTGGCACAAAAACAGGCCTGAGGACTAATGGAATGAACTGAAGACCCAGAATTTAACCCACAGACCTATGGCCTAAAAATAGGATGGAAGAAAGAAAGCCTCTTCAACAAATGGTGCCTGCAGAATTGGATATGGTCCTGTAGAAAACTAAACTTGAATCTTTATGTCATTCTGCACTAGGTGGGAATTAATTTCAAATGGATCAATGACCTTACGATAAAACATATGCTCTGAAAACTTTACAGGAAGGAATAGGGCTCCTCAGTATAGGTACACCTTCCTAATAAAGGTCAGAAATAAAAAATTAAAGAAAATTTGGATAAATGGGACTGCATTAAGCTACAGAGCTTCTGTATGGAAAAAGACATAGCTAGCAAGATAAATAAATAGAAAGCCCACAGAGCAATAGAAGATTTTCACCAGCCATAAAACAGACACGCGCCTCATATCTAAAATATACCTATAGCTCAAAAACTTGAATCTCCCCAAAACAAATCCTCAAAGAAACAACCATCCTATTAAAAGTTGGACTAAAGACTAAAAGAGAAACTTCCCTGAAGAGGGACTAAGAATGACCTATAGACACATGAAGAAATATTCGACATCTCTGCCCATAAAGGAAATGCAAATCAAAATAACTTTGAGATTCCACCTCACTTAGAATGGTCATCATCTGGGGACCAAGACATGAGAAAGGGTATCAATGTATGTGAATTAATGCACCTTCTGTCTGGCAAATATAATGTAACCCTTCTATTAATTACAATATAAAAAACATATGAAAAAAATGGTCATCATCAAGAAATCTAATAATAACAGATGATGGCAGGAATGTGGCCAGAAGGGAATGCTTCTAGACTGTAAACTTGGTCAACCACTCTGAAAAGCAGTATAGTGGTTCCTCAAAAGACTAAACATAGAGCTCCCCTATGACCCTGCAATCCCACTCCTTAGCATTTACCCAAATGTTCAGAAACAAGGCCCTACTAAAGCCACTAGCTCAACGATGTTCACAGCAGCATTATTTACCACAGGTAAGATATGGAACCCACTCAGATGCTCCTCAGTAGATCAAGAAGATGTGATATTTATACACAATGGAATTCTATGCTACCATCGGAAAGAATGATTTTGCCCCATTTGTAAGGAAATGGAAAGACTTGGAAAAAGTCATATTAAGTGAAATAAGCTAGACCCAAAGGAGCATAGGCTCCATGGTTTCCCTCATTTGTAAAAAATTAGTACACATCTAGGGTTTCCTAGCAGAGAATCACAATAGTTCAAAAACTATGTACATGTGGCCGGCCATACAGGATGAGGCTAAGTGAAATGAACTCCAGGATAAGAAAACCAGAGGTTTATCTTTATAATTGTTGTTCTCAATTTACTATGTGAAGTTATTTCTTTTCTTTTCCTTGTATGGTTTATTCATATTGTTATAGTATCTGACTTTGTTGCCTGGTATATCATATATACATTTATTTGTTTATTTGAAATAGGGAAGGGAAGGAGGAAAGCAAGATGATTGATTGGGAAGGGCTGCGTGGAGGGAAAGGGGGAGAAAATATGGGAAGAGGTATCAATGTTCAAGAAGTAATGTACTTACTACCCGATGAATGTAACTAACCTTTCTATTCACTACCCTGATAATAAAAAATTAAAAAACAAAAGAGAATTTACACTCTTCATTATTGTTTCTCAGAATAAACTACTAATAACCGAGGGTCTGCAGCATTTAAGTCGCTCAAAATATTTTGAGCGAGTCAGCTTTAGAGAATTTGTAACAAAGAAAGAATATTTTGTCTATTTCAAAATTCACATGGAAAGCATAAAAAAGATATAAAGCATTTTATAATAGCACTTAATATTTTTGTTAGAGAAAAAACATCCATAGGTACTTAGGAATATAAATCTATTACTAATAGCTTTGATTCTAAGGAATTTGTCATGCTGTACCATTAAATTTAATTGTAGCAAGAGCTACAATAGGAATAAACTGCTACTCAACTGGGCTTTCAAGCACTGACCCTTAGAAGAGCTGGAATAAGATAAAGAATTCCAAGCAGCAGGGGATATTATCAAATCTATTTTCTCAGCAGGAAATAGGCAAACAAATTTAGGAACTTCAGCAGGAAGCCTCTAGCAAAGATTCTCTGTCACTTGAGAAGTAGGAAAAGAGACAGTGAGTTAAGCCTTGGCTAAAGTCAATATCTCTAAGGGGCAGGGAGTGGGGGGGAATTGAGGGGAACCCTCTTGTCTCTGTTTCTTGGCTTTCATTTCATTTCATTTTCATTTTATTATACTATTAATTTATATGATCATATGCACACAGCTATTGAGCCTTTGCAAGTCTCTCTTAACAATACCCTTGTTTGGTCTCACTGTGAATGTCTAGAGAGCTGTATAATTTATCATGTCCCAGTGTAGTTTTTGTCTGTTTTCGTTTTATGTAACTTCTGTCTATTTACAAGTTTATCTCTTCAGGGGAGGGCAAAGTGGGGGCAGGGAAAGGGAGGGACAAAGGCTCAACAAATGCAGCAGTGATACTTACTAGACACTATGCTGAAAACGAACTGCACAACTTGTGGCTCGGGACAGGAGGGAAGAACTGAGAGAGCGAAGCGGGAACATGGTTCAAAAAGAAAATGTACAGGGCTGGGAGTGAGGTCTACAGGTAGAGTGCTTGCTTAGTGTGCACAAAGCGGTGGGTTCAATTGCCTGTACCATACATACAGAAAAAGCTAAAAGTGGTGCTGTGGCTGAAGTGATAGATTGCTAGCCTTGAGAAAGCCCAAGGGCAGTGGCCAGACCCTGAGTCCAAGCCCCAGAACTGGCAAAAGAAAGAAAGAAAGAAACAAAGAGAGAGAGAGAGAAAGAAAGAAATCGTTACTTGACTTACATAACTGTTACCCCTCTGCACACATCACTTTTACAATAACAACATAAAGACATATAATTCTAAAGATTAAAAAATAAAAAGGGCAGAAGGAATGGTCTCTTCTCCCGCCCCCCCCCAACCCCAGCTAAGCTCCAGATATATTTAGTATTATAACACGCTTTCATCTGATGGATGTCAACTGGTCCTGAGACCTTCTACTAGTAACTATAGACACGGCCTTGCAAACTCATGTCCCTTAGACAATGGTGCTTGGACATCTATGGTACCTGTATGCCTTCTGCTTTGTAGCAGATGATGAAAAAATAGCAGCAGTCATCTAATAATTCCCTTCCATTGGCCTTCATATACATTGTCTCCTGGAATCATCACAGTAATCCTAGATATAATTACGGCTACCGACATTTTGCAGATGAAGAGAAGACACAAGCACATTGACTGAAGGAGGATAGACT
The DNA here is from genome assembly GCF_031878675.1 of Megascapheus bottae. Classification (NCBI taxonomy): domain Eukaryota; kingdom Metazoa; phylum Chordata; class Mammalia; order Rodentia; family Geomyidae; genus Megascapheus; species Megascapheus bottae. Next base: position 54,774,522 of record NC_143517.1, read on the forward strand.
CAGGGGAGGAGTCCGTTGAACAGCTACTATACTGCTCAACAAAATGAATACCAGGAAGCTACAACATGTTTTGATGGCCGGGGAAGGGGATGAGGGATGAGTTTAAGGGCATAGAAGAACAAATGACTGGAAAGAGGAAAGACGGATAGCCAATATATTTAATGAATATATGTAAAAATTGTACCACATAACCTCATGGTATGAATGGAGTAGGAAGGGGTGCCTTTAATCAAGATGCATTGCCCTCATAAACTGACTTGTTGAACGGAAACCCCTTTGTATTTAAGGATAACTTTTCTTCATATATTTTTATTGTAATTAATAGAGGGTTACATTATATTCATCAGATAGAAGGTACATTACTTCACAAATATTGATACCCTTTCTCATGTCCTGTTTCCCATTTCCCTCCCCCGCTTTCCCCTCGCAACTTGATTTCCCACCTTCCCTCTCCTATTTCAAACAACCAATTAAGCATACATAAAATATATCAGATAACAAGGTGAAGTATTGTAACAATATGTCATAACCAAGGGATGGCAAAAGAGATGAACGATAACATAGTACATCAAGGACAACAATCACTCATTATATGGCTTTTGTTTCTATATCCTGGAGGTCCTTTCATTTAGCGTCATCCTACATGGCCTTATATATCTAGATTTTGTTCTATTGTAAATCTCTGCTAGGAGAGTCCAAGGTTTCTACTGATTATGACAAATGAGGGAGACTATTGGGCCTATGTTCCTTTGATTCTGGCTTACTTCACTTAAAAATTTTTTTTCTTTCTATTTCCTTACAAATGGGGCGATGTCATTCTTTCTGACAGCAGCATAGAATTTCATTGTGTATAAATACCACATCTTGTTGATCCAATCCTCTACTGAGGGGCATCTGGGTGGGTTCCATATCTTTGCTATGGTAAATAGTGCTGCAATGAACATCGTTGTGCTAGTGGATTTAGTATGTCCTTGTTTCTGGACGATTGGGTAAATGCCAAGTAGTGGAATTGCTGGGTCATAGAGGAGCTCCATGTTTAGCCTTTTGAGGAACTGCCATACTGCTTTCCATAGTGGTTGCACAAGTTTGCACTCTCACCAACAGTGTAGTAGTGATCCCTTCTGTCCACATCCCCTCCAGCATCTGTTGTTATTAGATTTCTTGATAAGGATAACTTTTTTAAATATAAGAAAAGCATAAAGAACCATGAAGTAGAAGGGACTTGTGGTCATAGATAAATGAGCAGCTAAATCCTTCAATAAAATTCAAAATCAAATTAGAATTTGTCAATTTCACTTCTTGTGTCTAACTCCTGGATCAATGTCCAGTTCTGTTTAGAACTAGTGATTGAGCAACTGATTGAATTACAAATAAATTAATTCTCAATATGATCTTTGTAGACTCAAATCATGAAGTACATTTGTGAAATTTCTATACTTTCATTGATCTTAGCACTGTAGTAGATATATATAATTGATAATCAAATGACTACCAAAAGATCTTTCATGAATTTTCCATATTATTTGGTTTATTCAGACAATTGATGAATTAAAAACATTTTATTTATCTTGTGAAGCCAAAAGCATGTTTTCTAACCTTCTCTCTAAGAAAGAATTTTAAGACAGATGAGGAATGGAGATAGCCAATTTGAATCTTCTTCCAGATGTGGAAGTTTTGACTCAGCCAATGCTGTTTGCCAGTTGGAATGTAGTTAGATTTGGGGAAGAAAAAAATTCCACCATGAAACTTGAATAAGTCATCACTTTAGCTTTCAAGGCAAAATTCTTGATAGAGATGGGATCGATCTCAAAGCTTCTGAGAAAACAGAATGCTCCTCTTTAAACAAGGATGCTAGGGGCCCAATTTCTGAGAGAAATTAATTCTGAGAGTTTGACCAATAAAACCTGGAAAAAGCTTCCTTCTGTGCAGGTCTCTGAGCTATAAGACAGCTACAATATACACAAAGTGTGTCTGTTGCTTATTGCTAACATGTTGGCTTTCCAAACAAGGACAGTTTAACTTAGAACTTACCTATATGACCTGAGATTTAGCTCTATCCTACTTCTGAGACCTAGACTACATACTCCTATTTGATAGCTATATGTGTTTTCTTATTTGTTCTTGGTTTTTCATTTGTTGCATTTACTTTGGTGTGGGTGTGTGTTCGTTTTTGTCTGTGTTACTTTTGTCACTGGGATGAAATGCCTAAGAACAGTAACTTAGAGAAGAGATGGATTTGGGGTCAAGGTTTCAGAAGTTTTACCCTGTGTGGCTGGCCACATTGTTTCTGAAGATGGGATACATAAATGCTGGAAGTACATACATAATATATACATATGCATATATACATACATATGCATGTACATATACATACATACATAAATTCTGGAAGGGTATGGAAGGCCAAAATATCACACCTCATGGTAGCTGGCATGAATAAAAAGGTAGAGAAATGGACACAGTATCAATCCATCCTTCAAAGGTCTGCCCTCTGTGAGCCACTTCCTTGAACTAGGGTCACCACCAGTCAGCCACTTTCTAAATTGTGAATCCAGGGACAAAGTCAGGGGCCTCATGATCTTGTCATCTCTTAATGACTGTGTCCATCAGCTGGGGACCGAGTCTCTAACATGCTAGGTTTTGGGGGTTTTTGTTGTTGTTGTTGTTGTTTCCTGGGACTTGAACTCTGGTCCTGGACACTGTTCTTAAGCTTATTTTGTTCAAGGATAGCACTCTACCACTTGAACCACACTTTTTTTTTAGTAGTTTGTTGGACATGAGTCTCATGGGCTTTCCTGCCTGGGCTGGCTTCAGTCTGTGATCTTCAGGCGTTATGAGCCACCATACTAGCTTTTTCGAGGCTAGTTCATTTCCATGCCATACAGCCCTACCTCTAAAACTGGAATCCAAATTTTCTGTGTTCAAACCAGTTGTTGGGAACTAAAGTTGTAGGCCCTAGTCTCTTCCCTAATGCATAAAGCCATTTTTCCCCACTCACCAATTTCTTCTAATATTTACCAGAAACTCAGATTCCTGACTGTCATTTCCTCTGGAGTCCTGACTTCTCCATAACTTTCTCTGCCCTTGTCTCATAATAAATCTTTCTGGTGAGTTTCTGTCATTATCATTTGCATTTGAGATCATGTTGAATGGACAAGACTTTCTCCTGGTACCTGTGGCCACTTCCTTTCTTCATCCTCTCTCCCAGAGGCATTCTGTTTGCCTCAATCCATTGCATCACTAAACCTTCAGCGGACTACTGACACACAGGATCCCACAAATCCCAACTGATGAATATGCAGACAGATATTCCCTTCTGGTCAGTGTGTGGGGTTGCATAATTCCACATGCCATAGAGAACTGCTGGTACATTCTCTTGCAGGAACAATTCTTCTTGGAAATAATCACAAGCAGAAGCATTAAATTTTGCAACACCCTGGGAAACCCACTTGAATTATCCTGTGAGAGTGAGGAAAATATCCAGTATCAGTCCTGGAATCAGCTTTTATTAAAACAATACAATTCTAGGCTGTTTTTTTTCATAGCAATTTCTTCTTGTAAGTTTTGAAAATAAATGTGTACCCTTATATTTTCTTTATACATTTCAGTAGATGGTGTCTAAATTTCGCTATTCAAATAAAGAAATTATCCTATTCAATTTGTGAAGATTTTGTAGCTCTAGAAGTGTTGACTTCTATAAGAGATAGGTTCTGATGTTAGAATGAGAACAAAGGCAAATTTATACCCTGAGTTTTTAAAATAATTTTACGATCTTTAAGTAGTGCACAAAAGTGTTTTCATTCACTAAAGCAATTTATGAATACAGTGCATCTTGATCACTGTTACCACTTTCAACATTCTCACTCAGGCCTCCTAACCCACCCTTTCCCTGCCTTATCTTAAATATAGCTTCTGTATTGTTTTTGACTTTTTGACAAAGCAGTTTGTGTATATCATGCAGTGTGATCTGTATCATCACTTCAGTATCTGCATTGCCTAAGTTTTGTCTTCATAGCAAGCCATGTATCTCTACATTGTTTTTTTAAATTTTTTTATTGTAATTAATAGAAGGGTTATATTATATTCATCAGATAGGAGGTGTATTACTTAACAATCATTGCTACCCCTTCTCATGTTTTGGTCCCCATTTCCCTCCCCCACCCCTTCCCCTCATCTTATTTTCCCCCCTTACCTATCCTATTTCAAATAAACAAATAAACATATAAAAAATATATCAGATAACAAGTCCACATTGTTTTGTACTATTTATTCCTGTCCCTAAAAGACCCTTTAAATGAAAATATTCACTATTAAAATGACAAGAAAATAAATAAATAAATGAATAAATATGTGTATATATAGGCACACTGCATTTTTCAAAGTGAATCTTCACATATTTCCTGCAAAGTCTCAAAATATGCCTGAAAATTGAATAGGCTCTTTATTTTTGATACAGACAAGCAGGCAGCTCAGAAGTCTTGACTAAATTGCCAGCACATTTATGCCCTAAGTCCTTTGTTATTTCACTAGCTTCTACTTACCAAATGTGTGCCTGAGACATCCTCATTCTTTCAGCTTTGTTTGCAAGTACAAAGCAAATCATACAGAACATGTGTGCTGTTGAAGGATGATGATATGAACTAAAGTTTCATCAAAGTTTCTCATCTGGCATGTGTCATATTTTGTCTTTCACTCCTCTGCAACAAACTTTATTGCCTTTGCAGAATATATAGGAAGGGCAGTTCCATTTCCCCCTTTAGTTGGTGAGAGAAAAGTAGCAGAATCATTAAACATCTTCCTTGAAAATGCAGCGCAAATATTTCATTTGATCATTTAGGCAACACTTTGGGCATCTCTTAAGTATTGGGTACAGTAGTAGGAATTGTGAACACAAAGTCAAGGAAAGATCGTGTTTGTCCGACACCACTCTTGGTTTAATGGTAAAAGGCCTGCCAATAAATACTCCTCTCTACCACTGAAAGCATAAGAAGATTTGCATCATCAAAAGTCACAAAAGGATCAGGCAGGGTAGCACATATGTTTGAACTAAGCTATTCAGGAAGTAGAAATTCAGATATTCACATATGAGGTCAGTGCAGGCCACACAGAATTAGTGACAGCCTCTCCTCTCAGCTAACAAGTATGTGTGACATGTGTCAATTGTACAAGACATATAGTAGGAGGCTCATGTTCCAAGAACCACCTTGAATGGTTACATGGGAATTCAATTGGGAGAAATAGAGAAGCCACATCATGAGACATCAAATTAGGAGTCTTTATTAGAAAGCGGGGAAACTGCAGGTGAACTCCTGAAAGACCCTCAGCTCAGAATTAAGCTTGCACAAGGTTTTTAAAGACAAAAACCACATGTTGGAATGGGGAACAGTCAGAGGGAGCAGTCTCTGGAGCAAAACTTTCCTGGGACAAAACAACAGGGCATCTGAATAGTCTCTGAAGCAGAGCTCTCCTATAGCTAAGTATTTGCCATTCAAAGATGGCTTATCTCATCTCTAGGCTTTCAGGAGAGGTGTGAAAAATCTCTATGATCCAACTAGGTGCCTGGATTGCTGTGAGGACAAGACACAGTATCCTTATTTCAGGACAAAAATCATAAGGCTGTTACTATGGCTCCATGAAAGTGAATGCCACACAAGTACAAGAGCATGAACTTAAACCTCAGTACTGTCAAGAAAAACGTCCTAAGAAAGTCTTTGAGCCAGGCTTCAGTGGATCGATCAAACCTGTAATCCCAGCTACTGAGGCTGAGATCTGATTATTACAGTTCAAAGCCACTCTGTGCAGAACAGTCCAGAAGACTCATCTGTAGTAAACTACCAGAGAATGTTAGAAGTAATGCTGTGGCTCAAGTGGTAGAGTGTTAGCCTTGAGTACAAAGAGACTCATGGGCAGTACGTAGGCCCCGAGTTCAAGCCCCAGGACTGGCAAAGAAAAGATAAAATAAAATGAAATGAAGGGCTGTTATCCTCGAGACAATATGTTAGAAATGAACTTTACATCTTGGGAGGGAGAGGGAGGAGAACTGGGAGGAAAAAAGAACATGGGAAGGAGTAACAATGTTCAAGAAGTACTCACTACCTTACAAATGTAACTATAACCCCTCTCTTCATAACCACGACAATAAAATAAAAAAAAAAATTTAAAGTGCTGTGAGAAAAAACACACACTTGTCAAATGAGAAATTTTGGTTGAACAAAGATAGTAGTAAGGATTAAAAAGTGAATTAGAGGGCCGGAAGTTTAGCCTAGTGGTAGAGTGCTTGCCTAGCATGCTCCAAGACACGGGTTCAATTCCTCAGTACCACATACATAGAAAAAGCAGGAAGTGGTGCTGAGGCTCAAGTGGTAGAACTTTAGCCTTGAGAAAGTCCAAGGACAGTGCTCAGGCCCTGAGTTCAAGCCCATGACAGGCAAAAAAAAGTGAATTAGAAAGAACAATCTAAACCTGGTATGATTCAGAGAACAAAGATTAGACATGAGTCTAAAGTTGGTTTAGGAACATGATAAGGAGAATCACACTGAGATTTTCCTATTTACTCCACTGTTGAAAATATAGATATAGGAAACCTTAGAAAGGAGGTTTCTGGAATTATTGAACAAGATGCTGGGATCTGCTGGCGATGATTCTGAATTCTGGTTTGTGAAAAAAATAAAAATAAAATGGATCCTAAAACGAGGTTTTTGATTTCAGCAGTTAATTTGAGATACAATCTCGGGAATTCAAATGAGAGAGTGGAGAAAAGAAAGAGAAAAAGGAAATCCATCAAGGAATGCCCAAAACGGGGAGTGGACCATTGTACCACCTCAGCCTTCAACTGACTTGGGCGATGCTCCTCCACGGGCTGAGGGATGTAGACATCCTGGGGTGTGCCCCCTCAGATGGGCAGAAGTGACTGACTTGACTGTACTATGCTACTTTCCATCCACGCAGAGCAAATCCTGAGCATCCCTCCCTAGAACTTCTGGAAAATTTAAACAAACGTACTCACCAGAGAAAGCCATGAACAAGTAACTTGGGCTGTTTACGTGATAGGATAGGCTATGGTGTTTCTTTCTACAAAATGTAAAACAGCCTAGGCGGATGGGAAGGCAGTAGAGGAGACCCTCGGGAAGGTGCTGTGAATTTTTAAGTCCCTAGGATTCTCCTCCCTGTCATCTCCTTCACTGGTAAATCTGAAACATCCACAAATCACATCACCCTTGATGGAGTCCTGCTGCCTGCTGGGAATAATTGGCCTTTAAAAGCTGGGGCATCCTAATTGAGGCCAACAGCCTTCCTCTGAATGCCTACGGGCTTAGGAGAGCAAACAGTATGGTTGTTATTTGTTCTCTCTGGAACACACAACAGCAAGAAACAAGATTTATCTTCCAAGGCTTCCATCTCTTTCGTTGCACCAGATTGCAAATGACATCCTTGTGTGGGATCCATTAAAATCTTTTACGTCCTGATATCAGCCAGAGGCCTGCTCAGTGTACACTCTGGCAGGTCTCATTATGGGGAATAATGGACAACATATTTCCTTAATGTCTGTTATCTTTCTACACTCACCCCCAGCCAAGGTGTCTCCTGAGTATTTTCTAGGTCCTTTCTTGGTTCAGTCATGTGGATGGGAGGTAGGACTGTGGAGTGCCATTTGTTCTGGAATCTCAGCGCATGCCGGACATTTGCCCAGTGTTCTGTAACTTCCTCTGAACATAATTAAATCACCAGCCTCCTGCCATAGATACCATTAGAAAAAAAGGAAGAATCTGATCAAATCTATGTGGACAAAAGCTAAACAACTGGTTTAATTCAGTCTCCATTTATACATTTCTGCTTTTTTCTTAAAAAAAGCACGTTATAATGATTAACTTCCTAAAAATTTCTCTATAATCTTCCCTTCTTTTCCTTCTCCTCCTCTTCCTCATTCTCTTCCTCTTTCTCTTCCTCTGTCTCTCTGTTAGATAATAGTTCTTATATGATTCATAAAAACCTTACATGGTACAAGCCTTAGAATGCTTGCCTTTCTTTTCCTCTTTTTCCCTCATAGTTCTTATTTACTTCTTGCTTTCTTTCCTTTCCTTTCCTTAGAGGTCAAAATGTAGACTTACTTCTTTCTTTCTTTCTTTTCCTTTCCTTAGAGGTCAAAATGTAGACTTGTTCTTTGCCAGAATGTGACATGAATGGACTCTTGTTTGATTCCCCAAAAGAGTCCATATTTCTGTCTGAAATTTCAAAAGCACACTTTTATTGTTAACAAACTCTCCTGAACTCCACGAGTTTCCCACTATGTACCACTTATATCACTCTCAGCTTTATCTAGCCCATTTGTAATCTTGTCTACTTCCTTCTGAAAATTGTCTTCAAAGACTTGTGAACCATATCAGCAGATAGTCTGTTTCTCAAATGTTACTGCATGTTTCTAAGAAAAAATTCCTCAGAAAATCATCTTCAAGGAGAAAGTATCTATTTTGTCTCTCAGTTTTAGACATTTCAGAGCCTGTGTTAAGGTAACTAATACATTATGGTATAAGGGTATAACAAAGCAGTTAAGAAGGATTGACAGATAAAGAGACAGAGATAATACAGGGAAACAATATATTCTTTAAAGGCAGAACCTCAGTAAGCAACTTTCTCCAATTAAGTCTCCCCTCTTAATTTCTGTACCACTACCCTAGGACTAAACACAGAACACAAGAATCTTGATGAAAAACCCCAAGTCTTCGGAAGATTTGGTTCTCAGCATGTTGTATTTTTCTTTCCTCCTACAAACATATTTCTGTCTGTCTATTTCCAGTGGTATGTGGCTATCAAATGACAGTAGTGTTGTAGCTGGATTTTATTCATCTTATAAAACTCTGAAGAACTTCAACAATAGAAAAAAGCTGAAAGCAGAGAGGGAGAGATTGCTTAGAGAAGAGAATGAACACAGACAAAAACACCACAAAAAAACCAAACAAAACAAAATAAAGGAAGAACTTCCTTCAAATGTAATACACTAAGAGACTCTCTGAGTAATTGTTGATTGATAAATAAATCCCCAGAATGGGCTTTGCTTTTGGAAATGACTTTCCCTGGATTCCCATGGATTCCCAGGATATCTTGGCAGCATTGTAATTGATTGCATTGTAATTAAAGTCAATCAAAGTATCAAGGGGATTTGGGGAACTTTGCCTTCTTGGCATGAGATCTGTGGCAAGACAGAAAAGACATTTGGGTTGACAGATAAACCATATACCTAAAAGTATTGCTCAATAACTCAGGAGTTTTGGCATCGGAAACAAAGGTACTTCAATCCATGGCTGAAGGATATTCCTAAAAGGTGGATCTGAGTAGCCAAACAATTATGAAAAACTAAGTGATGGATAAGTCATATAGACCATTAAATATTCAAGCAGGAAAATGAAAAATTGAAATCATTTGCTGAAAATGTGTTTTGTTTTGAAAGATCTGGTCTGTCTCCACATACATAAAAATATACATTTGGCTTAACAATAAATAGTTGGTTTAGTTATCTTTTGCTACCCAACAAACTACCAGACACATCAAGGATTAAAAGAATACACATTTACTGCTCCATAGATTTCACAGCAGAGTTGTGCTCTCATCTAGAGAACCAACTGGGGAAGGTCTCATATCCGAGCTATTGGCTACATTGGTTTCCTTGTTTTATAGCTGATGATGACACTAGTTTCTCACTGATTCTCAGCTAAAGGCTGTCCTCAATCCAAGGAGCTTGTTCAGTGTTTCCTGACATATATGTTTCCTGTATTGACTTTTAATTTGCCAAGCTAACAAGGAGATTTTCTGGAGTCCATAGACTAGTAAGGAGGTGAGTCTCATACAATGTATCATAACTATAGAAGTGACAGTTCATGGGCTGGGAGTTTGGCCTAGTGGTAGAGTGCTTGCCTAGCATGCACGAAGACCCAGGTTTGATTCCTTGGTACCACATACATAGAAAAAACCCGGAAGTGGTGCTGAGCCTCAAGTAGTAGAGCTCTAGCTTTGAGAAATCCTAAGAACAGAGCTCAGTCCCTGAGCCCAAGCCCAGGCCTGGCAAAAAAAAAGTGATAGTTCATCCCCTTTGCTGTATTGTATTAATTATAAGCAAATCACAGCTCTTGCCCATCCTCAAAAAGAGAAGATTGAATATGACCTTCCAAATGCACTCTATGTCACTAAGTATGTAATATCACTTCTTGTTTTAGTATTTTAAAGTTATTGCTCTTTAACAAAGTAGTTTGTAAATACAATGCACCTTAATGTCACCCAACTCAACAATCTCATCTATCCCTCCTCTACTCACCCCTTCCTTCGCTCTTCTTCACTGCACTCTCTGTCTCTTCTCCTTTCATTCATCTATCCCTTTCTCCTGGACTTCACACCACTCCTTTCAAGTTTCTGTTTCCCCGGTGTTTATTTTGTTGAATTTTGCCTTTGCATGTCTAAGAAATTACTCTATTTGACTTCCTTCAGTTAGTACATTTGTGTCCACTCTTGCATACCACCCAATATATTTATTTGTATGTAGATAAACTAATTCTAGCTTCTACCTATTAAAAAACCATGTATCATTTGTTTCTTTGGGCCTGACCTACTTCATTTGACATACTTTTTACATACAAATGCTATTTGGAACATGAATTTATTGTACTTAATATAACAACTAGTCACAGTGATTTTCTATTTGATTGAATGTTTGAAGTCCACCTGCTATTGTAGAAAATATTAAATTTCAATAATATTATAGTTATAATATATACATTAAAGTTGCTCCCATGTAATAGATTTGTCTTTTAATTTTGTTATGGTATGTGTTTGGCAATTAAACATTTTTAAACCAACTTTTCATGAAGGTACTTATTGTTCTGAAAGGATTCTGTAGTTGTCTTCTTGGGTTAACATTGACAATTAAATTGCTCATGTGACAAAATGGAATGAGAAAATTCATTCTTTGTAACATAGATAGCATAATTAGAATAACCACATCAAATGCAGTTGAAATAAAGATATAAAATACAGTGCCTCACAAACAGGCCATGTAATAAGTTTGGCAACCCTGAGTATTATTTTCTTTCTTTGAAGCATCGAAACCTACAAGCCTATGAAAATTGAAAAAGACAATCACATCCATTCACAGGTCTCGAATTCAGAAACTACAAGTTTAATATCATCTGAAAGGTTTCTGTCACTTTCCTCTACTACTGAATATGGTGACGTCTTCAGAAATTCTTAGAGTCCATGAATAAATACTTGGGAAGGCCAAGTGTGTGCATATGACTATTAGGAGTGTTTATGGATGTGAGTTCCACACATTGCTGATGGGCATGGGACATACTTTAGGGGAAAAATATTACATTTCTTCAGTACAATAGAAGTAGCACCACTTTGTTTTGTTTTGTTTTGCTTTTACTTGAAAAAAAATTTCAAGAAGGAACGGTTTTTTTGGTTTATGCTTTTGGATCACGGTTGTCTGGCTCCACAGCTTTCATGCCTGTGGCAGGGTAGAATCAGCATAGCATCAGACAATGTTAGGGGGAAACCCTCTCACTTTAATGCAGACAGAAAGAGACAATGAGAGAGTAAGGACCATGGCAAGCCTCATGCTTCCAACCCCAGTGACCTTCTGCAAAATAAGACCTACCTTCCAACCATCCATTCAGCTAGGAACTCATCAATGGCCTGACCTACTGATAACATTCCATCAGCGAGGCTAACACCTTGATGATCCAAGTACTGCATCTTCAATGGGCACGTCCTATCCAAATCCTTCACAATCATTCTCAGAAATACTATTGATTTTCCACTCTATCTGGAACACATAACATCATCCTTGGTACCTAATTAAGGTTCAATAAATATTCATTGATTACTAACTGAATCAACAAGTAGTTTAAGTGATATACCTTAGAAAAAAATTTTCCCTTAAAGCAATGAAACTGAATCTTCAAGGCCCTTCACTTCTTGTAAACTTCTGGGACTTGAAGAGCATTGGAGGGAGGGCAAGAGAAAGCCAGAACGCAATCAGGAAATATTTTGTTGTAGTTATTTCTGGTAAGTTTCCCAAAATAGGCCTTTAAAAGAAGGCCCTGAATTTCCAATACCAATTCCTAGTTTTCTTTTTTTTTTCTAATTCTAGATATCTAATCACTTTCAGGATGGAATTTTTGTCCGTAATTTTACATTTTTTGAAGAAGTTCTCCCAAATACATAATAAGCTAATCCACAACAAATTTTACATATTTTCTAGGAAATAGGTCACATATTTCATACTCTAACAATTTGAAAATCTGAACTGGAGTACATCAACTAATTGTGTGCTTATAAAAATGGTGATTTCCTGTATCCTAGGCAGTCTTTTTTCCTCCTCCTGTTTATTTTTTTTGTTTGTTTTATAGTCTGATTTAAAACAGTCAGATTCAAGTTGGTTAATTTTAGTTATGTACCAACCTGACATGATTAAGGAAAACAACCTTTAAAGGGATTGTGTCTGTGGTTTGACTCATTTAGAAATTTTATTTTCTTATAACTTAAGTGCAATAAAATGTGTTTTTTTATGTCAGTAAAAAAATGGTGATTTCTCTTACCTATATAATTTACTTGTATAAAGTATGTGGTTTATGCTTCCAGGATGTGGATTAAATGTTCACTACTACTCACAAAGTACAATACATAACTTGATAGTACTTAAGGCTTTTTCATGGCTCAATGCAGTACAACAGTAAGGCAAGAACTAGGGAAACAGACTTTCAGTTGGAAAATGCTGAAGAGAACTTGATGCTAATTTTACTCTGAATTCTTAGGCCCGGATTTCAGACAGAATCCCGAAGAGGTTTCATGTGATTATTTCACAAGTTTCAGGAGATTTAGAGAAGCTTAAATACAGCTGTAAGAGATCCAGAGAAACTCTAAGCCTTGACCTACACTGTAATTATTATGGAAGGTTATTTTTGTTGTTGTTGTTCATCAGGATTGCTCCCACACATGTGAGAGAATACTTATAAACCTCATCTCTTACACCCCATTAATTTTGTTTCCATTTACACTCTTTTGGTATGAACGTATCTGTAGTCAGAGACACATAAAATAGATAAACTTGTATAGTTTTACATGTAATCATGGAGTTCTTCACAAACTGTTAGTATACCTGTGTTTCCATACTAAACAATATGTAAGATTTCAGTCCAACTCCTTTGTTATGATTGTAGGAGAGACGTTTCTACAAAATATAGTTCTCAAAGTCATTCCAAATTTCCTCAGAATACATTCTTCTGGCTTTTCCCTTCCTTTGCTGATGTGGTGTGTATAAGTGATCATACAGGATTTCTGTCTAAATACTTCTAGAACATGAAATCTACATAAAAAGATGAAAACTTACTTTTTTTAGTACAGGATAGACTTGCAGAAGCATAAGGAGCCATTTTCTGGGAGAAAATACTTCCGTCTATGTGTGTGGGAAGACCGGAAGGAAGTTTAAAGCTCTTCTTGGCAGTCATCAAACATGCCAGATAAGTTCTCTTCCTTTGGCTACATCTACAGCTAATGTCCACCCACACAACCATTTTCTTTCCAGTATGTGCCTTGGTAATCCTTCACAGTTTTAATCGACTGTGACTCACAGCTCACTGGCTCCATATCTGTTTTAGCTCAACTTCCTGTGTCCAGGAAATGTTATGACTGATAGATATTTCCCCTCTTAATAATTACTGAGAAATTTTGGTAGACTAGAGGAAAATAATAAGCTATAATGAGACAACAAATGTTAATAGGAGATTAGCTTAAAAATCATTTTATGATGAAATCATAAGGATTAAACATTTTTGAAAAAGTTCCAGTGGCTCACATCTATAATCCTAGCTACACAGATGGCAGAGATCAGAAACACTGGAGATCAAATCCAACCCTGGAAAAATTAGCCAAATCTCATCTCAAAAAAGAAAAAATCTTAGTGGTGATGGAGTCATGCCTTTGGTCTAAGCCAAGTAGTGTGGCTATAAGTACAGGAATCATACTCCAAGCCAGTCTTGGACAAAAGTAGTATACCCTTGCCTAAAAACGAACCTAAAACAAACAAGGGTTGGAGGTATGGCATAAGTGCAAGTGCAGAACCCTAAGTCAAAAACCCAGGATCACAAAAAAATAAAGGAAAAGAAAATGAGGAAGAAGAGTTTCAAGGCATAATGGGTAAAGCTAATTCATGAATTTTGAATTGGATATACCATTGATATATCTGAATAAGTATACTACAAAGTCGTTCAGAGCTGAAGTTGGGAAACTATGATCTGTGCTCCAACTGCAGCATAACCCTGCTTTAATCAATCACATTTCCTTGGAACATAGCCTCTCAATCATTTATGCTCCCTGTATGTCTGTTTGAGGTCTACCAGGGCAATATTGAGCAGTTTTAACCCATACATGTAGCCTATGCATCCTCAAAACTTTTATACCCTGGCTCTTTAACCTGACTGACATTAGCAAGCCTTAGATTTCCTCTATCAATGTAAACAAAAAATAACAGTAACAAAGATAGATGTTGTGATTTGCCAGCTTCCCCAAAATATATGTTTTAAATCAGAGGATTGCTATGGAAATTGGGTTGGTAATTTTCTAGCTATGAAATGCTAGAAAAGCTATATTATTAACCTAAATTCCTCTATTTCTAAAGCTCCCACTGTTTTCACTTCTGACATTAAGATGAAATTTGATAAAAATTTGAGAATAAGTGTGAGCTTCAAAGATAAAGCATCTGCTTAAATTTTGGAGATATATATATATATATTTATATATATGACTTGAACTCCCCTTTATGCTTGCTTTTTGCCTTATTGCACTGGCTAGGAATTCTAATACTATGTTAAAGAGGAGTGGAGAGAGTGGGCATCCTTGTCTCATTCCTGATTTTAGAGGGAATGGCTTTAGCTTTTGCCATTATGTATAATACTAGCTGTGGGTTTGTCATACACAACCTTTATTATATTGAGGAATGTTCCATGGATTCCTAGTTTCACCAGAGCTTTTAGCATAAAGGGGTGTTGGATCTTGTCAAATGCCTTTTCTGCATCTATTGAGACAATCATGTGATTTTTGTCCTTACTCCTGTTGATTTGTTAAATTATATTAATTGATTTACGTATGTTGAACCAGCTTTGCCTCCCTATGATGAATCCTGTTTGATCATAGTGTATAAATTTTTTGATGAGTTGTTGTAGACGGTTGGCCAGTATTTTGTTGAGAAGTTTTGCATCAATATTCATCAAAGAAATGGGTTTATAGTTCTCTTTCTTTGATAAAAGTAATATTAAGTGAAGTAAGCCAGACTCAAAGGAACATAGGCTCAATTGTTTCCCTCATTAGTCTCAATCAGTAGAAACTCTGGGTTCTTCTAGCAGAGATTTGCAATACAGCAAAAACTAGATACATAAGGCCATACAGTATGAAGCTAATTGAAAAAACCTCTAGGATATAGTAACAAAAGCCATATAATGAGTGATTGTTGTCCTTAATGTACTATGTTATTTCTCATCTCTTTTGCTGTCCCTTGGTTATCTCATATTGTTACAGTATTTCACTTTGTTATCTGATATATTGGATATATGTGTATTTGGTTATTTGAAATTGGATAGGGAAGGGGGGAAAACAAGATGAGGGGTGAGGGTGGGGGAGAGGGAAATGGAGACTAAGACATGAGAAAGGGTATCAATGTTTGTGAAGTAATGCACCTTCTATCTGGCGAATATAATGTAACCCTTCTATTAATTACAATAAAAATATATAAAAAAAGAATGTTGAAAGGGGTGAGATTGGCCATGATGTACTAAATTCATAAAATGATTTATTGAATGACAACTCATCTTTACAACTACTTAAAGATAACTTTAAAAGAAATTTTAAAGATACTCTGAAAAAATGCTGAGTTTGTATTGTTTGTAACATGAGCCAAACACCAGTGGCTCATGCCTATAATCCTAGCTACTCAGGAGATTGAAATTTGAGGGTCATCATTCAAAGCTAGCCTGGGAAGTAAAGACCATGAGACTCTTATATACACACACACATATATATATATGTGTATATTTATATACATATATATATGTATATATATATGTATATGTGGTGTGTGTGTGTATCTCAAGGATTTTGATGTCATGTCATGACTGAAAATGTTTCATTTGTCATTATATATTCTCATTTTATGCATTCATTAATATATTAATTCATTCAAAAATATCAGTGGAAAGTTGTCCTATAAGATGCTACATGACTAGACTCTTGTCTGTGCATATAGGACACACATTAAAAGAAGAGTTTATAGACTTCAATCACATTTTATCTTTTCTTTTTATTACATCTCTGGGCCCTTCTGAATTGTACTTGCTTATTCATTTCCCTAGAATTATTATTAAAATGTTTACAATTAAGAACCTCATTTAGATTTTGCATAGAGATTGAATGTAATTATCCCTACCACAGGTAAATCTCTTAGATTTTCTTCTTTCTAAAAGAAATCCATAACTCACCCCAACCTGTCACTTTTTCTCAGAAGCCAACCACCAAATTCATCATGAAGAAAGGAGAGCATAATGCAGGAGGAATGGAAGCAAAGCCCTGCGGCAGGATGGGGGGTCTGCAGCTCACTGGTGCTAGGTAACTGGCAGCCTCTATTGTTGAGTATGTGGAAGACAAACAGAACTATCTTAAATTCAGTGAATGTTGAACACATTTAAAATAGAGCATGAAGACTCAACTAAGGACTGACAAATCGACAATCTTTGGATCTTATACCTGAAAATAACCATGCCAAGGAGGGGATAGGGAGCAATTGAGATGGAAAGACATAGAAAATGTTATAAAGTAGAAGAAATTTGTGGAGTTTGATTGGTTTTATGAAAAATTATTTATTTTTATAGAGGCTGGGAGTTTGGCCTAGTGGTAGAGTACTTGCCTAGCATGCACAAAGACCTGGGTTCGATTCCTCGGTACCACATACATAGAAAAAAGCTGGAGGTGGTGCTGAGGCTCAAGTGGTAGAGCTCTAGCCTTGAGAAAAACCAAGGCCAGTGCTCAGGCCCTGAGCTCAAGTCCAGGACTGGCAAAATACAAAAAAATTATTTATTTTTAAAATTATTATTTTCTTTTTTGTAAAGTTGCATTTTCCATCCCCCCAGCTCCCTTCCACCCCACCAAGCTGTAAAGTTCATTTCCAACACAGTGTCTTGTGAATATCGCTATTGCATTAGTTCACCCTTTGTGCTTTCTCTCACCATTTTCTTGTTCTCCTTCCCATCCCCAAACCAGATAAATATATATACAAGACACAGAGTTTGATTCTTTTTGTTGAGAAATGTCAAGTTGTTTCTACTATATATTTTTTTATTTTGTGAGTTAATGCAGTGGTCACACATGTGAATGCACACACACATAAATCATATTTCACTGGTAAAGTTCTCAATCCATAATAGGAAGCTGAATCACTTTAAAAATAAAAAATCATTATTAAAATGTTATGTGTGTATGGGTATATATACAAAGGTCACTTGCTCTACTGTGATACTTTTCTAAGCCATAATTTAAGTGTGGCAGATAATGAACATGCTGCACGAATTTTATGCTCTCTCATGATAGTACTGTGAGTTTCCAGTCATTATTTATGTTTATAGATTAGGCATGTAGCTCGCATAATATTAACTAAACTCTCCACTAACATGTAGCTTATTAGTACTGGATTCAGAGCATATCTTCCCAACAGGTATCACCAAGATTTTGATCATCATAGAAGGCAAAATTAATTTTGATCACTTCATGTCCTGTGGGGTGAAATGGTAGCCAGAATTGTTCCTGAATAGTATGCTTTACATGTACTTTAACCACTGAAAGTAGTAACATTCGGCTAGATGGAAACAGTCGAGAGCCTGAATCACTACCTAAGCTACTCTTGAAGCATGGACTTTAACCTTACATGCATGGAGTGCAACTCACTTATCTCACTAGGATGACTACACCGAGAAAGGATTCTCAGGAGAAACACCAACTACAAAGGAATGAGCAGAGTCGTGTCTAGATCATCCAGCAGCTGATAGGAGTTTTTAATGTGTGCTGACTGGTTGGTTCGTTGATCTTGTCTCTCCAATCCTTTATCTCCTCCATTTTGCTGACGTGTTATTTGGAAATAGGGATAGATCAAAGACCAACACATAGGAAAGGTTCCAATAATAAAATAAGCAATACCCCACCAATAACTCTGAATCCATCCACCTATCCTTGTCAACTTCCTTTTTCTTTTTCTTTTTCTTTCTTTTTTTTTGTGGGTCATGGGTCTTGAACTCAGCCTGAGCATTGTCCCTGAGCTCTTCAACTCAAGGCTACCACCCTACCCTTGAGCCACAGATCCATTTCCCATTTTCTAGTGACTAATTAGAGATAAGAGTCTCATGTTCTTTAGTACCCGGGCTGGCTTTGAACCGGGATCCTCAGATCTCAGCCTCTTGAGTAGCTAGGATTACAGGCGTGAGCCACTGCGCCCACCTTGTCCACCTCGTTATGTCCCTGCAAGAAGTAACAGAAATCCTAAATTTGTCTTGCTCAATTTGCCAGCTACTTACCTATTTCTGTTTAATAAAGAAATTTGGGAACAATCATATATGCTTCTTTTACTCAAGACTATGTTTGAGATATATCCTTGTGGATAGGAAAAATTATTTCCTGCAATTACTGTTCCAGGTCATGAACACTTCACAGTTTATTTTACCCATTTGGCTGAACTAAGAATTTAAGGGTATATTGGCACTGTGTGTGAGAAGGTCAGGCTGCCAGTCTCCTGGCCCAGAGCAGAGGTTTCAAGCTTACCTCAGATACACACCCAAAAAAGCAGTTGCTTATGTTATGGCATTAGCATGATCAAGGTTACTGGAAATTATTTTCCTTTCTCCAAGGTGTTTATACCAATTTACACTTGTATTGTGGTACATAATAATACTAGACCCTAGACCCTCACCAACATGTTTTAGGCTGCTTGATTTTTAACAATTCAGTCTATGTGGAATATTTTGTCAGTGATCATAATTGTTCCTTCTTGTGTTTTTGGTGAATATGTTTCTATATTTGGGAAATACCTGCTTTCTTCTTTACTCTATTTCATCTCTGTCCTTTTAATAAGTAGAAAGTCTTCATATATTTTGCATAGGAGAGCTTTATTAATTGTGTATTATACAAACACTCTATTTCCCCATACCCACACATGGTGCCCAAAACAAACATTTAAGTAGAAGAGAGAAAAATATGTCTTAGGTGCTATTTTTTTTGCCAGTTGTGGGGCTTGAACTCAGGGTTTGAGCACTGTCCTTCAGCTTTCTCAAGTCTAGCCCTCTACCACTTGAGCTACAGCACCACTTCTGGCTTTTTCTGTGTATGTGGTACTGAGGAATAGAACCCAAAGCTGTGTGCATGCTAGGTAAGCACTCTATCACTAGGCCATGCTCCGGGCCCCTTCGGATCTATTTTCTAAGTGTGAACTATGCTGTAGATCAATATACAAGTTCTCCATAATAGGTAAGAACGTTAATAACAGCTCTAGTCGTTGAGTTAAAAATATTTAATAAATGCTAATTAGTATAGCTTTCTTACCTGATAAGCTTTAAGAGATACTTGACCTTGGGAGAGAACAATAAAGTCCATGAGATACTTATATATAAGTGGACTGTGAAGAATAAAGGAAAAGTAGCTGAATGACAGGTTAAAGGAAAGCCTCAACTAAGTGAACATTATGTGTGAAAACGCTTTGAAAATACAAAAGTGAAAAATGTGATGAACTAAAAGAAGGAAGAAAACAGAGCACAAAGGTGAGTGTATAAAACATCAGATTCGAGACTGGGTGACTGGGGAGATCAGGGAGACCTACTTGATTGCTGTAGCAGCGTGATTAGCAAAAATAAAAACACATGTGTTGCAAGCTAAGACATTTCTCATTATGGAAATTGAATAAATTATACAGAAAAGCTAAAGGTTCTACAGATTCATTAAAACAGAAAAATGACCCAGCTAATGAGTATCAAGCCAGAGATGTGCCATAATTGATTTTTCCTAGGCATGATCACTGATGGCTAAATGCCACGAGAAGTAATTATCAAGTTATGAGATAGGAAAGAAGCCAAGATGATTAGTGTAAGATTTCCATGGAGCTAAGTATGCATTTAGTCACAAACCGTATAGTCATTACAGTGACATGTAGACCATTCTGACATATTTCACCCTAATTATAAAGAGCTTATTGGTGTCCTTTTTATGATAAAGATCTCACTTTAGAAAAGAGATATCACCTATGCACTGTCTTGTTCTGGCAAGTCCTCCATATTGCTCTCGGCTAGAGAAGCAAATTGAGCCTGAGCTAACAAGCCTCCCCATCACCAAGCCTGCCTGTCAGATTCTCCCTCATCACATCATTAGTAATAGGCTCAGTGCAACATAGCCTTAAGCTAGCGATTACTCTTCTCCTTAATTACACACACACACACACACAAAAAAAAAAAAAACCATCTTGCAGGAAGAGACAATGAGATCTAACACTAAGAGATGTGTTTGAGTGTGTGTGTGTTAGTTTGTCTGCCAAGTATTATATATATATATATATATATATATATATATATATATGAAGAAAATGAGGGAGGAGTGGACATGAATAGGAGAAGAGAATTATAAAAGTGGTGAGACTGATCAAGATGTGTTATGTTCATAAAGGCAATTCCTTTGTATAACTACTTGAAGATGATACATTTTTAAAGATATTAAAGTCACCCTGTTTCACACTGAAAAAATAGGAAGAGTATAATTAATCATAATCAAGAGGAAAAGCAACTAGGGCATTTAGGACTGGGTTAAGAGAAAGAAAACTTGGAGGGAATTTTATTTATTTACTTATTTATTTTATTTTTTGAACCTAAACAGAGTTTTATTCCGTGCCTAGCATCTAGAATTATACTGAATGGTCAGGGCCATCTCTGAGATGTGAGTGAGAGAGCAACCCCGCCTAATCTTACAGGCTACTTTTATAGGCCACCAGCCATGTGGTTGGACCTGACCATACACAGGTGGCCAATGGAATCTCAACATACTTGAGTGATGGCTGGGGCAAGCACTGAGACCTTTGCTGTCTGAACTGACCTATCATCTCGGCAAAGAGAAAGAAAACTTGGAGGGAATTTTATAGGAGAATCAGTCATTAGATTGAGAATATTGAACATAGAACTAGCTTTTAAAGTCTATATGCAGGTTCTCTACTTGAAGAAATCTGGTTTTACGACTAATACTTCAAAGTGCAGGAAAGAGAATTGGTTTCCATATACATCCCCTCCTATTGCTAATTTTAACTGTTTGTCTCACATTCAGAAACAAATTGCAAATGCCAACACATGAGTTAATAGTGACTTCCTTTTACTTCAGAGGTTCAATTTAGCTTTATAAGTTCCAGTCCATTGAGGAATAACATATGCATCAGTAGTACTAGGTGTCACAGAACAGATGTAACAACGTTATGCCCTTAGTTTAGGTTCCCTGAAAGAAACATTCAGAGGAAAGATTAAAAATTGCATTTGAGAGCAGGATACAAATTCAAATGACCTACATTTAAAAAAGAACAGACACAAGAAAAGATAAGAAATTCACTAAGCTACTCTATGGCCAGTTCTTTAAAATAAGCATTAGGAGAACCACTGGGTCTAGTAAAACATTGTATGACTCACAACATGTTGTCTGGGGAAGCAAAACAGACAACTATGCTTCAGAATCATCCTCAGAAGGAAGAAGAAGGATTTGTATGCCTGCCCCCTTCCATATCCTATTTCACATCAGTCAAAGTTTGCTCAATGTGGTCTGATTCTGTCAACCTCTAAGGCATGCCAGCACTGAGGCAGATCCCATCTTCCTTTATTGGACATTTCACCAAAATCCAAGACAGGATCCATGTCCTGAACAGAGCTCAATCTGAGACTAAAAGACTAGGTGCTGGAATGAGTAGCAGCCGTTGCCAGATGCACTGTGAGGGGGTTGGCAGGTGGCGTCTTGCAAGATAAGGCAATCCAGAATACTGAGACTAGAGCTACAGGTTTATATTGTATTTTGTAGACCCCTTTGAGAACCACAGTGTAAACTCTGAAAAATAACTGGTTCTATGTTAGATGAGATGGCTCTTTTCTAATGTATTTTTTTTCCTAAGGGAATAAAAATAACTTTATTTTTCTTTCCCAAAGGAATATTTACCAGTCAGATACAGAGCCACCTTCAGATTCATACAGTGCTATCATTTGTATCTACTGTATCATCTTGTATGTACACACACACACACACACACACACACACACACACACACACCGGCTACAGTATCTGTACTGGCATTTATTGTAACTACTTGTTCATCATCCTCCACTCTCTAGATGCTCCTCATTCTCAGGATTTAAAGCAATCTGAAGGAAAGTGATCTAAGCCAGTTATTTGTCCTCCAGCTGTCTTCCCTGAACCATCAAGGACTGTTCTATTCTCCCATCTGGCTTCTGTATTTCCATGGCCCATCATGGAAACTCCTTGTTAATTAGCAGGGACCTTGGCCTGAGGGGACTTTATATGGAAGAACATGCTGATGAATAGGATTTTGCAATATGAAGTATGACTTTCATTCTCTAATGATAAATGCTTGCCCTCTGTAAAGCCACACACTGCTGGCAGTTCCCTCGAAGGAATGTTGTCTCTGCCACTTCCTGGTTACTCATTGTGTAGCTATTGTAGTGCTGAATCTGATGAAGGTGTGATAGAAGTCTGGAAAATATGCTTTGACATGGATGAAGGCCTTTTAGACCTCCTGAACTGTTAGGTCAAATAGAGTAGTGAGAGATCCTGGGAGATAATATGTTCAGTGTAAGGACCCTTTAGAGCCAATAGCATCAAGGACATGATGGGAAATTAAGGTCAGATAGTCATTTGATGTTCCAGAGTAAGATGTTCAATCTAAAACCACATCAGGACCTTATTTCAGAGACTTTTTTGCAACTAATGAGGATGCGGCTTTGCTCTGAACTACTCAAGTGAGTGACTTTCTCACTGCTAAATGATTCTTTGGTTTTTTGTTTGTTTGTTTTTAATAAAACTGGCTTCAATATTGGTAGGCAAGCATTCTATCATTTAAGGAACACCTTAATCCTTTTTCTTTTACTTCATTCCTCAGATAGAGTCCACCATTTTTACCTGGGCTGGCCTTAGGTGAACCTATACCTCACAAGTTACTGAGATCATAATCATACACTTCCATGCCAGACAACTTTGGGAATTTATATAGCATCCTTCTACCTTCATATTAGAGCAGTCTTCAAAATATTAGCTTTGTGTATTACCCAGTAAAGTAAAATGGTCCTTCTTCTTTTGCTTTTAAAATCGAAAATTCACAGCAGTGACAATAAGAAGTCCATTATATAGTAATTTATTCTTTATAGAGGATTGCTGACATGCCCCTGAATAATGTACCCCTAAAAACTTTAAACCATATGAAAGGTACATGTCTTTCAATTAGGGTAGTATTGTCTAAATAATGTACCAGCTTAAGGCATTTTTTGGCCATAGAATTCTCATTAACTTTTCTTTGGACAGTGTCAAGAAGAATAAGATACAACTTTGGGATAGAGGAAGACTGGTAGGGGAAAAAATTGGAGAAAATGAGGGAGGGAATGACATTGTTCACAAAGAAATGAACTCATTACCTGATTTATGAAACTGAAACACACATTATATTAGCTTTACAATAAAAAGAATAAGATATATTATACAACAAATACAGTGTTGCTTCTCCTTTGTATATTGACTTTCTTCTTTAATAATGTCCCAAGAAAAATAAAGTCCATTTACAAAAATTGCTCTAAAAATTCTTAGAAAGTTTAATTCTCTGAATCCCTGAACAAAAGATGGGTTTATCTCCTAAATCTAGGTGAAAATTATTTTACTAAAAATAGAAGTAACCCTCATTATGAGATTCAGGAGCCCACTAGAAAGAATTTTTTTTCTTTTCCCTTTCTGAATAGAAAAATAACCCCAGTGACAATTACATTAGTCTTTTACAAGAATTCAACTCAAAAAAGTCAGTAAAGGTATTTGTTTGGGGCTCTAGCCATTGATTAAATGTGTAACAGTTTCCCCAGATAAATCACTGCATATGTGCCAGGAAGCCAATAAAAGACAGTAGTCAATGAAAAATAAAGGACTAGTCTTTAATCTATGTAGAGGAGGTTTGGAAAGGTACCTATTGATGGGGGTCCAAAGGTTGGAAGGTCTACTCAGAGCAGTATGTTTTCAAATTGTGGAATTTGACAATCTACAATTGCGTGGTTATTATTTTTTTTAAGCCACAGAACACTTTTTAAATTTCATTCAAAGATCACCTTAGCCTGCCATTAGTCTCATTTTCAGAAAAAGGAACCAAGACTCAGAATGAATAAGTAAGTGGCCAAAGTCAGAGTTCTTATTACAGGAAAATGCTTATTATTATATACATAAAATATATTAATAAATAACACAATATATTATATGTGTATGTATCATAACAATACAGATATTAGATCACATATAATATGCTATATATTACATATAATATTATGTATATATATAAAGTTATCATAATAAATCCCATCAAATGCTGCTTGGAAAAGGTGTAGAGGAGAGAAGTTAAGAAAATTGAAGGGTAAACTGCTCTGTGTATTCCGTGTACATCTCTGAAATATAACAATAAAGAACTTGGAGAACAGATTGTCTTCCAAGTCCCTTTGCAATCCTGAACAAACCCTGCATACTTCTGAACTGGATGACAGTAGGATGGGAGCTGAGAAGAATGAATCTTTGCCTGGCAGCAGCAAGGTTTGTTGATACGAGTTGCAGTCTCTGGTCTGCAATAAAACCAAACCCAAGCAGATCTGCTGACGTATTGGATTCCCAGTGGTCATTCCTGGCACCCAAGTGAGAATATTGGAAGTACAGAAGAGAAATCTGCTTGTGGATTACATTTGAGAAAGTGCCTGACCATGGTGATGTTTCGCCAAAAAAAGAGCTACAAGTTGTGCAAAAGAAACTTTATATGTTCTTGGCTTCAACTCAAAACTAAGCAACAAGAGAAGCAAACAAATGTTAGCTAGCTTGTAGGAAAAAAGGGAAGAAGCCATTTGGTAGATCCAGTCTCCAAGGACCTCAGAAAACAATGTCAGATACTTCTGAAATAGCCCCTAGCTGTGACCTGGACTAAATTCAACGACATCTGCCTTTCTCCAATCCAATCCCTCTTTCTGTGTAGAAAGTGAAATCATTGAGTATTTCTATCTTACTGAATTTACATTAACTAATTTGTGTTTCTACTTTAATTTAGTGTTAAAAATTAAATATAAAAGAAAAGCCAACAAAAGTTAGTTCTTAATTTTTAGATAAAAATTTGAAAGTCACAGATATGAAAAGCGTTCCTAACAACACCTAGAACTGTATTTACAGAGTATTTCACACACAGTAATGAGTTTTGTTACAGTCCACCTTCTATAAATTAAGAACACGAGAATTTGAAAACATCAAGAGATTTACCAAAATGACAGTAGAAATTATCCTAAATGAACCAGATATAATTGATTGTGAGTTTATAATCTAGGTTGGAATTCCAGAGGATCACACAAAATTTGCCAACTACCTGACTGCTTAACTAGTTCCCTAGGTAAAATATGATCTCTCACTTCCCGCTTCATTCTCTCTCCCTGCCTGTCTCTTCTGTTTCTCTCTGTGTCTCTCTGTTCTCTTTGTGTCTGTCACCCTAATTCCTCTCCTTTCCCCTTTCCCCTCTCTCCTTCTTTCCCTGCCCACCTTGTCCTCCAACCCCCCTCTTTGTTCTTTGTTAGTTGTCTTTCCTCTGCCCGGAATCATCAAGCCACCGATAAGTATTAATTTAAAAAGCAAGGAAGCAAGATCTGCATAGTCGTACTCAAGGTTTTGGAATTATATTTATCAGCCTGCTTTTTTCATATTTTATTGTAATTAATAGAAAGGTTACATTTTATTTACCAGCCAGAAGGTGCATCACTTCACAAACATGGATACCCTTTCTTGTGTCTTGGTCTCCATTTCCCTCCCCCCACCCCTGCCTCTCATCTTGTTTTCCCCCCTTCTCTATCCTATTTCAAATAACCAAATAAATATATATAGAATATATTGAATAACAGGGTAAAATACTGTAACTGTATGAGATAACCAAGGGACAGCAAAAGAGATGAGAGATAACATAGTACTTTAAGGACAACAATCATTCATTATATTCAGCCTGTTTTTTTAAGACAAATTTAAAATTATTCTAATTTCATTTATTATCTGAGATCATAAACATATTCTAAGTTTCAGAAGTCATCATTATTTTGGTTCCTGAATCTTTCTTCGGAAGCATAATCTGGACTTTGTAACTCCTCCCATAAATTAGCCCTTTTTAATTTTCCCTTCTCCTCAAACTTAGTGGATACCTTGAAGCCTAATTTTTGTACTTTCAATTATTCATTCATCTCAATCCTTATCCTGAAAATATTTGTGCCTTTTGAATGAATGTATCAAGCCCAAGTTCCCTGAACTTCACTTTTCCTGATACAGTAATAAACTTTATTTCTCTGCTTTTTTCCTACCATTTTTCCCAGTACAAATGTCATATATTCATCAAACCACATCACTAACCCCATACTTTACATAGTGTTCCCTGTCTTAGATCCTCAAACCAAGATTTGCCATCTTCCATCTCTGAAAATTTCACAGCACACTCTTTTCTTAAACTGTTTCATTACCAGGGGTCGGTGTCTGTGGGAAGCAGAGTCGGGGATGATTTGCATAGAAAGAAATTATTGGACAGGTATCTAGGGATTAAAAAGCCTGGGAAGATGAAGGAAGCAGAACCCAGCAGAGGGATGCAATGTTGCCTCCAGGTAGGCTACAAGCAGCCAGGGGTCTGCGCGCTGTGATGGCTTTTCCATTGTCCTCAATGGATTATGTCCTCAATAACACATGGCCTTGTTTCCTCAGTCACTGGACGCGAGGACCATGAGTGAGATGACTGCTTTTGGAGGAAGATAGAGAGGAAGCATTCTCCTGAGAACTGCCAGCTATCAACCCTGCTTATATCTGGGGGTATTGGTGTTTTTATCCTGAAAAAAAAGGTGAGGATTAGAGGGACTAAGGCAACAAAACAGCACAATGTACTACTCTTGATGAAGTTACATGGACGTCAGCCTAGCCATGCTTTGTAGGTCATGATTTTAAGTCCTAGAAAACAGACATTCTTTCCTAAATATGTATTGAGTTGCTTATAGCTATTAATACAGTAGATGAAAAGTGCTCAATAAATTATTTACTATGATATATTTATTTCACAGTTCTTTTTTTTTTAACAAATCTTTCCCTTTAAAGGCGTTAATGACATGTGATGTATTTTTTTAACGTTACATTTGGTCAGTGACATTTTTAACCCAATGAATAAACCTAGTTGTATTTGAAATACAATCCAGTTAACTAACTACAACAAGTAGCAGTAAAAGGGCTCCAGTGAAGTCAAGGGTTAATCGCCTTGCTCTCAAAAGACCTTATTTGTGGTCTTCCGGAGATGCTTCCACTTGCTAAGTTGTTAGACTTCCTTCTGGCAAATGCTCAGAGAAGAAACTAGAGCACTAAACTTAGATTTAAAACAACGTTGGCCCATGGCCCTGGGCTCCTACTGGGCTTTGAAAAAAAAGAAAAGAAGTAAAAGAAAAGAAGAAACCTTCCAAGAATTCTTTAAAAAACAACCACTCTGAGGAAGATGACCAGAGATCCATATATTATACCAGCTGGACTTCCCCTGCTGTGCCCAAACTAGAGACCTTAGAATATCAAGGTAGAGTAAGAGTTTAGTCAAAAGTCATCTGTGGCTTTGAACAATCAAAATAATATCAGATCATTGGCCTAAGAAGTCATGATCCCCAACAAACTAATTTCAAGTTGTTTTTCAAGTTCCATTGTCTACCGCTTTTGGCACCAAACATACGTGTAAGCAAAATTTCTTTTCTAAATTCTTGAATTACAAGTACATATTTACCAAGTTTTCCCATTTATCAGGACTACTCCTTTGAAAACGTTCTGGACATAAAGTTTATGAGTCTCAAAACCTTGACATCCTACCAATAGAAACTGTCCTAAATGTATTACTATCTTTTTGGTTTTGTTGCGTGCGTGCGTGCATGCGTGCGTGTGTGTGTGTGTGTGTGTGTGTGTGTGTGTGTGTGTGTGTGTGTAGCAGGGATGGGATTAGTGGGATTTGAATTCAGGGTTCATGATTGCAGTGCTAGTACTCTACTATGAGTCATACTGCCAGCCCTTCATTTTGTTGGTTAGTTTAGAGATGGCGCCTAATGAAGCTTTCTGCTTCGGCTATCCTTGAAACATGACTTTCCGGGTCTCAGCTTCCAGATCAACTAGGATTATAGGCCTGAGCCACAGGCACAAGCTTGTACTTCTAGCTCTTGATGTTTCATTCTGTTGTAGGCCAGAGAGAATCAATGTTCAAAGATCTAGGGGGAAAAAAGACTTCACTATTGTTACATGATAAAACAAATTTATTTTGGTTTATTATTAGTTTAGACATGTATAAAATGTTACTAACTACTTAGGATGGAAATTTATTTTTAAATTGTGAACCTGGGCATGTTTTCATTTTTTAAATTAAGCATAAGGAACATTATTTCCATTCCCAAAATAACTTTTGCCTTCTTCCATAGTTAATTCCTAAAAGTAAATTATATTTAAATTTTGATATCCATAAACTATTTTTACCATTGTATATATGTATCTGTCTTTCTTTTTTTCTCTCTCTCTCTCTCTCCCTCTTTCTCTCCCTCTTTCCCTCCTGACACACACTGTAGTTTTCATTACAGTTTTCTAGATTGACATTGATTAATTGTACAAGGGTATTTCATTATAACACCTCTATTTCTGGATAGAATGCTCCTTGATCATAATCACCTTGTCATGTAACTCTTAATGGTACCTTTTAATAACCAATAAATTATTTGAAGTAAGTTAGTGCATCAATTACTTGCTATATTGTAAGAAATATTTTTTTGTATATATACATTTTGAAAATGTTGGTTTTACCCATTCTTTCACAGAATTTATAAATCAAGTATTAGGGATATCTTAAATTAGTTTTCATGCATTGGGTGAGAAAAGTGTTGATTTTTCATAAGAATGTCCAATTGCTCTCAAGCCACTTATGAAAATGCTATCTTTTTTTTCTCCATATTTTTTATTGTAATTAGTAAAAGGGTTACATGATATTTGCCAGATAGAAGGTGCATTAATTCACACACATTGATACCCTTTCACATGTCTTGGTACCCATTTCCCTCCCCCCCACCCCCCACCCGTCTTGGTTTTCCCCCTTTCCTATCAAATTTCAAATATTCAAATACAAATAAATTCAATATATCAGATAACAAAGTGAGATACTATGCCAATATGAGATAACCAAGGGACAGCAAAGGAGATGAGAGACAACATAGTACATTAAGGACAACAATCATTCATTATATGGCTTTTGTTTCAATATCCTGGAGGTCCTTTCAATTAGCTTCACATTATATGGCTTTATGTATCAAGATTTTGCTCTATTGCAGGTCTCTGCTAGTAGAGCCCAAGGTTTCTACTGATTATGACGAATGAGGGAAACCATTGAGCCTAAGTTCCTTTGAGTCTGGCTTACATCACTTAATATGATTTTTTCTTTTTTTTTGGACTCATTTTTTTTATTGTAATTAGTAAAAGGGTTACATGATATTTGCCAGATACAAGGTGCATTAATTCACATACATTGATACCCTTTCACATGTCTTGGTACCCGTTTCCCTCCCCCCCCCACACCTCCCACCCGTCTTGGTTTTCCCCCCTTCCCTATCAAATTTCAAATATCCAAATACAAATAAATTCAATATATCAGATAACAAAGTGAGATACTATGCCAATATGAGATAACCAAGGGACAGCAAAGGAGATGAGAGACAACATAGTACATTAAGGACAACAATCATTCGTTATATGGCTTTTGTTTCACTATCCTGGAGGTCCTTTCAATTAGCTTCACATTATATGGCCTTATGTATCAAGATTTTGCTCTATTGCAAATCTCTGCTAGTAGAGCCCAAGGTTTCTACTGATTATGACGAATGAGGGAAACCATTGAGCCTAAGTTCCTTTGAGTCTGGCTTACTTCACTTAATATGATTTTTTCTAAGTCTTTCCATTTCCTAACAAATGGGACGATGTCATTCTTTCTGACAGCAGCATAGAATTCCATTGTGTACAAATACCACAACTTGTTGATCCACTCATCAACTGAGGGACATCTAGGTTGGTTCCATATCTTTGCTATGGTGAATAGTGCTGCAATGAACATTGTTGTGCTAGTGGGTTTAGTATGTCCTTGTTTCTGGGTGGTTGGGTAAATGCCAAGTACTGGAATTGCTGGGTCATAGGGGAGTTCTATGTTTAGCCTTTTGAGGCACTGCCACACTGCTTTCCATAGTGGTTGAACGAGTTTGCACTCCCACCAACAGTGTAGTAGAGATCCCTCCTGGCCACATCCCCTCCAGCATCTGTTGTCATTTGTTTTCCTGATCCTGGCCATTCTAGCTGGAGTGAGGTGGAATCTTAGAGTTGTTTTGATTTGCATTTCTTTTATGACCAGAGATGTTGAGCATTTCTTCATGTGTCTATAGGCCATTTTTGTTTCTTCTTCAGAGAAGACTCTCTTTAAGTCTTTGGCCCATTTTTTAATGGGATGGTTGTTACTTTGGAGGTTAGTTTTGGAGTGATTCAATTTTCTGAGTTGTTGATATATTTTAGATATGAGGCCTTTGTCTGTTGTTTGGTTGGTGAAGATCTTCTCCCACTCTGTAGGCTTCCTGATTAGTTTACTAGCCATGTCCTTTGCCTTACAAAAGCTCTGCAGTTTAATGCAGTCCCACTTATCCAGTCTTTCTCTGATTTGTTGTGATTCTTAGTCCTTATTAAGAAAGTTTCTACCTGTGCCAAGGAGGCCTAGTCTATCTCCTATTCCTTCCTATAAAGTTTTCAGTGTGTCAGCTTTTACCTCCAGGTCTTTGATCCATTTGGAGTTAATTCTAGTGCAGGGTGACAAAGAAGGATCCAACTTTAGTTTTCTGCAGGTGCTTAACCAGTTCTGCCAGCACCACTTGTTGAAGAGGCTGTCTTTCTTCCATTCTATTTTTTTGGCTCCCTTGTCAAAGATTAGGTGGCCATAGGTCTGTGGTTTAATATCTGGGTCCTCAGTTCTATTCCATTGGTCTTCAGGCCTGTTCCTGTGCCAGTACCAAGCTGTTTTGAGAATTATAGCTCTGTAATAGAGTCTAAAGTTTGGAATTGAAATTCCTCCAGCGCTGTTCTTTCTGCTAAGAAGTGTTTTTGCTATACGGGGTCTTTTATTATTCCATATGAAATTTTGGATTGCCTCTTCTATTTCTTTAAAGAATGACATTGGGATATTGATGGGTATTGCATTGAATTTGTAGATAGCTCTTGGCAAGATTGTCATTTTCACAATGTTGATTCTTCCAATCCAGGAGCATGGGAGGTTTTTCCCTTTCCTTAGTTCTGCTTTAATTTCCTTTTTTAGGGTTTTGAAGTTTTCGTCAAAAAGGTCCTTTACATTCTTAGTTAAGCTAATTCCTAGGTACTTTATTTTCTTTGAGGCTATTGTGAAAGGAATTTCTTTCCTGATTATTGCCTTGTTCCTCTCACTGTTGGCGTAAAGGAAGGCAGTTGATTTTTGAGGGTTGATTTTATAGCCTGCTACTCTTCCAAAGCTTTGAGTCAGCTAAAGGAGCTTGGGAGTAGAGTCTATAGGATTCTTTAAATACACAATCATGTCATCTGCAAAGAGGGATAGTTTTATTTTCTCTTTCCCTACTTGGATCCCCTTTATGCTTGCTTCTTGCCTTATTGCACTGGCTAGGAATTCTAGTACTATGTTAAAGAGGAGTGGAGAGAGTGGGCATCCTTGTCTCGTTCCTGATTTTAGAGGGAATGGCTTTAGATTTTCACCATTAAGTGTAATACTAGCAGTAGGTTTCTCATACACAGCCTTTATTACATTGAGGAATGTTCTATGGATTCCTAGTTTCTCCAGAGCTTTTAACATAAAGGGGTGTTGGATCTTGTCAAATGCCTTTTCCGCGTCTATTGAGACAATCATGTGATTTTTGTCCTTGCTCTTGTTGATGTGTTGAATTATATTAATTGATTTGCGTATGTTGAACCAGCTTTGCCTCCCCGTGATGAATCCAGTTTGATCATACTGTATAATTTTTTTGATGAGTTGTTGTAGACGGTTGGCCAGTATTTTGTTGAGAAGTTTTGCATCGATGTTCATCAAAGATATAGGTCTATAGTTCTCTTTCTCTGTCTGGTTTGGGGATGAGGGATATACTGGCTTCATAGAATGAGTTTGGTAAGGAACTTTCATTTTCAATTTCGTTGAAGAGCTTGAGGAGTATTGGTGTGAGCTCTGCTTTGAAGACCTTATAGAATTCAGCTGTGAATCCATCTGGCTCTGGGCTTTTCTTAGGTGGAAGTTCTCTAATTGCTATTTCTATTTCAGAGCTTGAAATAGGCCTGTTGAGTTGGCTTAGTTCTTCTTGGTTCAGTGTGGGTATGTTAATATTGGCTAGGAATTCATCCATTTCATCTAGATTCTCAAATTTGTTGGCATAAAGGTTTGAGAAGTATTCCCTCATGATATTCTGGATCTTGGTAATTTCTGTCGTGATATTACCATTTTCATCTGTGATTTTGTTTATTTCGATATGCTCTCTTCTTTTTTTGGTAAGATTTGCTAAGGGCTTGTCAATTTTGTTAATTCTTTCAAAGAACCAACTCCTTGTTTTGTTGATTCTTTCTAGTTTTTTTGGATTCCAAATCATTTAATTCTGCTTTGATTTTAATTATTTGCTTTCTTCTACTGGGATTAGGGTTGGTTTGTTGCTCTTTTTCCAGGAGCTTAAGGTGAGACATTAACTTGTTGGTTTGCAATTTTTCCAACTTGTTGTTGTAGGCACTCAGCGCTATAAATTTTCCTCTGAGTACTGCCTTTGCTGTGTCCCAAAGGAGTTGGTATTTTGTGTGCTCCTTACTGTTAAATTTCATAAACTGTTGGATTTCTGTTCTGATCTCTTCGATGACCCATTGGTGATTCAACAATGTGTTGTTCAGTCTCCATGAGTTACAGGGTTTTCGTTGGTGGAGATGTGTGTTCAGTTCCAGTTTGATGCCTTTGTGGTCTGAGAGTGTGCATGGATTAATTTCAGTGTTTCTGAATCTGTCCAGGTTTGTTTTATGGCCTAAGATGTGATCTATTTTGGAAAATGTTCCATGTGCTGCTGAGAAAAACGTATATTGTGTTGTTGCTGGGTGGAATATTCTGCAGATGTCTGTTAGATGTAGTTGGTCTATATAGTTGTTCAGTTCTAAGGTTTCTCTGTTGAGTTTTTGCCTTGTTGATCTGTCCATAGGTGAGAGTGGTGTGTTAAAGTCACCGACAATCACTGTATTTCGATCTATGTATGGTTTCAGTGTAAGTAAAGTTTGCTTGATGAAGTTTGGAGCTCTGGGATTGGGTGTGTAAATATTTAGGATCGTTATGTCTTCCTGGAGGAAAGATCCCTTTAGTAGTATGTAGTAACCTTCTTTGTCTTTTTTTACTAATTTTAGTTTGAAGTCTATTTTATCTAATATGAGGATGGCAACTCCAGCCTGTTTATGGGGGCTGTTAGCTTGATAGAGTTTATTCCAACCTCTCACTTTCAAAAGATGATTGTTTTTTTGGGTAAGATGTGTCTCTTGAAGACAACAGAACGATGGCTCTTGCTTTTTGATCCAACTAGACAGCCTATGCCGTTTAATTGGAGAGTTAAGTCCATTGATATTGAGAGTTAGGATTGAGAGATATTTATTAGGTCCTACCATTTTTAAAAGCTTTTATTTGGGCCTGTGTCTTGACAGTTCTTGTGGTACTTAGATGGTATGCTATTTAGATGCCATTTCTTTCCCTATATTGCATTTATTTTGGTTTTCTAGGTATAGAACATCTTTGAGAATTCTCTGTAGTGTTGGTTTTGTTGTGACATATTGTTGCAGCTTTTCTCTGGAATGGAATGTTTTTATTGTTCCCTCAGTTATGAATGAGAGCTTAGCTGGGTACAGGATTCTTGGTTTGTAGTTATTTGACTTAAGGGCATGACATATATGCTTCCAGTCACTTCTTGCTTGCATGGTCTCTGCTGAGAAATCTGGGGTTATTCTGATTGGTTTTCCTTTATAGGTTACTGAACCCTTTTCCCTGGCTGCCTTTAGGATCCTTTTTTTGGTTTCTATTGATCCAGTTCGGATTACGATGTGGCGGTGGGATGTTCTTTTCAGGTCAGGTCTGTTTGGGGTTCTAAAAGCTTCTTGTATCTGGATTGGCCTGCCCTTCTGGATGTTTGGGAAATTCTCTGAGATGATTCCCTGAAGTATATTTCCAATACCATTGACCTCTTTCTCCACGCCCTCCTCAATACCAATTAGCCTAAAATTAGGCTTCCTAATTGTATCTTGGACCTCCTGAAGCGCTCTCTCATTTTTCCTAGATTTGGATTGACTCATTTTCTGTTCTTTCTCTATAAGAACTAAATTATCTTCAGCCCCGGAAATTCTCTCCTCTGCATTGTCTAACCTGCTATCAAAGCTATCTACTTTATTTTTCATCTCCCTTGCTTCTAATTGCTCATTTTTGATGCCTTGCATCTCTTCTTTTAAATCATGTATGGATTTCTTTAGCTCCTGATTTCCATTTGAGTGGTTAGCTCAGTAGCTTTATTTTCTTTGAACATTTGCTGGAGTTCGGTCACCTTTTTATTTGTGGATTCTATGAATTCATCCATCTTTCTTTGAAAAACCTTTATTATGGCCTCCTTTATGGCTTCTTCTTTTTCACTTATCACCTTGTTTATGGTTTCCTCTTGTTCAGCTATGGCTTCCTCCCTTATCTCTTTCTTTATATTTTCACATTTTTCATTAATGATGTTTATCAATTGCATTTGTATAGCACTTGGAAGACTCTCCTCTAGGTTTGCCAGTGACTGTTCCATTGGTTGTTTACATTGGGTGAGGGGGATGGGGGATGTTTCTTGATTTGACATTTTTCTTGAGTTTCTTGTTCTGCCCATTTGAAAATGCGAGCAAGATTAATACTAAACACGATTATAGTTTTTCAGATATAACCAATCTAGACCTCTGTAGCTGGCAGACTCTAGATGTTCACAAGTTTTGATTGATGTTATCACTCTTTCTTTTTGTGCAGTTACTGACCAGTCTAATAATCCACTGATAAGCGATTTATATCCAAAACAGTAAGCCTCTCAATCCAATCTCTATTGTCTTTAAGTCCCTCTGAGCCTAGAGAATAATTAAACACCTAGATATACAATGTTGCTCAACAGCCATCAAGTGTAGATCCATGCAGTATAAGGGTTGAAAGACGAGCAGAGGTCCAGAGATAGAAAAATAGAATGAGAGAGGTCAGGGGGTAAGTAGGTAGAGTATTTGAGTACAAAGTTTGGAAAGTATTAGAATAAAACTTATGTGTTGCTGCACGACTAGCTCTTAGCCCAACCAGTGGCCTCACTGTGGACCATGGGATGGCTCTGCGAGCTTCTATCTGAGCGCGGTTGGCGGACGTTTTCCTGTGGTGCTTCCAGGGGCCGCCCCAAGCCAAGGGTCTGGGGATTGAGAGTTTCAGGGGCTCTCAGCAGGACCAGCAGGAGGCCCCTCTGTTCCCAGGGGCAGGGCCCAGCTGGGGACGTGGGCTCCAAGGGCGCAGCCGCGTCTTTTTGGTTCTCAGAAGGGAAACTTGGCTGCTGGTAGGCCCTTCAGATCCCTGCTGTGTTTCCACTGCTTTGTCAGAGTCTGTGACTGTGGGGGGCCCCTCGGTGGTGTCTTGATCAGGATTCCCAGCTGGAGGATGCCCCGCTCAGGAATTGAGGGGGGGCAGATGCTGGCTCCTATTTTCCCGCACCCCCCTCCCCACTGTTGTAAGGCAGGGTCCTAATGCCCTCCACTCTCCAGATCCAGTGGCCTGGGAGAGGAGTCTGGTGGGCGGGTGGGAGCTGGGACAGCTCCGCCTCCCCTGGTGGGGTGCTGAGTCTTAGGGTCCGCCCGCTTGTCAGTCTCCAGTCAGAGGGCTGGGGGTTGGGTGGGTGGGAGTTGGGACAGCCCCGCCTCCCTTGGTGGGGTGCTGGGTCTTATGGGTAGCCCGCCTGTCAATCTCCAGTCAATGGCCTGAGGGAGGTGCTGTTGAGGGGAGGGACAGGATTCTAAATTCCTTGCCCCCCTGCTCCCCCCAGTCTTTCTCGGGTGGGGTGTTGGGGTCTGAGTTAAGTTCTATTGCTTGGCACCCGCTCCGCTTTCCCGATGTGTTTGGGGACACGCTGTATTACTCACGCCTCTGTGTCCGTCTGCGGGTGCTCCAGGGTGGTGGGGAGTCTTTCACTCCCCTCGGGTCTCTGCCGCCGCCTGTGTTCTGCGTCTGGGTTCCGCCGCTTGCTGTTCTGGTTCCGCGTCTGGGTTCCGCTGCTTCCGCCGTTCGCTGGCGCGGTTCTGTGCTGGTTTTTGCAGCCGTTGGGCTCCCAGCCTGGCGCCCTCCACTGCCGCCGCTTTTCGTGGATTAGATCGGGCGCCCGCCGCCGCTTTCCCCGCGTGGAGCCGGCGCCCGCTCAAGCCACTTTTCGCGGCTTGGTCCGGTGCCAGCTGCTACTTACCGCGGCTTTCCGCGGCTTTGGGGGAGAGGTGGGGGAGGGGTCCTCGCGTTCGGAATTCTTTGAGAAAGTTGGATGTGAGCTTTATCTGGATTTCTTTTCCGGTTTGAGTCCTTCTCCGTTGCTTTTTGAGTTTGTTGTTGTGGATTTCTTTAGGTAGTTGGCTCGTGGGACTCCCTGGTTCTCTCTTTTTGTCAGAGAAAGCTAGGCAGCGTCCCTATTGCCTCGGCGCCATCTTCCTTCCCATTGAAAATGCTATCTTTCCCACTGCATTGCCAAGGTACTTTGCTATAAATCAAAAGCAATCTAGAGTCCACTTTAGGTATTTTATTATATATTTCATCTACCAATATTTGTCCATGTGCTAACATCATGATTTTAAAGTTAGTAATGTTGTTATTAGTCTTTTGCTTTTAGAGCCATATGGGATTGATAATTAGAATTGCTTCTATAAATCCACTTGACAAGCAATTATGTTTAAAAATATTAAATCATCTAATATTTGGACTTCCCATATAGTTCTGTTGATTTAGACTGTTTGAAAGCTTTCTTCTTCATAATATTGTGCAGTAGGCAATAACTTTTGTTAAATTTACTCTGAAGAATTTGATCTTCATGATGCTTTTGTGAATAAAATATCTTAAATATCCAGTATCTATCATTTGTTTCTGGCAAACAGAAATATAAATGGATCCTATGTATTATTCATTAATCTATTATATTTGAATAGTTATGAATACTATTTTGATGAATAGTATTCTTTTGAGTGTTTCAAGTATAGCATGAGCTTATTTAAATATATATACTCTTCATTTATCCCCATTATTTTATATGCAATCATAGGTAATATTTACCAGATATCAACTTCTCATATCACATTCTGGGAGAAATATTTTACCATTAACAACAGGTGTTTAAAACCTATGTCATATGAAATATGAAAGAATGTTTCAGTTTTTAATTTCTTTCCTACTTTACTTGAGTTTTGCCATTTGTGATAAGGTTTATTAAATGCTCTTTACATCTATTGATTTTTGTCTTTTCTTGTTAACTTGTGATCTATTTCCAAATATTAAACAACCCTCAATTCTTCAAATCAGCTCCATGTGACTATAAGTTGTAATATTTTTCGATATTTCTGGATTTGATTTTCTAACATATTGTTTAGGTTTTTTTTTTCCCATGCAAGTCCATGAGATGTTGACCTAAAATTTATTTTTTCTTTCCTATATGACTTTTGTCAGGTTTTATATTAAGACTATGAAAAAGTTAACAAATGTTTCTTATTTTTCTATTCTCTGGAAAACAAAAGATTGGAGTTTTCCTTGAATGGTGGAATTCACCCATAAAGGCAGCTGATTCTGTAGATGTCACTGCAGAATGTTTTAAATTAAGAATTGAGCTATTGTATTCATCTGTGCTATTATTTATATATTAGCTTTAAGTAATTAGGCTTAAACCCATACTGTCAAATAAAGTACACTGATTCCTTCTCTCATATTTTCTAATCTATAAGATTTATATTGATGTTTTTATTTTCATTGTTGATTCTGATGTTTTCTGACCTTATCTCTTCATATAGGTCAAGAATTTATCAATTTGTTATTTATTGTTTCTAATGAAAATACTATGTAAGCAGATTTTAGATTCTCAGCATTTGTAAAAATAAATAAATACAGAAATACAACAATTCAGAGTACTTAATTTAACCCATCACCTTCCATTGACAACATTAGGCCATGACTTTCTCACAGTAGTCTAAGGATACTATTCCTTTTGACTGATAGAGTATTTCTTTTTGAAACTTTTATTGACATAACTTTACAGGAGATTTCTTAGTGATATTTATAATGGGCATAAAATGTATTTTTATCAAATTTCCTCCAGCTATATTACTCATTCTTAGCCACCGTCCTTCCGGCCATCTTCTCTTTCCACAGATTGTAGTAGATTTCAT
The DNA here is from genome assembly GCF_031878675.1 of Megascapheus bottae. NCBI lineage: Eukaryota > Metazoa > Chordata > Mammalia > Rodentia > Geomyidae > Megascapheus > Megascapheus bottae. The sequence continues at coordinate 54,813,351 of NC_143517.1, forward strand.
TACTCTAATTTCATATATGCACACAGAGATAAAATATACTTCAGGCTACTTTTTTTCTGATGTCTTGATAGGTATATTAAAGCTTCTTCTGTGTAGTTTACTTAGATTTGTATAATTTTCCTTGGTGGAAGGGTTGGTCTCAAAAAACATATTCGCAGATTATGAGCCATGATTGAATCCAATATTCTAATATTCAACTCCTTCTCAAAGACTATTTGAAGAGAATTTATACATTATGGGCTCTAATGTGTTTCAAAGTAGATAGTCCTTTTTATGTTTTAGGTATTTAAGGTTAAAAACCCTAAACACTTAAAATCCAAGAATTTGATTTATACTTAAGCCACTTTTAATGATTAGTTCACACTCCATAACAGATATATAAAATTTAAAATACAGACTTTTGAGTTTTAGGCACAATCCATCTTGGGAAGGGTTATGAACTGTGAATTCTTACTAAGGTACACTTTTAATGATCAAGATGAATATCAAAGATGAGAGAAAGAACTTCATACAAGCAAGGAGAGATTGTTTCAAGTGAATTTAATTAAGGAGTGACAGCTTTCACCTCAACATAATTCATTTAAAGATATTCTAATTATCAGATCTAGTCATATTTTAAAAATCCATTTTAGGTCATACCAACCTTGTGCTTACCTGATTCCAGTCAGAAACTTTCAAAGAGTGTTGATTGTCAAAACAGTAAGAAAATGTTGATTTTTCTGTTTTAGTTATGTTTCCTTTGAATACTGCAATGTGCTAGAAAACTCTTTGGAAATAGATGAGAAATAATCTTCTGTAATTTATAATCCAAATAAGACTAAATATCTAAAGTTTTCTTTTCTTTTTTTATTGTAATTAATAAAAGGGTTACATGATATTTGCCAGATAGAAGGTGCAATAATTCACATACATTGATACCCTTTCACATGTCTTGGTACCCATTACCCTCCCCTCAACCCACCACCCACATGTTGCCTTTCCCCCCTTCCCTAAAAATTTCAAATAACCAAATACAAATAAATTCAATATATCAGATAACAAAGTGAGATACTGTAACAATATGAGATACCCAAGGGACAGCAAAGGAGATGAGAGATAACATAGTATATTAAGGACAACAATCATTCGTTATATGGCTTTTGTTTCAATATCCTGGTGGTCCTTTCAATTAGCTTCATACTATATGGCCTTATGTATCAAGGTTTTGCTCTATTGCAGATCTCTGCTAGGAGAGCCCAAGGTTTCTACTGATTATGACGAATGAGGGAAACCATTGAGCCTAAGTTCCTTTGAGTCTGGCTTACTTCACTTAATATGTAAATCTCTAAAGTTTTCTAATTGTCTCATTTTAATTCATTCACTAAACCACCACTTGAACTTTTATAAATAATGCTGAGATAGGACAGGAAAATGAGAAGATGTATGTAATGTGGATTTAGTTACTTCCATGGGGTTAATTGTTGTTTATCAAGTATGCTTTAGCTGTTTTTGCACACTCAAATTGGGATTCTAGGAAAAATCATAGGCATGCATGTACAATGATAAATAACTTATAGATACAAATATGCAGCAAGATGACGGTAGAATTTTGTGTTTGATTCTGTGTTGGAAGCTTTATAGGTTTCAACCTCTTTCCTGAAATGAAAGGTGTCCATAGACTCTGGATAGAACTCCAAACCTCCCTTCGGGAAATCACATAATGAGAGCAATGAGAGCATACAAAAACATTCGTAATATTGGAAGTATGCGGGAGTCCCTGGCATAAACCACAGGAAGGCTTGGCAAACTCAGCTAGGAGAGAAGTGGCACCTTCCTCAAGTCGAAGACGTTGGGGCTGAATCCTACAGAATAATCTCAGGGCTCAGGAAGTCTCCCTGGAACTTCAGTTTCTTCTGTTGTTAAGTTCAGGGTTAAAAGTGATCAGAGGTTCTTCCCAGTCATTTTATTTCATCATTTCACGGAGTTCAAATGCTCTGTGATCTCATAAGCTCATGTCCTCCCACCCACTGGCATTTCTTAATCTCAGATGTGTCACCCCATTACTCCAAAGCTTTTCTTCCCAACAGGCATGCTTAGACCTAGTGTAGCAGACAAAAGAGGTCCAGGGTTCTGACATATTGCAAGGAAGAGAACATGAATGAAGGTATATTCCCACTGGAGAAGACAAACTAATAAACTCCCTTATTCTTGCTCAGTCTCCATCTCTACTATACCTACATATTCTGGCAATCAGAAGGGGAAGACTGACACCCATGATGCTGAAATTGTGGGCAGGGTCAGCAAAGAGCCACCACACAAGGCAGAAATCCATGAGAACATTTCTCAGAAAAGAGCCCTTCCATTTCCATTGAGGCAATGTTTGGTTTTGTTTAGGAATCCTAGAAACCGCGGATGAACAAGCTGTATTGGGTCATCGAATCTTCCCTCCAGGGAGCTTTTGAGTTCCTACAACATATCCATTCAGTTCATTTCCAGTGTTTATGTGGATACTCAGTGGAGGGTCTCACCAGACTTTGAACAATCATTCTAACATGGTTGTAACATTGGGAAAATGAAATAGAATCTCCAACAGAAACAATTCTTGAGAGAAATTAAGAGGTTAACTTTATACATGCTAAAATTGAGAAAGAATAATGAAGAATCCTATTTCTCTAGCATAAAATAGTATTCCATAATGTGGATTAAACAAATATCAAAAGGCTAATATTACTTTTCTATTTTTTAATTCCAAATATGATGTTTAAATTTATGTATTACTTTTGATTTTCAGAAAAAAATGAGTTTTAAACATGATGAATATTATTTTAAGCAATATAGGTTTGTTACTAATTCACTATCATGTACTGATTATAGAGAAATATATATTATATACAAACATTATACATAGATCTACAAACAGGTATCTATAAATAAATCAATAGATCCTTTATAAAATGTTTCACTGTTAATCAAGTCATTACATTAAATATTTTACTTAAATATTTCCTGTCACTCATCATGAAACACTAATGTATTTTATCTTTATCATAAGGATAAAAATGTAAAACTGGAAATTTAAATGTTATATGTGCTTCACAGAATAGCTGTAAAAGTTTAATAAATGGAAATCAGAAAGGCAACTAGAATAATGTTGAGAAAGCAATATATGACTCAACACTAATGATAGCACATGATTGCATGCTTACATTGTATTAATATGTATGAATCCTTTCATTGCACACATTTGTTTATTAATATTTCTCTTATAATTACCAATCATTTGATCTGAAAATGCTAATAATTTTTACTCTTTTTAACGGTAAATCTCTTTAGCTTCTTATTGTCTTTCCATGAAATTAGAGAAATATTAATAATAATTTTCAATCATATTGTGAATTAATATATTAGTCTTTATCTTTTTACTCAGGATTTGAGAAAGGATTGCAAATAGATGGAACGAATTCATGACAGATGTGTAAGAAGATGAAAGGGAAAGGACAATTTCTGGCTTCTCTGGAAAATCTAATCATGTAAATGGAGGACACTTTCCTTACACAAAGAGAGTGTGGCTTTCATCGCCCCTGAGAACATGACCTTTTGGATTTTTCAACTTCAAAGGATAAATAGTCACATAAAGTTAATCAGTTGACACTGAAATACTCTATCAGTGGAAGTTTGTAGGTTTCATGTTGTTGACTTTTTGCCATCTATTAATGATTGAACTTCATCCCTATGATGAGTTCAAAAACAGTTAAATGTAATGAAGGAAAACCAAATCCTTGTCATTCCAATATGCGATGGCAGACATATTTAACATTATGATATATTTATTTTTCAGACTTAAGTATTAACATTTGCCCTGTGAATGTCGTCTCTGTTACTTTTACACATATGATGATTCTGTAACACTCGTTCACTTAGTGATGTATCACACAAATTTTTCTTAGTTCAGAAGTTATGACCGCCATATTTTAATTAAACATTGTCCTAATTGCTGCACATTTATTTTACATACAGTTTACTAGGGTAAACATTTTATGGCTAAAAATTCTTATTGAACAGATTTTAAAATGTTCGTTGATGTGAAGCCCAAAGCCTCAAGTTGAAATCCTGAAAATGAAAACCTGATAAAATCAAATAAAATCCTGAAAATGAAAAGCTTATTAATTCAAATACAGACATCAGTTGAGAGTCTTTACAATTGACTGGATCAAGTTGAAGATACAATATCATGGTTATAAAAAAAGGCAGATTAAAGACTTAGAAAAAATCATGTTAAGTGAAGTATGCCAGACCCAGAGGAACATAGGCTCAATGTTTTCCCTCATTTTTAATAATTAGTACCCACTTAGGACTCTCGTAGCAGAGGAATACAATAGCCCAAAGCCTAGATACATAAGATCATATAGGGTGAGACTAAAAGAAAGGATGTTTAGGATATGGAAATAAGAACTTTATCTTATGTGATTGTTCTTAATGTTCTATGTTATTTCTCTTCTCCTTTGTTGCCTTTTGGTTAATCTCATATTCTTACAGTATCTGACTTTGTTACTTGGCATATTGTATATACGTTTATTTGTTTATTAGAAGTAGGAAAGGGAAAGGGGGAAAACCAGATGATTGGGAGGGGTAAAGGGAGGGAAATGGGGACAAAAACATGAGAAGGGATATCAGTGTGTGAGAAGTAATACACCTACTATCTGGTGAATACAGCTGTAACCGCTTTATACATTACAATAAAAAAGGCAGATAAGCTAAAACATCTGGATAAAGATAAGGGAAAAAATTTTAAAGTATGAAACATACAAGATCACTGGGATACTACTTTTTAAAAGGAAAGAAATAAAAAAGGAAATTAAACAGGCAGGGCATGGTGGAACTTGCCTGTAATCCCAGCTACTCAGGAGGCAAAAGTCGGGAGGGTTGCAGTTTGAGTAAAGAACAAGAGAAATTGGCAAGCCTTCAAAACAAACTTGAAGTGGTGGTAAATGTCTGTAATCCCAAATATATGGGCATCATATTAGGAACATTGTGGTCCAAGGCTGAACTTAGTTGTTTTGTTTTTTAAAAACTATATAGGGAAAAAAAGAAAGAAGGGAAGGAGGGAGGAGGGAGAGAGGGAGTAAGGAAATGAACCAGGGAGATGGTTCACAGAGTAGACTCTTTGTTTAGCAAGCTTGAGTCCCTGAATTCAAATCTCATAACCACAGAAATATATAGGACCAAAATGAATGTTGGCATCTCGTGTCTTTAAACCTAATTGCTCAGGAAATCTAAGTTCTGAGGATTTCAGTTCAAAACCAGTCATGAGGCTGGGAGTTTGGCCTAGTGGTAGGGTGCTTGTTTAGCAGGCACAAAGACCTGGGTTCGATTCCTCCCTACCATGTACATAGAAAAAAGTAGAAAGTGGTGCTGTGACTCAGTAGACCTGTATCTCTAATGAACGAGCAAAAAGTCAGAAACAGAGCTAGAAATAAGCACAAGAGTGCCAGCCCAGAGTAAAAAAAGCCAAGTAAGCCCTGAGTTTAAGCCCCAGCACTTCCCTCCCACCACCTCCAACAGGGATCAAAAGAACAAACTTACAAATGCTAAGCATAGAAGAAGGATAAGAGGTGGAGAGAATTTTTTTAAAGCATAATAAAGAAGTTTCCAAATCTTGAGAAAGAAGTGGTGATTCAGGTACAGAAAAAAATTCAGAATTCTAACAAACAAGGTGATAAAAAAAAAAGCTCTCCACATCATTAAGTTTAAACATTAAGTGTGTTGAATAATGGGAAAACATGAAAAGCTATAAGAAAACTAGAAAGGAAACCCCAACAGACTGACAATATATATTTTGCAATAGAAACTCTGAAACCACAGAGGAAATGGAATGAGTTAATTATTCATAGCCCTGAAAGAAAATAACTGCCAACACATTATCTAGCTAAACTAACACCCATAAAAGACATTTCCATAAGCAGTACCTGAAAAATGAAAAACTGGCAAATTAGCACTTGAGATCAAGAAGAGACTTGATCTCTTGCACACAAATGAGGAAAATAAATGCAACCATGAAATCATGAAATAGAATAAATCTCACCAGTGAGTCAAAAATCAAATGAAATGTAATTATTTCCTGTACAGGCAGAAATGTAGCAAGGTGTCACCGCCCCAAACCCACTCTTAGGTAATACTGAACCTAAGTTCTAAACCAGAGCAATAAAGGAAGGGAAAGATATAATAAGAAGTGGAATCGAAAATTCAACTTATCCCTATTTGTACATAATATGATATAAAACATGCTAACCTGTGACACATATTTTCTATAAAGTAGCAGCATACAAAATCTTCCTGAAAGTTTAATAGTTGTCCTAAACACTAATAATAAGAAGAGAGGGTAAAAAAATAATTTTAAGGTCTAAATGGCATTCCAAATCATGTATTCAATCTACTCATCTAATGACATCCACCTAGGTTGCTTTCATATTTTGGGTATTGTAAGCAATGCTGCAATAATGGTGTGAGAGAAGATGTCCCTTCCACCTCTTGGTTTCAGCTCAGGAATCCCTCCCTAAAGATCTCCTGGGTCACATGGCAATGCTGTTTTCTGTTACTTGAACTACTCCATACTGTGTTCCATATGGATGCATTAATTTACATCCCAGCCACCGTGTACAAGGGTGTCCTTTGTCTACATCGTTGTACTTGCTTCATCTTTGTGATGAAGTCTTTCTAACAGGCATGAGCTGGCATCTCATTTTGCATTTCCTTCATAATTACTGATGATACACATTTTTCATCTATGTATTGGCCACCTGGCTGTTCAGTTGTAGGGCTTGAACTTAGGCCCTGGGTAATGTCCCTGAGCTTCTTTTGCTCAAGGCTACCACTCTATCACTTTGAGCCACAGTGCCACATTGGTGTTCTGGTGGTTAATTGGAGATAAAGTATCTCACAGACTTTTCTTCTTGTGCTGGCTTTGAACCACAGTCTTCAGATCTCAGCCTCTTAAGTAGCCAGGATTATAGGCATGAGCCTCTAGTGCCTAGCTATCTACTCTCTTTTGAGATATGCCTGTTCCCCCTATTTTCCTTGCCCATTTTCTCAATCAGTGATTTGTTTCTTCAATATCAACTTTATTTGAGCTCCATATGCATTTTAGATGTTTGCATTTTATCAGATGTATAGTTTGTAAGTATTTTCTCATCTATAGGTTTTCTCTTCACTCTTGAATATTTGGATTGCTCTTAAGTATGTGTTTTTTAAATTTAAAGAAATGTCTTTTTTGCTTTTTTATATTTTATTTTTTATTGTAATGTATAGAGGGGTTACAGTTATATTCATCAGGTAATAGGTACATTACTTCTCATACATTGACTCCCCTTCTCATGTTTTTGTCCCCATTTCTCTCCCCCAACCCCCTCCCAATCATCTTGTTTTCCTCCCTTCCCTTTTCTTTTCTTTTTCTTTCTTTCTTTTTTTTTGGGGGGGTTGCCTGTGCTTTTGAAGTCTTAGTTACCTATGCTACAGAGCTTTGTCCCAATGAACTTTCTTGTTCCCTTGGTAAATGAATGCATTTCAGGCTCTCTTTTATCCATTCAGAAGGTATGCTTGAATCATAATTTAATACTCAATCCCACCAGCAAAGGGAGACAAAAATTTTAAAATATTAATATTTGCAGTAGAACTAATTTGGAAGTATACAAATATGTAGTTTCCCATGAAACCTGCTGAATTTTTGTAAATATAATTTTCCTCTGTGTCTCTTATAGGTTAAGTGCTTTAAATTAGTAAAGCTGAGCAAGTCCATGTTTGAAGAACTGAAGTACTTCTGATGACCTCATAATGAACTAAAATGAACTAAATGAACTAGTACTGACTATAAATTAAGTTTCTAAAATTTTTTTCATTTTTCTAATCATTTTCAGATTTTTATGCATAGCCCAGTTTGCCTGCATCCCACTTTCAACACTCATTATGCTACAAAAATTGTAAAATGTTGGTGTAGTGACCTCTCTTTATATAATGACTTGTGTTTGTGTTCAAAGTTTGAGTTAATTATTAGCAACATTTTTTCTAAGTACTTACATAAAGGATAGAGATTGGAAAAGATTTCAAAAGGAGTATGAAATGATTTTCTGTTTCCTTGACACTCATAATGTGAATAAATGAACTGAATGAAAGCATCTGCCTGGATGGATATAACAGATACATACACATATACATATATATATATATATATAAGGGTGATAGAAAATACATTAAGAGATTGAAAGTAGAAGAAAATTTTTCATACACAGGAGTCACATTGCCCAACTATCTTAACAGCACAGTCTGGCTCAATCTGCATACTCCTCCAGGATGTCTTCAGTACATAACAGGATAATATCAGAATTGTATTTTGGCATATGGAAATTGTTTGACATGTTGATTTTGTTGACAGAAAAGAAACAATATATATATATTTGCATCATAGAATATTTTAAATTGGATCAATGTCTTAATCTCTAGATGAGCTACATGAGAGTGAGGAAATAGAAACCACACAATGTATCTTAATATAACTGTTTGAAAATTCCCTTTTATCTTTTCATTTATTTATTTTGCCAGTCCTGGGGCTTGAACTCTGGGCCTGAGCTCTGCTACTTGAGTCACAAAACCACTTCTGGCTTTTTTTTTCTATGTATGTGATACCGAGGAATTGAACCTGGGTCTTTGTGCATGCTAGGCAAGCAATGTAACCATTGGGCCAAACCCCGGGCCTTGAAAGTTCCCTTTTCTCATCAGAGTACTTAGCAGCTTCATCTCAGCTTAAATCTATTCATCTTAACTTGACAATCAAGGCCATCCTGAGGACAAAGAACATATCAGGAACCTAAAGCATTCATCACAATTGACAGTATATGCAATATGGAAGACTAAAGAGTTAACTCTGATTAAAAAAAAAGAGCACTTTAGTGACTCCCAATTTTTACCACAAAATGTCGACCTCATTTAAAGTTTCACTGTAGAAGAAAATTGGAGTTTTGCCCTGTACTTAATTAGAGAATGGGAAAAAAATCAACTTTATTACTGAAGTATCTATGGGGCCAAACCTAGGCAAAGTATTCTGACTAGAACTACAAGAAAGTCTTGTGAGATTGTTACCAGGATCTTGGAATTTAACCTAAGGAGCTTAGAATTTACAGATCAAGTATATCTTTCTTTATGTTCTTATAAAATTCAGTATGGATTTTTTTCAATATTCTTCTCCTTGGTCAGAAACTCATATTCTCCTTAATAATATTGAGAATATGTCATTCTTTCTGACAGCAGCATAGAATTCCATTGTGTACAAATACCACATCTTGTTGATCCACTCATCAACTGAGGGACATCTAGGTTGGTTCCATATCTTTGCTATGGTAAATAGTGCTGCAATGACATTGCCCCATTTGTTAGGAAATGGAAAGACTTAGAAAAAATCATATTAAGTGAAGTAAGCCAGACTCAAAGGAACTTAAGCTCAATGGTTTCCCTCATTTGTCATAACCAGTAGAAACCTTGGGCTCTCCTAGCAGAGATTTGCTAGAGCAAATCCTTGATACAGAAGGCCATATACTAGGACGCTAAATGAAAGGATCTCTAGGATATAGAAACATAAGCCATATAATGAATGATTGTTGTTCTTAAAGTACTATGTTATCTCTCATCTCTCTTGCTGTCCCTTGGTTATCTCATATTGTTACAGTATCTCACTTTGTTACCTGATATATCGGATATATTTGTATTTGGTTATTTGAAATTGGATAGGGTTGGGTGTGGAGAGAGGGAAATGGAGACCAAGACATGTGAAAGGGTATCAATGTATGGGAATTAATGCACCACCTATCTGTCAAATATCATGTAACCCTTTTATTAATTACAATAAAAATATATGAAAAAAAGAATATTGAGAATAGCCAATGCTGGTAGCTCATGCCTGTAATCCTGGCTACTCAGAAGGCTGAGAACTGAGGATCACGGTTCAAAACCAGCCCAGAAAAGAAAGTCTGTGAGATTATTATCTCCAATTAAACACCACAAAGCCAGAAATAGAGTTGTGACTCAACTGGTAGAGCACTAGCCTTAAGCACAGAAGTTCAGGACAGTTCCCTGTCCCTAAGTTCAAGCCCTAGGACACACATGTATGCATGTACATACACACACAAAGAATATGGACGCTGGAAGAAAACATGAAAACTGAGTAAAAACAAGAGTGACCTAAAATAGAATGATGTAATTCAATCATAAACTTAGTTATCCTGAGGTATAGATAATTAAATACTTTTAAAGATTTCATACCACTTTTACCTCTCTGAATACTCGTGATAATTTGTGATAACCAAATTCTTGCCAACTAAGTTTTAAAATGGATACACTTTTCAGTTAGTCTGCCCTGGTTTACAAAATTGTCCATCAGATCTGTTCACTTTACTGCTCTTTTGTAATAAGATTTTTTCATCTCTCAACTCCTTGAATTTAGGACCTGCTTGTATAGAAGAAAGTTCAGAGAACTCATATTCTATTCCTGGCAAGAGAATAGATATTTTCAAGTTTCGTATCAGTCATAAGAGAAATATCAGTTGGCTGGTTACTTCTAAGTTGTTGCAATAAGAAACATCCTTTGGATGTAATTGTGAAAATTCTGTTCAGCTTGCCATTCTCTGTCTTTAAAGCACATCAGTCTGGTTTTTGTTGTGTGCCCCACCTCCAGAGTGCTAATGAAAACCTCATGTCTTCCAGCTGAAAGGCGGGATCTGAAACTATTTCTCCCTTACTGACATCAAGTATAGCATTTAGAGATCTATATATTATTATTTACTTTCCTTATTGGTGAATCTGGCTTATAGGTGTTTTCATATCCAGAAGCCTTTAAAATATAGTGTTAACTTGTAATTGCTTGGTTTGAGAATCTAGGGAGATATATTTTTATTTACTAAGAAACAAAGCCTGTTGCCATCCCTTTGGTGAAGTCTGTAAGGGAAGAAGGTGAGATTTGAGAGGAATAAGCCCTTCTGACAATGCCCACTTTTCCCTAGGTCTTGCCAATCATTCTATTTGGTGAGTGATTAAATCTGACCTAGACAGTCAGCAAATGTAGGGTGGATTTATCGGTTCTAAAACAATACCTTCAGAGACTTTTTCCAAGAAAATATGTCCCACAGGCATCTGTTTGATTGATCTAAATGTCTCTAAAGAGTTGCTTCAACAGCAAACAAAGACTTATTATACTTCTTTCCTAAGAGCGTTTGACATTTTACGGTTTTGTATGGAAATATGGAACAGGAGTTGATAGGGACCCTGTAGTCTTTTCTTGCAGGATTGTATATTCATTAGCCCAAAGTAAAATCGGCTACTTTGCTTTTATGACCTTATGTGGTATGTATTGTTTATCTGGTTTACTGTATCCAGTACCCATTCCACACATATGTTTCTGTTCAGGAAAGAAAAAGGAGGGAAATTGTAATGTCCATATTCTGGAAAGTGACAACTTAGCAATTGGGAAAATAGAATCCATAGTGTATTTCTCATCACATGTCAGAACATGTTATTAAAAAGTTATTGTTTGGGGTCTGGGAGTTTGGCCTAGTGGTTGAGTGCTTGCCTAGCATGCACGAAGACCCGGGTTCAATTCCTTGGTACCACATACATAGAAAAAAGCCAGAAGTGGTGCTGAGGCTCAAGTGGTAGAGCTCTAGCCTTGAGAAAGTCCAAGGACAGTGCTCAGGCCCTGAGCTCAAGCCCAGGATTGGCAAAAAAAAGTTATTGTTTTAGAAAATCTTATTGACTTATTGAAGACTGAAAGTCTAACATTTTATGTCTTTGTATGAACTATTTTTCACTGGCTCTATAGAAAAGTTTTATCTTTTCTCTAAGTGGAGTTATACATTTTGTGAAGTTCTATGCTTTTCCTTTTCAGGAAATTCTCAACTCTGAAAATGGCTTCTGTATCATTAGTTTCATATAGAACAATAGCTATGTAATTCATCCTATAGTTGACAACTTTATCAACTTTTTTGTTAGGTATTATATACAGCAGAAGTTATCTCAGTGTTAAGCAATAAGCAGTACTGTAAGCTCCATTTTATTTTATTTCATTTAATTATTTTTTGTCCCGGGAGCTTTCGCTCAGCCCTGGTGACTATCGCTTACATTTTTCTCTCAAGGTTAGTGCTTTGCCACTTGAACCACATCTCCACTTCTGGCTTTTGTTGGCTGTCTCTCAAATTCATATTCCTGTTCTAGTTTTGAATTGGGGTCCTCAGATCTCATTCTGCTTAGTACCTAGGATAACAGGCATGAGTCACTGGCACCTAACCACTAACAACTCTAAAGAAGCACAAAGCAGTATTTGAGTATGTCTGAGTATCTTTCTCATTTCATAGCACAAAGCAAAATGAAGTTTCTTTGTTGTTGTTGTTGTTGCTGTTTGTTTGTTTTCATTTCTTGTTTTGGGTAATGGGGCTTGAACTCTGGGCCTGGTGCTGTCCCTGAGCTCTTCAGCTCCCTACCATTCTACCACTTGAGTCTCAGCACCACTCCAGCTTCCCAGTGGTTAATTGGAGATGAGTCTCGTGGACTTTTGTGCTCTGGCTGTCTTTGAACCACAATCCTCATTTCTCAGCCTCCTGAGTAGATAGGATTGCAGGAGAGAGCCACTGTGCCCAGCTAAGGTGAAGTTTTTATCACTGTCAATGTTTTGACATTGTAATGGAAGTCCCTGGATACACTGCTACTCTGTCACTGTGAAGAGGAACAAAAAACTGGTATTGTGCGATCATAATCAATAAAAGCAAGGCCATTACCTGAAAGCTCAAGAGGAAAGACTTCTACTTCAAGGCAACTATTTCCATCTACTAAAGCCACCAAATTAGAGGGTCCTTTAGTGTAATATTGAGTATACTGAACTTGACTATCATTTATCAAATAGCAAACAGCTTCATATACACTATATGCTAAAATACTGGCACAGTAAGTCTCTTTAACATCTCTGTGGCAAGTCTCAAGTAGTAGCTAGATACTGACGGCACAGATAGGGTATCAGAATTCAGTGAATCTGGAGTCATAGGAGAGGGACTAGATGTCAGGAAACAGCTATCTAAATTCTGGAAATTCTGTAGATGTTTAATTTTATTATATAAAAGGACATAAGGGGGCATAGAAACTTTTAAACAGGCATTGCTGGTTAGACATGTGCAAGTGATGAATGTAATTCAGTTTGATTAGATGTCACTTATAATAGAGGGAGCCATAAATTTTCATCGGGGTGAGTAGAATAGACAATACAGTAGTAGAGTCTGTACCTTCCAGAGGCAGGCCAGAGATGATGCAATAATAAGGAAAAGAGCTACAGTGAGCAAAGTCCACACATGGCTCTAGAGGCCCAGTTTCCAAATATTATTTAGCAACTTTCTCCTAAGTGTTTATTTCCCCTATGGGCTTCATGGTAAAGGTCTGAGTTTTGTAACTAGGACACCACATCCTTCAGAATGCCTCTTGCAAGTCCCTTTAGTCATAATTGGTATTTAACTTACAAGACTTTCTTGTACATGTGGAGAGGTGGGGGTGGAAAGCTTGTTGGAACAAGCTATGAAAGTAAGCAAGGCAGAAAGAACTGGATTCAAAGTTGAGCACACAATTAAAACCTACAAAATCACAAAGCGCATATGCCGTGATGTCTGTAGAAACATTCATGATTTCATGTTTGCCATTTCAGAGCTAGACTCAGGCAGGTAGAGAAGGAGCACTTTCTACATTCTGAGTACTACATACGAGCCAGTATGCACACAAAGCAAAAATGACAAGTTCTGCTCTGTAGCAAAGTTGGATGTACGGCTAGTAAAGATGCACGTGGGTTTTAGTAGAGTATACACAATCCATTCAAAAGAAACTAAGGACTGCATGTCAAACAGCAGACACAAAACAGAGCCACAGAGGAGAAAACTTCACATGTTCTTCCTTGAGCACATTTATGATGAACAGAAGTTTTCTTTTTAAATCTAATATGTGGTTCTTTAGGCTGGCGTTGCAGTGTAGCCCAGAGCCAATTTCTTCTCTCCTCTGTAACACACCTCTGCCAGTGACCTCGTGGCACTTCAGAGGAAGAGCAGAAGGCTTGTACAAGAGGATGGAGAGGTTGCATTTAGGAGTTAGACATCATCAGGAATTAGAAGCTGAGCATACCTTTTTAACAATGGCCTGTACGCCCTGTAGCTTGGCATCATATCTTGGCCTTATCTCTTTCGGTGCATTATGCCCCATCAAGTTCCATGTCCTCCTAGCACCATCTGGGCCCCTTCTATCACATATCCTCTGCTTGCACTTTGTATGACGTAACTGAAGTCAAATCGCAACTGTGCTTGGATTGTACAAAGCTTCAAATTAAACGAAAGTCATACATTGGTAAAGAATGGCACTAAGAACTGGGCTCATGCCTGGAATCTTAGCTACTCAGGAGGCTGAGATCTGAGGATCAAGGTTCAAAGCCAGCAGGCACAAAAGGACCTGAGACTCTTATCTCCAATTAACCACTAGAAAGCAGGAAGTGGGGTTTGACTTAAGGGCAGAGCGGTAGCCTTGAGCTGAAGAGCTCAGGGACAGCACCCGGGCAGAGTTCAAGCCCAATGACCCCCCCACACACACACAAAATAGCACTAATGGCCAGAAATGTGTCCTTGTGGTAGAGTAATTGCCTAGCATGTATGAAGCCCTGTGTTCAATTCCATGTACACAGAAAAAGACAGAAGTGGTGCTGTGGCTCAAGTAGTAGAGTGTAGACCTCGAAAAAGCTCAAGGACGGTGCCCAGGCCCTGAATCCAAACCCCAGGACTGACCAAAAAAATTAAAAAGAAGAGCACTACAAAAGCATTTTTACAACAACAATAACAAAATCCCTCACTGAATCCAGTTGTCCCAGGGCCCAGGGTGCTAATGATCACTAAACCAAAGCACTGTTCACACTTCAGTTACTCAGGCAGTCTCTCCAAGCCTCCTGACATTAACCTGTGCTGCAGAATATGAGTCAATTTCTGCTTCAGAAGGACTCATTCTTATCATTCTCATGTCTCTGTGTCATTATACACAATATATATATATATATATATATATATATATATATATATATATATATATAGCCAGTTCTGGGCCTTGAATTCAGGGACGGAGCACTGTCCTTGGGCTTTCTCAAGGCTAGAGCTCTACCACTTGAGCCGCAGCACCACTTCCGGCTTTTTTCTATGTATGTGGTATTGAGGTTTTCGTGCATGCTAAGCAAGCACTCTACCATTGGGCCAAAATCCCAGCCCATTCTGTCATTATATTTTGTTTAGCCCATTTTGGTAAACATTCCCAGTAGTCTGTATTCTGTATTCCCTGTCTATAGAATCTTTCATGCTACCACAAGTCTACTCCCTCTGGAAACTTATATGGCTCTCCAGTTTTGTAAGTCTATTACTTTCAAAGCACAACCATTTGTATGAAAGTTATCCACCTTCCTATTGTTATGGACATTTGATATTCTTTTTTTTTTTTTTTTTTGCCAGTCCTGGGCTTGAGCTCAGGGCCTGAGCACTGTCCTTGGACTTTCTCAAGGCTAGAGCTCTACCACTTGAGCCTCAGCACCACTTCTGGCTTTTTTCTATGTATGTGGTACCGAGGAATCGAACCCGGGTCTTCATGCATGCTAGGCAAGCACTTTAACCGCTAGGCCAAACTCCCGGCCCCAACATTTGATATTCTTATGTGGTCTAAGAGCCTCTACTAGGAAGAATGGAAAAAAAATTTTAATTCAGTAGAAATATACGTAGGATTGCAACAGACATAATTATATAGAGGAGCATTGACTAGATTATTAAATAACTTTGAGATAATACATCATACTTTAACAGTGAATTTAAAAAGCAAGATCTAATAATAAATATAATTTCAAAGTGATGATGAACATAAATGATGTTTTAAAATATCTACAGCAGTGTGGTATAATATAGCAAAACTGAAGTTTGGTGATCATTCATAGGCCTTACTAAATGTGTGGTGTTTAGAAACAATGTGTATGCCTATTCACAATGGAATTTTCGAAACACTGAATTTCAGAATTAGATGTTAGTGAAAATTCCTAAATCTATCCTATTAAGAACCCCTGGTTTACTATTTAAAGGAATCCTTTAACATGGGTCTTAACAAAAACCTGTTAAAATTAGGGAAAAGTCACCCACCTGCTTGTTTCTTTGTACCTCTTTTTCAGATCCTCATAAGGATTAAGCAAGAACATGTGAGTTACAACAAAATTAAATTGCAACAGCGTACACACAGTTCATATGAGCCAAGTAAGCCACAGTATTATCAGAATTAGTTTACTAATTTACTTGACAAAATGTAGTTTTTGCCTATATTCTTTTACATCTCTGTCTCCCATGAAATTGTGTTTGATATAATGGTGATCTTGACATTCAGTTACCTTGGTTGAGCAGGTAATAAAATCTATCACTAACTTTACAATAGCATTACATGTGTGGAATAGGTTAATATAGTACAACAACAATAACAAGAAAATTAGACATATTACTCAAGAGAGTAAAGGCAGCCAATGTTTGATGCAAGAGTTTGGACCAGAGATTTTTGGGAAAGTAATTCAAATAGGGAAGTTAAAACACAATGTGTATGGCTAGTGAATCACAACATGATATTCTTTCATCCCTTTAGATATGAAAATTAAATCAAATCTTCCCTCTAGAATACAGCACAATATGCAATTGTCTGAACTGCAAAAGAACATGAAATATAGTGCATGAAATCAGATTGCAAAATGTTGGTTGCATTTTTAGTATTCCAAAGAAATAATACTTCCTTCTTTCTCTCAGAAGATAACAAACAAATCAAGGGGCCTAGTGGTAGAGTGCTTGCTTAGCATGCATGAAGACCCGGGTTCAATTCCTTGGTACCACATGCATAGAAATAGCTGGAAGTGGTTCAATGGCTCAAGCAGTAGAGCTCTAGCCTTGAGAAAGCCCAAGGACAGTGCTCTGACCCTGAGTTCAAGTTCCAGGACTGGCAAAAAAATGTAAAAAAAAAGCAGATCAAATTAGAAGCATTCTTCTGGGTCATGTTCTGTATTCAGATCCTGTAATTCCCATCTTTATTTCTGGGAGGTGGCAGGTAGAGAATTTGGTAGACTTTAAGAAGATCCTAGCTATTCAGGAGGCTTAGACTGGGAGTAGGGAGGGGACCACCTTTAGAAGTTGGCCTGCACACAAAAGTTCACAACAAAATGCTGGATTGGAGTTGTGGCTCACATATTAGTGCATTTTTAAGCAAAAGCACAAGACCCTGAGTTCAGACCACACATACACACACACACACACACACACACACACACACACACACACACAAAAGAAGGAATAGTAGAGCAGAAATGGAATTTTGACAGTGTGGTAACAGCCACATTGTATAAAGACAAAAGTTTTAAGGAAAATAAAAGCTGAAAAGTTTTATTAAACTGAATATCTGTGAATATCTGAAAAAAGATATAAAAGTAAAACATTAACTAAAGTTCTGGAACTATCATTAAAGAAGATGTAGGAAATAGAAATAACAAATACAGAAAAAAACCTTTTTACCTGTAATTAGAAATGGAAAGGGAAATATCCGACAGTATGGTTGGTGGTGCTGGTTGTTTATGTTCTTGATTTTAAGGCAAAGCAATGGCCAGGCAATTTTTGGAAATGGGGTGGAGAGGATAGCTAAAGACACAAACAAACCATGAGATCATTGGTCCATTGATGTCTCCAAAGGGATGGAAAGAAAGTCAATTTGGAATGGAATTAAAAATTTAGAAGGATAGCCATATCTTTTTTTTGAGTCAAGACAAAATGAGAAATGGGTGTAGTTAGAGAATTAAAGGTCACCAGTTGAAAGATGAGGAAGCTCAGATCAGAGGACCTGAATCTGCTCACTAAGGTATGAAATACAAAAGTCCCAGTGTATTGCTGGTACTTGTTGTTCATCACCCAACCAGAAAGGGTCATCCTGAACACTCTCCCCTGAAATCCCTGAGTACTAAGAAAGTTGGTGGTATTCAGATCTCTGGAAAGATGATCAGTGTAGATGTTGAGTATGAATAATGATTGAAAGTGAAAGGTGCCAAGTAAGAGGTAGGGTTTCCAAGCCAGAGCATTCTAAGTGATCAAAAATGTGTGTGTAGGAGTCAGGTAAGCCCGATTGATCATGTCATGGTTGACTGTAAGTTCTGAGTTCATTCATGTAAATGCATTTGGAGAAGTCAGTGCCATTTAACCAACTATAGAACAGTGCCGTGGGAATGGGTTATTTTATGTTTCAGCATAAAAGAGCCAAAAGTCTAGTTTTTCAATTTTTTTCCATATATTTTTGTTGTAATTAATAAAGGGATTACAGTTATATTCGCCAGATAGAAGGTGAATTACTTCACACACATTGATACCCCTTCTTGCGTTTTTGTCCCCGTTTCCCTCCTCTACCCTCTCCCCTCATCTTGTTTTCCCCCTTCCCTTTCCTATTTCAAATAAACAAATAAACATATGTACAATAGTTTTTCAAATTTTGAGACCTGTTAGACTTCAAATTCTGACATACACATGTAGTACAATGCTAATTCCAACCGGTTGCTGATTGCTTTCTCTTGCATTATACAGCACTGAGCGTGGCCACATTTCCCAAGAGCTCCCTTTTCCTCAGTGCAGATGTTTTTCCAAGTGTGATTTTTAAAAAAAATCCAATGCTTCAAATTTATCCATTATTTTTTATGATATGACTAATTCAAATTATGGCCAACATTTGACTTGGTTTCTGAGATAAAAATTCATGAAATTTGCCTCATTCCTCTCCAAGACTCCAGGATCCTTTCTGATATTAAATAGACCTTCTTCTATGGTTAAACAAGAACCAATTAAGGTGTGTGTGTGTGTGTGTGTGTGTTTACATCTGTATTCCTACAGTATTCCTGAAGTATTCTTGAAGTATTCCTGAGTGCCACTATCTTTACTTGAAAGGATTTTGCATTCTATAACCTCCACATACATACATGTGCATTTGTGAGTTTTGTTTTATGTAGTATCTTCCTTACCATATTGAAAGAATCATTCTATTATATTTATGAAGAATTCTCTCTGCAGTATCCTTTGTATTTATGAGTAGGGAGGCATTTATTTTATTTCTGGCACATCTCTGGTCAATCAGGTAGGTCTCTGATCTCGCTATAGTCTGCAAGCTGGGGTTTTGAATATAACATGCTAAGACATATTAGCATCCATCTAAAAATTGTTGCTTTTAGTAAAGGATAGATGATAGGATGGGTTAAGGGTGTGGAAGAGAGTAAAAGAAGTTAAAGAAAAGCTAACACAGACCAGATGTTGAATGTCAAGTTTCTACTCTGAGGAGAATAAATGCAGGCACTGGGTGGCCAGATGAGGTTAAAAAGCATGCTCCTCAGAAAGAAAGCCAGTACCAACTGAGAAAAACAATGATTATAAGAAAGAACCCTTTTCTTTTCTTCTCTATCCTTGTCCCTCACTTATTTTGGGGGAAAATGTATATTCTCAGACATAATCAAGATTCACAGCCATTTCAGCTTGCCTAAATTTGCAACATCCAAGTCATAAAAGATGAAGAACCCACTTTTCCATGGAGTTCTTCACAAAGCAAGGCTACTTGACTCGAGAATCCCATGAGAAGAGAAGAAAGCCGAATAAAGGGGGAACACAATCACTGATCTCATCCAATATCCTTCCAAGTGTGTGTCACATGCGTGACTCATTGGCTGACTCCTTTATCACTTAGTAAATACTCAGGGAAGATCTTTAAAGAAGTCATCACTCGTTCAGAAGCTAGAGAGGAGAGTTTGAGTATAGATACATAACATAATTTGCTTAGGGTCATGATTCTAGCACAGGAAGGTTTGGGCCAGTAGCTCTTGTAAAACAAAGTCAGTTTATTGCCCTGGCCCTGCCATTTAAATTGTCTGCTTTGTCTTAGTTTCAGATCAGGACTATGAAAAGTAGCCCCCTTTTTTTTTCACTGTTTTTTTTTAAATTTCTGTACCTTTTATCTTGCGTGTAAGTTTATCTGATTTGGGGGAAGGGAAGGGAAAGCACATAAATGCAGGGACAAAGGCTGTGTTACTCACTAGATACTAAGTTGGAAATGAACTACACAAACTGAAGGGAGGCGGTGGGGGGGGGGAACTAGAAGAAAATGAGGGAAGAGGCTACACTGTTCAAAAAGACATATAGCCAGTACCTAAGTTATGTAACTATGTGACTCTATCCCTTTTGTACATCACCTTTACAACAACAATTTTAAAAAAAAATAAGTAGCCACTAAGTTAATGGTTGGCGACAGTCCCCATTTGCCACCTCACATCTCTCTGCATTGAGTCCAACTAACTGAGCTCAAATTTCACAATAGGCAGTGCTGACTTCCTTCACAAAATCTCTTAGGAGCGATTTCATTCACATTGTTTGTTTTGGGTTTGTCTTTCTGGTTCTGGGAAGGCCTGTGTTCCTTGGTTCATAGCTGACATCCTCCACCTTGAGAGCCAGCTGCATAGCATCTCTTTGACATTGTTTTTCATCAAATTTACTTTGGAATGTAGTTTCACACCATTGTAATTCACTTTCAACCTTGTCATTACAGTGTTCTTATTGTAAAAGATGGCATCCACAGTACCTGGGCAAGTTCTTTCTGGAAGGGGTTTGGGGATAGCACATCAATCACAGTGACCAAGACGAGTCTCTTCTGTCCTAGATTCCTGTTCTTGTTTGGGTTTTTTCCCCCTCCCTCTCTCATCTTTGCTTTGTTTTCCTTTTGCTCTGTCTAGAGACTTGACTGTTCGTATCCCCTCCAAACTCCTGTGCTGAAATTTTAATCCCAAAATGATGGTATTAGAAGATAATTAAGGCAATTAAGTCACAGGATGGCCCCTCGTAAGCAAGATTAATAACTTTGTAAGACAGTCCTAAAAGCTCCTTTACCTCTTCCACCAGGAGAGAAGACCTTTGATGACCTGGGACTCAGGCCTTTACCAGACATGGCATATGCTGGAATGTCACTCTGGAGAAGTTCTTAGACTCCGGGATCATAAAGACCACATACCTGTTCCTTACACTTACTCCGTGGAAGTTGACTAAAGTAGCCAAAGAAGGCCTAGAAACTTGGAAGCTTCAGTTCTTTGTTGCAATCCTTCAACGACTTGTCTACTTTACATCTAATAATTCTGTCTCAATAGCATTGACCATTCATGTTTTCTGCATATGTTCCTTGGGTTATAACAAAAGTACAGTCAGATTCCGGAGCTTACATGGCACCTCCTCTTTCTCATTGTACACCACAGCTTAGAGAACAGCTGCAGCCACAAACATGTTTATATGATTTATGGCCTCCTGCAAGTATTGGGGACTTAACATATCAACAATTGAGCAGCATTGCCCAAATTACACTTTTGTTAATATTTTAAGTATGGAATGATCAAAGTTGGTATGTTATTACACCTAAACCAACTTTGGGGTTACTCTATTTTATTTTTTGCCATTCCTGGGGCTTGACCTCAGTGCCTGTCCTTGGACTTTTCTTAAGGCTACAGCTCTACCATTTGGGACACACTACAATTTCTGGCTTTTTCTATGTATGTGGTACAAAGGAATTGAACCCGGGTCTTCATGCTTGCTAGGCAGGCACTCTACCACTAGGACAAACTCCTGACCCATGTTTTTTGTTTTTGTTTTTGGTTTTGGTTTTGTTGTTGTTGTTGTTTGCCAGTCCTGGGCCTTGAATTCACGGCTTGGGCACTGTCCTTGTGCTCTTTGGCTTCCTCAAGGCTAGAGCTCTGCCACTTGAGTCACAGCACCATTTCTGCCTTTTTTTTTTTTCTATGTATGTGGTACTGAGGAATCAAACCCGCCCCCCCTCTAAACCAACTTTGGAAAGATAGAAGCCTGCTTAGTGTTACATATCAGATTTCATTTTGAATAATAATGGGGTATGTAAACTAATTTTATTCTTGTAAATGAATTCCATTCCTCAAATAAGGTTGTTGTTCTTGTGTTTTTACTTTGACAACAGGATATCAGAATTTGTTTTTGTTTAGGATAATTCTGTCTAGAACTCTGTTAAACAAATAAGGGTTTGATGTTTTTGTGTGTGTTTTCTTCAAATAACATGGGGTCTGGAGCTAGCTGGCATTAGGCCAATAATTCAACTGTCAGAATCACTCTCATATTTTCTTTGCTCTTTACTCATAGTATGCAATTATTGCTATAAATTAGATATCAGACCCACAGAATTTAGGGTAAAAGAAATAATAGTTCTAGCATAGCCACAAAACAAATATTTTTTTCAGGAATTATTTGCCTATGTTTTATTTGTACAGGTTTGTATTGAAAATTTATCTTGGATAGAGAAAATTTTAACTAAATAATATTACCTAGTTGTCCTAGAGTGTTGTGAAGTGTACATATAGGGGAACATGGAGTGCCTAGCAGACTACTTGATGCACTAACACAAAGCAAGCCTGTCCAAACAAACTGCAAATAAAAACGTCA
The DNA here is from genome assembly GCF_031878675.1 of Megascapheus bottae. Classification (NCBI taxonomy): domain Eukaryota; kingdom Metazoa; phylum Chordata; class Mammalia; order Rodentia; family Geomyidae; genus Megascapheus; species Megascapheus bottae. The sequence continues at coordinate 54,835,904 of NC_143517.1, forward strand.
TGTCCTGTATTTTGTGCTGCATTGTACCAATGACTTTCATTGTACTGAGTAAAAATTAAATGGGACAATTTCCAAGAAATTAATTGAGTTTCTACTGCCAAGTATTATTCTTGGATTATTCTAATAATAATAGTTCATAGTTAGTCTATTCATAGAGATCACTTTCAGAAGGAAACCTGAGAATAAATAATTGGCTTCAAAGACTGGCTGATAAAACTATAAGAAAATACAAGTAAGTGGAGTGGTAGAAATTGAATTGTGATTGCCAGAGGGCATAGGAGGTTTTCTTTAGCAAAGATAACAAAGGAATATCTCTCTGGGGGATGGGGAGAGAAAGACCAGATAGATAAGAAATAGAGTTTCCAAATGGAAGGTTTAGCTAGGGAAAAGGTCTTAAGCAGAAAAGTCTCATGTAGATTACAACACATTTTTGCCATTGTTTCTAAAAATTAGCATATAGCATAGAGGGTAGAAACTGATCTGAGAGGATTCTATCTACATCTTAAGGTCTTACATTTAAACAAAATATAATGGATTGTCCTTGATGGCAATTTTAGGCCTTAAGATTTGTGACTTAGTGATGCTTGCTTTTCAAAGATGCCCATGGATAATATATGAAAGACAAAATAAATGGCTGCAACATGGCAGGGAGAGAAATAGGAAGCTCTTATGTTGTTCTAGGTCAGAGATAAACATGTCTTTCAGTACATCAATAACAGAATATGTAAATGTTTAGATTCAGGATATATTTTCAAGGTAAATCTTTCTGAAACTGTGATATCTTACACATCCAATATGAAGAAAATAAATGACGAAGATAATCACTTAAGGTTTTAGTCAGAACAACTGAGTAAAACAGGAAAGTCATTTACTGAGATGGGAAAAGCTTGTAAAAAGAGTTGTTTGAAGGTATGTGGAGAACAATAATTCTGTTCATACCAAAATAATTTTCAGATGCATATTAGTCACCCCAATGCAAGCAATAGCCTAACCATATAAGTGTATGTCTATACAGAGAAGGAAAGAGTAGCTGATAGAGAATAAAAAATTAAGTGCCATTAGATTTTATGTATCAGATGATGGTGCAGAATACTCAAGACAAGACTGTAAAGAGTAAAGAAAATGGCAGAGATAAGTACTCTGCATCCCTCAGAGATGCAGAAGAAAAGATAAGGAAGGTCACAAAAACTAAGAAAAATCTAACCATCAGCTTTCCAGTGAGTTTATGAGCTTTCAGAGGAGAAAGACTAGACATTAAATACCGGAGATAATGATATTAATGATAGCCTAGGTGAAAGTATAGTGAGATGTTGGAATTTTAACATTTAACTGGAGTGGCCTGGAAAGAAACTGAGTGGGTGGGAAGAGGACAGGACACAAGGAAGGGTTAAAAGAACAGTTTTGCATTGACTCCTATTTGAAAATCTGAAAATGCTAGCTAGCACATTCAGGATGATCCAGATTTCCTTTCATGTATGTGCTTGCCAGTGTTGTGTAGCTTTCAACATGTCTGCTCTTAAGACGTGCTTTCATGCCAATGGGAAGTACCAATTAAGAAAGAGTAATTGATGGAAAAATAAACTGAAGACAAATTGTCATAGCACTAAATCTCTCTTCACAAGATACTACTGAAATGAAATTGACTTCTGCTCACGTGTATTTTATAGTCAACCTGTCCAGACCAGAAATACTTTACACATAGTAAACAGAACTGATCACGTAAGCTGGGTTTCAGGATACAGGATGACTATGAAGATTTTCTTGACTTGTACATCTCAATGAATGATCTAAGAGAGGTTGGAAACAACCCAGAAAAAGAAAAATATCGTGCTCCTATTTTCACCAAAGAAAATGTACAGAATTTGCAGATAATGAAAAGATTTAAGTAGTTCACTAAGTGTTCTCCACTTCTAAAATTCTGTGCACACAAAAATGAGAGGAAGTATGTGGGTATGGTTATCCTAATCAATAAAAGAGAAGGAGTCAGGGACTACAACAAGGTAGCCATAGGTTTGTGATTGCAGGTTGGATTCCTCTGGAACTCTGTGATACTGAATGAGGACACAAAGCAGGTCAAGAACAGTGAAATACACACACAAAACTGTGTTTAGAAAAGGATTAATGTCACTCTGGAAGTTTATCTTCTGAAGTCATTGATAGTTTATAAAAATAATTTGAGAAGTGATGTTATGGCTCAAGTGGTAGAGTGCTAGCCTTGAGCTGAAGAGTTCAGGGACAGTGCCCAGGCCTAGAGTTCAAGCCCCACAACCCACAAAAAAAATGAATATGAGATCTACTATATTTTCTGGAATTTACAAAGGTTTGTTCAATTTTCATTTTCTTCTCATGTTTATGTATGTGTGTGTATGTTTCACTGTTGTGTGATGGCAAAATCTTCCTTATTCATACTCACTATGCTAATGAGGAATTATCTATATCCGCAATGAGCAGACCACATTACAGATCCTACTCAGGGGATTTTCTCCAATGGCTTCTCTGTAGCTTATAGGGGAAGGCCTAAAAGGGTGTCTGTCTATAAATTAATAGATCTCTAAAAAATATTTGTCAAGTGTGTGAAAATTGATTACCCAAGTTCTATTCAGCCAAATTTGTAGATACTTTTATACTTTCAAGTATGCAAAGAAAGTTGTTAGCAACCTAATTCATAACACTTTTAAGCTTGAACATTAAATTAACAAAAGTCTCTCACATGTGAATTTGCTATAAACACAGAAGAGCTAGTGGTATGGATAGGATGGCCAGATTCATCCACGTTTGTGTATGTGCCAACCCTGGGCATCCCGGAGCTCATTTTGCTCAAGGCTAGCACTCTACTATGTGAGCTGTAGCTCCACTTCTGGCTTTTTAAGGGTTAGAATTGGAGATGAGTCTGGCAGACTTTCCTGGCTTCAAACCCTGATCCTTAGATCTCAGCTTCTTAAGTAGCTAGGATTGCAAGTGTGAGCCACTATTGCCCAGCTCATCTGCATTTCATAAACCAAAAGATTCTTTAAAATGGAAAATACTTAGAATCCTTTATAAAACAGAAAGAAAAGGAAAGGAAAGGAAAGAGGAAGTGAAGGGGGAGAGAAGGAAGAAGAAAGAAGGAAGAAGGAAGGAAGGAAGGAGGGGAGGAAAAAAGGAAGGAAGGAAGGAAGGAAGCAAGGAAGGAAGGGAAGAAGAGAGGGAGGGAAGGAGTAAAATCTCCTTTGATGATGGGCTATGAAGATCTATGGTTCCAGTCAGACAACTACCAGTAACTAGCCACAGTCAAACTTAATACATGCCCTTTATCAAAATGACTTGAAACATCAGCAGCGCTTGGAGGAATTCAGAAACTGCATAATTTATTGGGCAGCAACTGATCACGGCTTCCAAGCAGTTCTACGTGACTCGAGCTGACTTCTGATCATAGATTCCCATACAAGAATAAAGACTGCCAAGTCTCAAAGTCCTCACAGTACATGGTGGTCTCACCAGTGCAGTACCTGATACCCTTTAAATGTTTGTGAAACCTTGCTATTTAAGAATTCTTTCACACATGTTACTTCTACAAGACCCAAAACAAAGCAGAGTAAACCAAATGGCATCATTCTTGTCTAATAAATAAGAGATGTATAGTTCCTTACCTGATTTTCCATTTTTGTTTTCTTTTTATTTTCTCCAATGTCACCTCATTCTATCCTCTCAGAGCCCTGTTGTCCTCTTGCCAGTTCACCCACGCCCTTTCTTGGGACTATTGGACTATTCTCCTTTTTGGGAGCCAGTATTCCAGAACACAAATTCTTTCCTCAGGTTTAGATTACTTCCATAATTGTTCACATAGTTTTCCTAGCTATACTCACTTCTTCTTTTAGTCTGTGTTCAGAAATTAGACAATTAGAGGAGATTAGACAAATGGGGGGGGGGAAGTGTCCCTAAGAAAGAAAATTCCAATTTGGAATCTTCTTGAGGAAGAAGACATCGAACAGCTCCGGAGGTTAGGAAAGGAGTTATGGGCGATGAAACGAGAGATAAATGTAGGGAGCCAGTTACGTTGACATTCACATTCCATGCCAAAGAAAGCTTAGTATCACAACAAGAGATTTATTCTGAAAGCCAAGATATTGTAAGGGCCTTATGTATGAAACTGATATAATCAAATATGAATGTGTAAATATTACATTCAGTTTTTTTCTTATTAGTACAGGGAAGCCAGACTAGTACATTGGATGGAAAATAATTTAGCCAGATCATGGTGTTCTTCATTAAAATAATGGCAAGAGGGTGAAGAGAAGTGGGTTGCTTTTACAGTAGCAAACAGACTTGAAATCTACAGTACACAATCAGAAGGAGGGATTTCTTACTGACTATATCAAAATTCATTCACATACTCTGACCTGAGAACTAGTTTATGAATGAGTTGGAGATGTTCAAATGGGTCACATCTGTATGTTCTCTTCCTTCCTTTGGTGTAGCTCTCCAGTTTTATGGAGCATTTAAATGGGAAGTGTTAGCAAGGCTTTGGGAAGTGGGTAGAGGATTTCTCCTCCTGATTCTGTCTGTTGTATCTGAGTCTTGCTTTCACAGTCTTTGCTAACTCTTGACCTCTCTCATCTCCTGAACCATCTACCTCTTACGTTATCATTATGAATATCTGGTTGTGTTACTCTCTTTCCTTTTCTCACCTTTTCCTATGATTTTCCTATGCTGTTTTGCTGTTAAGTCTTTTGTAAGTTATGAATTACAGTTTCCTAACTGCTTATAGATGAGATCAATCCTTCAATAGTTTTCTAAATGGATGTCAACCTCTGTCCCAATTTGGCCTGACTTTGGATATGACAGTGATAATCTAAAACTCAGAGATGTTTTTCCTTTTTTATCTAGTCCTTGTAATTTTTCATTTTTCTTTGCCACACAATTCTAAATTTTTCTTAAAACTTCTCTATACAGCCTTGTCTTCCTGACTCTTTTCTTGGATTTTCCTCATTAGTACAATTTCTTGGTTTTGCTTGTTTGTTAGAATTTTTTTTATTGCTATATCTGTAACTTTCAATGTTGAATTTTTTCTATCATATCTAGTATTTTTGCTGTAATTTTTAGTGTTCTTGCTTCAGAAAAAGCTATTATTTTGGCGTTTTTACACATGTTTTTTCCATAGGAGATTTCAACTTTTTCTTGAATTGACAACTATTTAATATGGAAAAGCCAAATCTTTGTTTCCATAGATTTTTTTTCAATAATTGTTAGCTGAAAATTCAAAAGTAGCTTTTGGACTTCTGCTGAAAGGTTGGGCTTTCTTAGCTTCCTTGGCTACAGTAAGGAAAAAGACATTTCCAGACAGTATGTCTTGAGTCATTACTCTGGTGCCTAGTCATACATACACATGCACATGCATGTACATGTATGTGTACTTGTACACGCACATACATACACACACACAGAGGCAACAGTAAACAAATCCGTGCTAGCTTTTTCTTATACATTATGTATCATTCTTTTTGTCTAGAGTTTTATGCGGTTTTGAGATAGAAGAGAAGGGAAAAACAGTAAAAGCAAATTCAATACATACCCCACAAAATTCAGAAACGTGAGGAAAGGTGAGACGGAGAGAGAAGTATAAGAATGTTCCAAGCAGGGGGTCATATTGACCAAGACATGGTGTATTCTTGTTTTGAATGGCAACTCCTTTGTACCACTACTCAGAGTTAAAAACAAAACAAGAGAAATTAATTTTGAAAGTTCTATTTCTCAATGGCATTTTATTTGTTTTCCTTTCTTTTCTGATTTATAACAAACTTGTTGACTAGCATTTTTTAAAATTATATTTGAATGTCTGAAAACCTTTCTACCATACTTTGAACACATAAATACCAAGGATTAATTGAATTGAATAAAGCTTAAAATATAGAAATAAAAATGTTTAAAAAGTCAGAAGTAATTTTGTATCATTTTGGAATTTTTGTTAGCTAATTTATTTCCCTTTTTTCTCTGTGGAGAATGCTAGTGAATCTTTAAAAGGAACATATATTTTCAGAATATCCTATTTAAAAATATGGCCCAGATTCTATGAGATTATGATGGAAATAATATTTAGTATAAAACCTGATATCTGGCAAGGAGATCACAGTGCATGCTGGTTTAAAAAAGTGTCTTAGTTATCCCTGAGGCTTATTCTCTCTATTTAATTTCTATGTTTATCCTTGGCATTCTTAGAATGAAGTTTTTCTCAAAATACTATTGTAAAATTGAATGAATGAAATAATTTTACAGATCTGTTTTCACCTATTTGAACCCTTTGGAGTATAAATATAAATATTAGTAAAAGAATATAAAATTCCTATCATCTAGACATCATTTTGGGAATCATACTTTTTACAGTGTATTTAACAACTGGATGTGTCGTGTGTGTGTGTGTGTGTGTGTGTGTGTGTCTGTGTCTGTGTCTGTGTGAGAGTGCAAGCGTGCATGTGCATATGTGTGCACACACATGCACCTAAGTCAGTTCTAGAGCTTGAACTCAGGACCTTAATACTGTCCCTGAGCATTTTTTGCTCACAGTTAAGTGCTCTATTTCTTGAGTTCCACTTCTGTCTTTGGGTGATTAACTGGAGATAGAGTCTCCTGGATATCCGTCCAGGCTGTCTTTGAACTGTGATCCTCAGATCTCAATCTCCTGAGGAGCTAAAATTCCAGGCATGAGATACCAGTACTCACCAACCACATCATCATTCTTATTACGCACCTTAATGCACTCATTATCAATCTATCATTGAGTGGTGGCTTATGACGCTCATTTTAGCTACTCAAGAGGATGAAATCTGAAGATAAGTCTTCAAATCCAGCAGGGGAGGCCAAATCCAGGAAACTCTTACTTCCAATTAACAGGGCAAAGGGTTGCTTGGAAGTGGAGGTGTGACTCAAGTCACAGAGCAAAGTCCTTGAACAAAAGAGCACAAGGCTCTGAGTTCAAGACTCAGTACTGACAGCTAAAAGAATAGACATTCAAATTCCACCAAACTGGACAAATGAATTCCTATCCCCACAATTTATCACTGTGCCAGAAATGTAGCTAATACTTAACAAAATGTTCAACACACAACTGAGTTAACTTAATAAAAGTACAGGAACATAAAATTTTGCCCTTCAAAGCAGGGGATTGGAGCAGCCAGCAGTTCTTCCAGGAAGCCACTAAGAACCACCCTTTGGCACCTACTACCAAATCATCTTAACATTCGTCGTGAAGCTTAAGAAATAAAATTCAGAGCCAAGCAAGCACTGCTCAGGCCAGCTGCTTCATTCCCCAGACCACAATTATCTCACTGAAATCTTTCACTTTGCTGAGTATGAGAAAGCAATTAACATTATAACATGCGCAAATAAGCATTCTGGAAAATCATGTTGAGTATTCATATATTATCATCTGCACTGTACAAATGTAATTTTGCATAATTTTAGGTAGATTTGAGAAATCACATCTCTAGTTGTGTCAGTATGCCACACTTCCACACTACCTCTCTACCTGAACCAATTAAATGGTCACAATGGTTGCTTTCTTACAATGGGCAAGTTTGCCAAGTTTTGTGGAAATTCCATACTTCCAGGTATCTAAATGCCCCCTCAGTCTAACCTCCTACTCACCTTCCTAAACTTCTTGGCCATTTGATTTCGCTGATGGCTCTCCAATTTCCTCTTCCCTCATCCTGTTCCTTTATACCAGAATATACTAATGATTTCTCAGGCCATGAATCCTTGGCTGTCAACTTTAATTGCTGCCTTTAGGGTTTCCCTTGTGGCTTGATGTCTGGCTCTCCAGTTAGCTTAGTTCTGCCTCTCATACACATCTGTAATTTCTCTCTTCCCATATATTCCTGCTAGTTCTTACTCATTATTTAAAATTTATCTCAACCTTAAATCAAAGAGGAAGCATCTACATCCTAGTCTATAGCTGAGAATTTTGAGTGGTCTTTTTTTTTCATTTTTCCACTTGTGTTTAATATATCAATGAGGTTATTTTTAAACATTCATTATTCATCCTGAACTCACAAAAAACTCTATGAATGGTTGTTGTTTCCTTAGGTAGGAGACTACAGTCTTGGTATTTTTGTTAAATATTTTGTGTAGAAATCAGCTGTTGATTGCTATAAAATAGATACTTAAATGTTTATTTATTTTGAACAATTTCACTTAATATTAGCTTGTAACTCATGAACTCAGAATCTCCTGTAGAAACTTAAAGGCCATGCAGAACATATGTTAAATGTACCTCAATTCTGCTATTCCTATGTAATTATAATGATAAAAATGTAGTATATTTTAAATGATTCCAGTGGAATTTATGACTAATTTGATCTATACACAGTTCTTGCTCAATCCATTGGGAAGCAGAAATGGAGAGAAAATAAATTAGGAAATGTATCTATATTTGGTGGTTTAAATAAAATCAGTGTATAGGTAAAGGCTAACATGTGCAGACTCTTAACAGAATTTTTGAGAAGTAATTTATGTATAGGAAAATTCTATACCACAGTACATCTATTTGATGAGCTGATAAATTATATCATTCTTTAACCAACAGTATTATGAATATAAAGAATATTCTTATCAGCACAAAAATACATATTTTGACTTCCTAAAGTCAATCATAGCTTCTGCATACTGACATCTAACCCATCTTCTTTTTCCATATTTTATGCTTTGTCTCATGTAATTTTTGTATAATCATATACTATATGTTTTCTGGTGTATAACTTTGATGCCTATTCATATTTTTACATATATCAATAGTCATTCTGTATGTGTGTATGTATTTGTAGGTATATCTGACACTGGGGATTGAAGTCAAGTCCTCATGCTGGCAAGCACTCAACCACTTCATCCATGACTCCAGTCCTGTTTTTCTCAGGGAGACTTACATGTTGTTCTTCTAGCTGGCCTTGGGCCAATGTCAAAACAACTAGGCATCATATATATATATACAAAATAAACTTCAGCCCTCATACAGCAGTATGTTCAAGAAAAAAATAAATGGGTCAAAGACTTACAAGCCAGAGTTTAAACTATGATACTTATGAAAAAATACTGGAGAAAACCTTTGAAACACTATTGATTAAGCAGATGTTTCTTAAACAGGACATAATGTACATAATAATCTAAGTAATAAGTGAAAAAGGAGTACATCATACTTGACTAAAATTAAAAACATCTGCATCTCAAAGAGACTAGGAAAGAGAATGAACAGACATCCTACAGACTAGAAGGTATGAACAATAATTCTATGTGATAGACATGTTTAAGATGTATTGGTACTCTTAGGAGATAATAATATAGAGTTAAAAATGGCAGGGTTAAAATGGGTGAAAGACATGAGCAGACACTATACCAAAACATTAATAGTGCAAAAGGATACTAAATATTTTGCCCTCTAGAGAACTGAGCAAATGAAAACCACAATGAGGTGGTACTCTCTCCGTGATTATTCGCTCTCTACAGATTAAAAAACCCAATGACGAGACCAAAGTTGAGAATGTGATGCAATGAAGGGAAACTCATACGTTGTTTGTGGTAATGGAAAAGGATTTGGGCACTTTGAAAGAATAGCTGACATTGCCCTTTACATGCTTACAACTCAGCACTGACATTCACCAATGACACCACAGGAAAATGGGAATATTTCTTTTCCATACAAAGCTCTCAATGTGAATATACAAAATTCATTCATTGTATTCAAAATCTGGACTCTAACCAACTATCCAATAACTTGCTAAAGGTATTTTTTAAATCTATAAACAAATGGGGGTATTTATACAAAATGGAATGTTGTATGCCATTAAGGTAAATGACCAACGACTGGATATGGTGGCATTTGCCTGTAGTCCAAGACCCAAACAATAAGTAGACCCTAACCAAAAGCAAAGAAGTAGAGATACAGATCATGTGTTAGAATATTGGGTGATAAATGTCAGGCTCTGAATTAAAACCCCACTAACATCAAAAGAAAATCTGTGAAATAAATAAACTATCTTCAACTTTTTAATACTGTGCAGATACTTTAAGCTGGCATCTTTTTTTTGGAACGATGAACTAATCTTCCCTTCCTACATATAGTGGGAGCCTATGAAGATTTTTATTATCTACCTTTATTTTAATTTTCCTCCACAAAGTAAGCCACAATCACACAGATATTGCGTTCTCTGGTGATTACATACTGGTGGTGTTTTCATTCTCAGTGATTATAAGGAGAGTAATAATTGGTTGTTGAAGTCAATTTTTTAAAGTCCTTGAGGCCTTGGGAGGTCAAGATAGTTGGCTTATGTCTGGATAGTGTTTCTTATTCAATAGCACAGGATGAGAAACAAAACACAAATCCTAGTAATTAAGACCAAGGATTTAATGCTATTTTATTTGTCACAAGAAACTATTTCACAGAGTATTATCTCTATTTCCTAACTTAAATGAATTTTATTCTAAAATGTACAGAATGACTATTTAGAAATCATTCAAGGATGTTGATGACATATAGGAGAATTGAGGGTAAAAAAAAAAAAGCAAAAGTGACTGACTCTCAAAAATATTTTTCTCTTTTTTCAGTACTGGGGATCAAATCCCGAGCCTTTCCCAGGCCAGGAAGCACTCTATCAATCAGCTATATCCTCTGCCCAAAATTTATCATTTAAACTAGATATAACTATGTTTAAAGGCTTAATTGTTGAACTGAGACTCAAATTCATTTAGCTTGAATTCCATTCCTGTCTTCTGAGCAGAAAGCATGTTGTCAAACAGCCGTAAGTGTCAACCTCATTATCCATAAATTTGGGCCAACTGAACTCAAATGGCCTTTTCAGGTTGAAATGAGATAATAAATGTAAAATCACTTTGTAATCATTAACATTCTATATAAACACAAGTCATTGTTATTACTAAGACTCTAAGCCAACTTTAGGAAAGAATGTTATTTGTTGATCAATGAAAATGACCCTTGGAGACCTCTTTCCCCAGACAACCCAGGTTCTACTGAACTATAATGCTGCTTGTCATCTTACCATGTGCAATGCATTTCTTTATGCTAAGTAAGCCTTCTCAGGTTCTCATTTAAAATGGAAATACTTCTGAGAAGAGGAACAAATATACACATATAGGCTTCAAAGAACTTGTGTTACATACATGGCACCTAGACAATATTTGTGCAAGTCATCTCCTCCAATCCTTATGTGTAGATGGTGTAATTATGACCTAGAAATTGTGAACAATAATAGGGGGGATGGGGAGTGTTGGAAAAGGGTCAAAAAAGAATAAAATCTGCTTTTCCAATCGGTACAGGGCAAGCATCATGAAAAGCAGACATTAATTGCATATATTTAAATGTACGATTTCATGAGTTTTTCATGAAAATGTTATCACAATAAGAGATAAGCAACTCCATCATCATTCATTGAATTCATCATCTTGGTTCTCCTTTCCTTCCTCCCAATTATTTGTATTAGTTTACATTTCTTATAATTCAAAATAAATAATACATAGAATGTATCTTGGACATGACTTTTTAAAAATCTAGCTCATTGCACCATGTATAGTCATTCTGTTTGTCCAGGATACTGTAGATATTTACTAGTCCATTTTTCTATAGTTGATTCATATTCTCCTCTGTGGAACAGGTTACCACAGTTTTTCCTCTCCAAGTCAATGGATATTTGGATGATTCCAATATTAGCTTTTGTGACTTTCAGCTGCTATAACCACAAGACTCCAAATCTTTTGTTGTTGTTGTTGATCGTGGGACTTGAACTCTGGGCCTGGGCACTGTCCCTGAACTCTTCAGCTCAAGGCTACTTGCCCTACCCCCTTGAGCCACAGAGCCACTTCCAGTTTTTTGGTGGTTAATTGGAGATAAGAGTCTCATGGATTTGGTACTGCAACTGGATTTGAACTTTGATCCCCTGATCTCTGTCTCCTGAATAGCTAGGATTACAGGTGTGAGCCACCAGTGCCCAGCTAAGTGTACAAATCTTTATTTAGATACCTGCATTCATTCGACAGAAAATTATCTAAGAGCAAAATGACAGGATCACGTATCTAGTATACATCAAGTGTTCTAAAGAAATTTATGTTTTCCAGTGTTGTAACACCATTCTACTTTCCTATCATCATTAGAATTCCAGTTCCTCTCCCTCTCCTTCTTCAGTCCAATCATTCTTCTAGGTGCTTAGAGATATGCCTGAGATCTTGATTTATACTCCACTTATGGCTAATGATATTAAGAATCATTTCACCAGCCTATTTGTCAATTAAATATAAAGTATTGTTTGGTAGAGTTTCTGTTTAAATTTTTTGCCTGTGTATTATTATGTTGTGTAATTTTTCTTCCTTATATTGAGAGTTCTTTGTGTATTATAGATACAACTTTTGTTAGCACTAAACATTGCAAATATTTCCCTTCATTTATGTTGTTTCTTTTATTTCTCTAGGACTTTCTTACTTTGTTCTGTGCAATAATCAATTTGTCTTTTTATTATTTCAGATAATTGTTTTTTAAAAATTTTTCCTATGGAGGGTATTTTTTTCTTATACTTTGTAAGCATGCTATTTCTTTTTAATTTTATGTTAGATATTATGATTTTTGAACTCTGTAGTGCTAGGGGTCTTTTGTTGTTTTTGTCTTGTTTGATTGATTAATTGATTACTTTGAAGCAGTTTGGTACTTTGTGATGCTGGAACCAGATATTTAAGAGTCAAGTTCAAACGGGTGCTAGTTATTCTCCACTACTGGAACATTAAGCTTCTCTGTACTCGATTCCATTTCCTTGGAGTCCAGATGACTTTTCAGTCTGCTTGATGGGAAAAGACACAGTTGCCAGCTTTTCCATTGGACTGGTGACCTTTATGTCTCCTTATTTTGGGCAGTGCTAATTTCACCTAAGGTGGTTTACCCATGTACCCATGCTGGTCAGTATCCAATTAAATAGAATTGCAGACAGACGAGGAACATCTTGTGACTCATCTCTTGTCCATGGTACTCTACAATGGGAATTATGATTGTTTTAATGTCCCAGACTCTCAATTTCATTTTCTCATCTCAAGGAATCCAGTGTTCTCTACTTTGGTTTGGCATCTCACTCTAGAAAATCCTCCAAGATACTAGGTTAGGGCAATCTTAGGTTAGGCCTTATTTTTACCCTCCTATCTCAGAGGCCAATCTTTGTCAGTGACTGATATCCACATTATATGGAAGGTATTCTTCCATATGCTTTTATAAATATTTCAGGAATTTTTTTTCATTTGGAGGAAAACACTATTTCCTTTCATCTTCTCTGGAAAACAAAATCTGATTAGGTAGTTAGAACTGTAACAAGTACATCTCATCATGTCTTTGAGAAGCAGCTTCCTTCTTTCTTTCATAATCCAATGTGGTCTATACTACTAATGTTTGTTCTTGAAGTCAAGTCAAGATTCACGTTCTTCAGTAAATTTGAGTAAAATAATTCCTAATCATTTTAGGTCCGAGTTGAAAAATTAAGATTGGATATATTCACATGAGAAATTGTTGTATTTAGCAAAATTGTTTTCATACCAATCAGAAATTTTTGTTTCTGTCATGTTCCACAGGGTAACTAAGTGAGAGACTGACTGAGATGATCTGGAAGCCTTCTTGGGCCTTAGCATTGCTTGGCAGTCAGGCTACTGGAGTAGTCAGCTCTCTACCTTCTTGGCTAACTTCTCCAATTTAATACAATGGTGAGAATAGCGTGGAGAGGAATACAACTCAATAACATTGTGTAACCAAAGAAACATCATGCTATCCATCCAAGTGTTTAAAGGATACTGAGAATGTACTGACATGCCAGCGTTTAGGGACAGTTACACAATGCTTTCATAAAAATCAATCATCAAATCAACTGTCAATGCAATTAAACTATTAAAGCAGGCGAAACCCATCAGTACAGCATAAATATTATGTTTCTTCCAGCAGCCTAAATGGAAGAAAGCTGATGTCTATTATCATAGAGGATCCAAGTATACAGCTTGTTTCCATCCCATTAGTCTTCTGGTTATCTACAGCCTTAAGTGCTATTTTAATGTGCATTTATATAAACTAATGAATACTTTGCATTTCTAGTACTATGTACAGTTTGAAATGATTTTTCTTTTCATTTTTTCATATTTTATTGTAATTAATAGAAGGGTTGCATTATATTCGCCAGGTAGAAGGTACATTTCTTAACAATCATTGCTACCCCTTCTCATTTTTTTGTTCCCATTTCCCTCCCGCACTTCCTCCCCTCATCTTTGTTTAACCCCTTTCCCTATCCTATTTCAAATAAACATATATACAATATACAGTATTGGGAGCCGAGTGCAGGGTCAGGCTGGCCCAGGAATCTGCATCACTGAGTGTTGATGTCCCTCTCAGGTGCCCATATGGCGGGGGTAAGATGGCAACGGAGCCCCCGAATAATACAGTCCCCGGAGATCATGACTCTCAGTGCAGATCTGAGTTTATTCCACAAAACATGCTCGCTAAATACAGATTGAGTGGTCACAACCACGTCATCAAATAGTGATGACCATTAGCCCATGGTGTCTGAGACACGCCCCCTTGCTCCAGGTGGGTGGGGCCAGGCGCCCTCTGGCTCCTGACTGTGTCACCGAGTGTGTTCATGATTAAGGGCAGATAGAAAGAAGGTTATTCCCATATCTCCCCCTTTTTCTTTATTTGTGGACAATCTTAACGGAATGTAGGATGGGGCCTAAACGGTACACAAAGCATTAGCATTGGCTAGACTCAACCAACTTAGCTAAGGAAAATATGGGTCCTGCTGCTGTGGAAATGGGAATGGGAATCACAGCCCCCATGCCCTCCCCAGCATGCTTTGAGGGAAGATAATTGTTCATAATCATATCACAGTCCCTGCTTGGGAGTCAAGTTCATTACTCCGGGCCTCCACAGTTCCTGTTTCTTCTGGTTCCCATGCTGGGGTAGACAAAGGATGAGGTAGCTTTGAGAGAGTCCGTGGCATCCATGTCTGGCAGAGCAGTCCAAGGCGGTTTTTCTGGATAGGTCAGTGTCCCAGGCTGCACTGGTGAGGTCATGAAGGTGGAGGAAGAACTCAGGTCAGCTGGCTGTAGCTGGCAGCAGTGTCACTGAGAGGCCATTTCATGGTGGCAGGAACTTGTGGATTGCCTATTCCTGTTAAAGGCCTTGTTCCCAGTTGGTGATCATTGAGAGGTGATTGTATAGTGAGAATACTAAGCCCATCAACAAGTTAATACATTGATGAGTTCATAGTTGAATGTTCTTTTGGGAGGTCAGAACTAATGGAAGGATGCAGGTTCCTGGGGACATGCATTCAAAGGATCTGTCTTGTACTTGCAGCCTTTGTCTCTACTCTCTCTTCTTTCTGAACACCATGAGATGAGCAGCTTGCTCTATCATCTGCTATCTGCTTCATAATGTTCAGCTATGCTTAAGGCCAAGGGTCTTGACAACGGAAACCTCTGAATCTAAGAACCTTAGTTTGTGCTAAGTTGGTTTCTCTCAGGCCTTTTGACACAGCAATGGAAACCTGACTAATGACCTAGTAAATAAGCTAGAATTGTCCTTATAAGGTCAGGAGTTGTAGAACATTCAACTCCTAAAAAGAGGTAATTACAGAAAAATTTGATTTATGTTACACTAAGGTAAATATAATTTTTCTAGGACATAGACCTTTTTGTTGCTGTTGTTGTTTTGGTTTGTTTGTTTGTTTATTTGTTTTGCCAGTCCTAAGGCTTGTACTCAGAGCCTGGGCACTGTCCTTGGACACATTTTGCTCAAGGCTAGCTCTCTGACAGTTGAACCACAGCACCACTTCTGGCTTTATCTCTGTATGTGCTATGGAGGAATCCGACCCAGGGCTTCATGCATGCTAGGCAAGCACTCTACCACCAGGCTATGAACCTGGCCCTAGGCCTGTTTGTTTGTCTTTAAGATGCCATTATCACTTCTAGCTGTGCCAGTCATTCAGAGTGCGTGGTAACTTGCAAATTAGTTGGAAGTTTTATATACTAAGTAGGATTGAAACATTACTGGTTTTCCTTGGTTAAAAGGACATGTTCTGTCAGCACAGCGGGTAGGCTAAAAGTAACACCAGAGAAACATGCAAAGAGAACACTAAAATAATAAACCATGAGAATTGCTATTTAAATACTCTGTATTGGGCCAGAATATATGTATGTATATATATATATTTGTGTACTATATATTGTATATAATACAATATATATTATATATTATATATGTATATATACATATATATTTATATATATACATATATACATATGTGTGTATATATATGTATATACTCTCTATCTTCCCTTCCAGTCTGTGGGACAACTCCAAATTGTGATGCACGTGACTTCTTGAAGTAGCTTAGGAGTTGAGACCTCGTTTCTCACAGTGATAAATCTGGGATCTGATTATCCAAAGTCTCAAAAATTACCTACTCTTTACAAACCAGGTCTGGGCTAGCCTTTGCATACTGTCCTCTTGCCTATGCCGCCACTGTATCTGGAATATCTGGAAGCAAATGAAGGATGCCAACAAACCCGATTCGTTTGTTGAGGTAAGTCTTCCTAACTTTTGCCTGGGCTGGCCTTGAAATGTAAGCATGAAGATCACCCTCTAAGTAGCTGTGCCTACAGGCAGGTGTCACCTGATCCAGAAATTTTTCACTTGTTTTCCACACCACTGTTAAAATGACTTCAAAGGGGAAATGAGCCTCATAGAAATGTTAGATACAAAAGACAGAAGCTATAAAACCCAGTGATAGGGTAAAGAAAGTTATTCGTTGAAGATATTTCCCTGCCTCTGCCATTCTCCAGTTCTGTAATTAGTAAAATGGTAATAGATATAATTAAAGTTAGGAAATTTGATTTAATAGTGACGTATAGTTAACACTTTAGCAGGAAGAATCCTTCTTCTTTTAAATTGCTTCTCTCAAGCATTTTGTCCCATAGAAAAAAAATTGAGCTTTATTGCAAAATCTGAAATAGTTACTCTCTGGTACTCCTGGGAGGAAAATAGCTGCTGTTTCTTATGGAAAAAAAAATGGAACTTCCAATTTCTACCTTATTATCCTCAAATTACAATGAGGATAAGTTTTTAAGAGATTAGTGAATGATAGGGGAATACAAACAATTATCTTTTGGAAATAGGACAATCTTCCTAGCTTACCTAGGGATTTCAACCAAGTACAAATCTCCAAATGAGAAAGCTTTGAAAGCTCTACAGAATTCATTGCCTTTTAAAACTGAAAAACAATTATGAAACACAATTTTGTCTGACTAATTGCCTATATACAGAATCTTGGAGGATAAAAGATGTCATATGTTAGGTGAGGGGATTTTAATTATAATGGGAAATAGAATATAACACAATGAGTCCTGCA
The DNA here is from genome assembly GCF_031878675.1 of Megascapheus bottae. Taxonomy (NCBI): domain Eukaryota; kingdom Metazoa; phylum Chordata; class Mammalia; order Rodentia; family Geomyidae; genus Megascapheus; species Megascapheus bottae. The sequence goes on from NC_143517.1 coordinate 54,853,306, forward strand.
TTAAAAAATGTTAACACATAGTAATTGTGTATGTCAATGGTGTTCATTATAATATTTCCATCCACACACACAGTATTGATGCAATTAAATCAACCTTTGTCTGCTCCCCGTAGCACACGTGTATACTCTTCCCTTCTCCACTATCATTATCCTATTTTCACGACGACAGGCTTTTAGCTTCCACAGAAGAGAAAAATCTCACTGAATCTTTCCGTTGCAGGAAATGTACTTCAGTTTGAACTTTGCAAAGCTGTTGACTATATATATAAAACACTTGTGTGGCATATGCGCTAGTAGATAGAATATGTTTTAAAGGAAATGAGTTAAAGACAGGGAAGTTCAGGTGGGCTAGAGTTAAATGGGTGTAGAAAGGATAGATTTAAGAGACCTCATTGAAGCAGATCACATGCTCTTAAGACAAAATGATTAAGGGAATCACATATAAATGCTGAAACAATCCATCTAGGGAAGTCAGTGATACCAGAAGGAAAAGTTTGTAGAGAATTAGGCACAAGTCTCAAGGTGGTCTGTCTCTGATCACATAGTTGCTATGGTCCCGCTGGTTTGTCCTTAAAGGTCTTCCTTGACTCCTCTCACCCTGTATCTTCTCAGTCCTGGGCAGCGTCCTTATTCTCCACTTTCATTCCGCATGGTCAGCAGATTGCCTTGAATCGCAAAAGAAAACTTCCATACCTGAACTAGGTGAACTTTAACCATGGAAATACAATCCAAATCCTCCTTTAATTATTTCTGTAAATTAATCTGAAATATCACTCATCGCGTATAAATCTATCCCCAGAAAGAACCATTAGCTAATATCACTCAAATCCAGCAGGCTCACCAAATCCCACAGGATATGCAATTTTGACAAGCAATTATAAAGGGAGTCACCATAATCCACTACCATTACAACAATCCTTCTTTCTGAAAATGAGGTGTCCTAATTTTGTTCCCACAGCACAAAATTTCACAGCACAAAGCACACAGATATAAGAATCATGTAATAGGTGAATGCAGATTGAAATAAATCGGTGAGAGGAAAACGACGACTCTCAGAGAAAACCCCAAATGTGATTTAAAAAATTGGCCTCCAATGTTGCTCCTCCCTCCAAGATGACTTTTCAGTGTGACATGGCAAGTGTTCCCATCGAGAAATGGAATCTCTTTCTGTGCCTCTTAAATCTGAAGCATTGATCTGAGCTGTTTCTCCCAACAGGGAGCAATGGTAATGAAAGGAGTTAGTTTACTCATCACTTGGGTCCTCTCTTGCTACACTTGAAACTCTGTGAACTCCCTGTGTGCAATCTAGGCTGATTACAAGAGACACATGCTTCAGTCACTCTCCTTGCCTCTGCCAACTGTCTGCTAATGACCTGACTCGTGAATGAGGCTATCTGCATTTTTCCAGTCAGTGGAGAACCTCCCAATTGACCTCAGTCACATACGTCTACCAGTGATCAACAAACCCAGCCCAGACTAAATGTGCCTGCATAAGCAAATATAGTCACATCTTGAATGGGGAAATCTTGGTAAGTAATGGACAATAGGTGCCACGATGGTCCTTTAGGATCACCACCCAGTCATACAATATTTATCACAGTATAGTACACCATGCTTATGATTGTGATGAAGCTCATAAAAACAGATCTGATGTGCTGCCAGTCATGAATAAGAATGTACTTATTAAATCATTACAATATATGTGACTGTTTTGGCATATATATTTGTGCTACTATATACATTTTTATATTGTTATAGAGTATAACCTTTCTACTTAAAAAAAGTTAAGTATAACAAATGCTAGTGGGTACTTCAGGAAGTACTGCAGAAGAAGCATGGCAGCTTTTGTTTTTGTTTTTCAATCAGTCATAGGGCTTGAACTCAGGGCCTAGGCCTTGTCCCTGAGCTCTTCAGCTCAAGGCTGGCGTTAGCACTACTTGAGCCACAGTGCCATTTCCGGTTTTCTGGTGGTTAATTGGAGATAAGAAATCTAATGGACTTTTTATGCCTAGGCTGGCTTTGAACCTGGATCCTCAGATCTCAGTCTCTAAGTAGCTAGGATTATAGGCATGAACCACCAGCACCCAGCAACACATGGCAGCTTTATGTGTGACATTCTTTCTGGAAGGAAATGTGGGGGCTGTGATATTGAAGATCCTGATCTAGTTGTGTGCAGGTGTGTGTATGTGTATGTGTGTGGGGGGAGTGTTAGATTTTTTTTAACAAGTGTTTAAACAGTAAAATACAAAAAAATAAAAATGTTCTGTTTAAATAATATAAGAATGTCTTACAGTATTCAAGGAAGTGGTAAGCTCTCATATCTGTTTCTCCTTTTTTATATATTTTTTTTGCCAGTCATTCCTAGGGTTTGAACTCAGACCTAGCTTCTGTCTCTGAGCCTCTTTGAGTTCAAAGGTCGCACTCTATCACTTGACCCATAGCACTACTCCAGGCTTTTTCTAAATAGTTCATTGAAGATGAGAGTCTCATAGACTTTCCTGTCTGGACTGGCTTTGAACCATGATCATCAGTCTCAGCCTCCTGAGTGGCTAGGATTATGGGAGCCACTGGCACCCAGCCTCTTTCTCCTTTTCGATACTGCATCAGTTGTTTATTGTTCTCAGACAAGAGCCAGATACAATAACATGTTCATTAAAGGTCTTATAGTCATTCACTTTGGGTCAGGCATTGTCTTACATTCCAGTATTGATAAGATATGGGGTTCCCTGTAACTCTATACATAGTTCAGACTCAAATTACATCACATACAAATGAATGAAATAATATACTTACTAATTTGAACTTAACTTGCAATTACGTTTTTTGCCCCAGATTTGATTTTCAGTAATGCATTTGATCCTCAGTTTTGAATATTTGACCCTAGTCAATAATGGATACGTCTCTGTGCTGTCAAAACTATCAGCACCTCCTAGCAGTGTCTATTTGGGTGTCATTGCCAAGTAACTTTGGGAGGCCACAGAAGAAATGGGGTTGAAGAAATGAGAGCATCGCTGGGAGGAGGAGGTCATCACCAAGCCTTGAACCCAGGCTGTCCCTCAGACCCCCGAGTGAAGGGGTCCACAGGCCACGTGCAGGGACATCCCGCTGCCGACATGGATCGCACTTCATCTGAAGAAGAACTTCTGACAGCCCTGCAGTGACAGAGCTGATGAAAACTGGTATCAATCAGGCTTGACATGTACTCCCCCTGTGGGCAGGGGTGGGGCTTGGCACAGCTACCTCTCTAATGGAAAGAAGCTGAGTTTTGCAAGGCAGAAGAGCTGGGGGAATACTCTGCAAAGCCACACCTCTGCTTCTTGGCATTGAAGTCAACAGAAAAGTATTCTGTGGGGATTACATTTTCACAGCACGGCTGCCCTGGATGACAGAGGGAGAAGAAAGCTGTGGAGGACATTCTCAATGAAAAAGTCAATGTCCTCTGAAGGTGAGAGACCTGGTGAAACAGGATGAAGATGATATCTTGGAGTCTTTGTCACTAGAGAGTGATACTGCTATTGCCACAATTGCAGTGAACGAAAAGGTAAAATATCCAGAAAGATAGTCCTGGTTAAAAAGGAACAAGTAGCATACAAAGAAAGGTATAGATATATTTCTAAGAACATGCCTAATTAAAAGAACAATTATTCCCATTTGGGAAAAATTACCAAAAGTTTTATGAAATGTGATGCATCCTATAAACAGCCCTTAGTACATCATAAATATGATTAGTGCTTAATTAAAAAAACTAGTAATATAAATTTAAAGTCTAATCATCTCAGAGAAAATAATTATACAGCATGCTTTTTGTTAATCTTGAATGAATTAAAATAATTGGAATTGTATAGCTAAAACCTCCTATTGGAATTTTCATTGGTTTTATATTACACTTTGCAGATTAACATTCTGAGAATGGATATCTTATAAATATTTTGTCTTAGGCTGACGGGTTAATCCCAATGAATGAACCCACTTTTCCTTAGTTGAACCAGGAAAACTGTGCTACATTTTTGCTTTCTCATCCATTTTCCTTGTTCCATTTTGTAGCTTGTTTTGTCTTGGTAAATGTTTGGATTTCTTGTCCTTAAACTGGGGAATTGGACCCGAAATAGGAACATAGACCGATCCTCTCCAAAAATAATGTCTGCCCCCTCTGATGACTATAATAAGCACTACAGTCTCTTGACAGAATATATATTTCTTAGTGAAAATCCTTCTGCTGTGTTTTCCTAACCTTTGCTACGTTCATCTTTCCACACATATTATGCCTTCTAAGTCTCCTGTTTTAGAGCTGATTAGATGGATGACTTGGTGCTGAGAATCATATTCCCTGTGGAGAGTGCATTCTTCAACCCACCTTATAGAAGCACGATCTTTGGACTTGCTGTGGGAAAGAGGTATTGCAGTTGGCTTTTCAATTTCAAATAAAATATGAGTAAGGAAGAAAAAGATGCTGATTATTTTCCTGTGAACCAATCTGAGTCTGAATTTCTGTACCCAAGCACTGCAAGGAGATTTACTGAACCATTCCCATATTGCTTAAAACTCAAATTTCCATGAAATATTTCTGTAGGTGCTTGCTAACTACTCCATAGTCCTTCAGGTAAATGCACATGAACGTATGTCTTGTGGCTCAGTGTGAGGGATTTACTGAATTTTTAGTATTTGTTCTTAGACTAAAGGGTGGTAGATGCCGGGTTGGAGAATGTGGTCTGCAGTTTAAGATTCCTAGCTTCAGGTCAGTATGGAGGACTAGGCCGGCGTTGGTGTGAGAGGATGATGGAAACCTATGGATCCTGGAAGTTAGGTTGTGTTTTTACAAATCTTTCCCAAAAAATAAAAATAGATTTTACAAAAAGTTCTTTATGTTCCTTTCTTTTGGAACATATATAAATGAGGGGAACTTTTGTCAGAGAAAATATTTAATCTCATGGATACAAATTCTATCCAGTAACCAATACTCCTCCACAAAAATTAGTTTTGTAGGACCCAGGGCTGTAGCCTAATGGTAGAATGCTCACCTAGCAAGCATGAAGCCCTGGGTTCAATTCCTCTGTACCACATCCTCAGAAAAAGCTGGAAGTGGTGCTGTGGCTCAAGTGGCAGAGGGCTAGCCTTGAGCAAAAACTGTTTAAGGACAGTGTGCAGGACCTGAATTCAAGCTCCAGGACTAGCAAAACATAGGTTTTTTTCACAGGTTAAACAATATCATACCTTCATGAATTAATCATCCTTTCTTGTTTAATATCAAGAGGCTAATAGCCTCTTGATTAATAGCCAATAGATAGCCACTTTAAGAGAGCAATGTGCGTTTATAATTTGGACAGCATCAAAAAGATACATAGACCTTGTTTAGGGATTTCAAAACAGCTTTCATTACTACCATTGCATTTAATGATGCACTTTTTTTCCCCCAAAGCAAGATTGATTTATTTAGAGTCATAACAACCATGGTTTTCATTGGTAAATCTTTTATTTTTTATTTTTTTCATATATTTTTATTGTAATTAATAGAAGGGTTTCATTATATTTGCCAGATAGAAGATGCATTAATTCACATACATTGATACCCTTTCTCCTGTCTTGGTCCCCATTTCCCTCGCCCCCCCCACCCCTCATCTTGTTTCCCCCCCTTCCCTATCCAATTTCAAATAACCAAACACAAATATATCCAATATATCAGATAACAAAGTGAGATACTGTAACAATATGAGATAACCAAGGGACAGCAAAAGAGATGAGAGATAACATAGTACTTAATGATGCACTTTTAAGTGCATAATCTGCTGCTAAGTGACAGGGAGATTTTATTGGACCAGAAATAAAGCTGCTTAAAACAACCAGCATTACAAGAAAGATTTGGCTAAAAGCTATATTTGCTTATGTGGGATAGAACCAATGCTCAGAGAGAATCACTTTCAAGTCTTGCTCTCACACCCCTGAGGGTCAGAGGGAAGTTTCTGGCAGCACTTCTGGGGTGTACAAGCCAAATTCCTTTCCTTGCCATTAACCTGCTCCAGCATGGTGATGAGATTCGAAAATGTTGAGGCTGCAAACCTAGAAAGCCTGATAATAAGGCGTTGTAGTACTTCTCTTCTGGGAAATAATGAAAGTCCCAGGGGAAGAGCCATCTAAGCCTATTGAAAGAACTAAGTTTTTCCTCCAAAGTCCAAGTGAATTGCAGGAAGAATCAATGGAGTAAAAGAAAACGTTGGCTCTCACTGGAGCCAATGACCAATTTGGACAGAACACAGGGAACAGGTTGAGGAAATTTCAAAGCTACAAGAAACTCCAGAGCCAGGGCCCAGGCTTTGTGGGACTCAGCAAAAGTACTTCGGGGATCTCTCTTTTAGAAACATGGGTTGACAGCCCAGGCTTCTAGAAAATGCACACTCTTGGTGTGAACCATGATAAGCAGAGCCATGACTACTGTGAGGGCTTGTTGAGAATGCAACCTTTACTTGAAAAAGATATATATGTCGTGGAGAAAAGTATATGAGTTGTGTTGACATTTTACACAGTTAGGATCATTCGTCATAATGTATCAGGCAGAGTTTAGATCGAATTTTTTCATCTCCCCAAGCTAGCACCTCTGCAGGTCTAGGATTCTCTGTGATGAGAATAGAAGCTCATTTCTCATGTGTGTGTATCTCTGGTACCTAACACCATTTTTATACTGTAACTACTCTAGTCATTCTTTAAAACTAGCAAAGTATGGGACAAGAGACAAAGAAATAGATTGTGTGTATGTTCCTTATAAATCTACTATTATCTTTTTGTAAGAAACCCTCCAGAGAATGATCAAATCTCCTTCTCTGTTTTTCTGGGGTTTTGTTGTTGTTGTTGTTGTTTTTAATTTTTGCCAGTCCTGGGCCTTGAACTCAAGGCCTGGGCACTGTCCTCAGGCTTTCCCAAGGCTAACACTCTACCACTTGAGCCACCACAACTGTGATACTAGGAAATTGAATCCAGGGCTTATGGATGCTAGGCAAGCACTCAGCTAAGCCACATTCCCAGTCCCCAAATCTCCTTTTTATTTAGACAAGTGACTTCTCTTCTTATGAAATAGTCACTTAGGATAAAGATCCTAAAGAAACCAAGAAACAACTATGTAGGAATTGTGCTATACTAGATACATTCTTTTTTGGGAGCCCAAACTTTGAAGCCCAAAGAACCATTTCAGAGAATAAGAAGTGCAAATTTCCTAAGGATATCATTGGAATGATGACAAGTGAGACCATTCCTACATTTACATCTTGAACCTTGAATTTACGTGACATATTCTGATGAATGTCATCAGACACAATTTAAAAAGTTTATGTTGAATTCAGGATAAGAGATCTTCCAGTCTTCACAAGATATTATTTCTGGCACTTTATGTGTGTCTTAAATATGCAATTTTAATATTTATTTATTTTGCCAGTTCTGGGCTTGAGCTCAGGGCCTGAGCACTGTCTTTAGACTTTCTCAAGGCGAGAGCTCTACCACTTGAGCCTCAGCACCACTTACAGCTTTTTTCTGTGTATTTAGTACCGAGAGTTGAACCCGGGTCTTTGTACATGCTATGTAAGCACTCTACCACTCCTGGCCCCTTCAACAGGCAATTTTACCATGTTATTATGCTAGTCGCTAATAGATAGTGCAAAATAAAGTCAAGACCTTGGGATTTATTGACACACACCCACTGTACAATGGACTATCAGATTCATTTAAATACTTGGTATGTGGGATATTTCATTGGCTCAGATATTCTAGATGCTCTGAAATAATAACATAGTTAAAGCTCTTGGGAAAACAGCAACCCAAGATCCAAAATATACACCTACTAGAGTTCATTGGATGAAACACTACTTTTCCATGGTTGGAATAGGTAATGGAGGCGTCTTGTTCTCAGAGGGGACATTTTTCTCCTCACTAGAGATTACAATACAATATTAGAGTTAATATTAATGTCATAATATATTAGAACCCTACATTTGGTCTCCATTACTAATAGTGTAGACATTTTCAGGAATAGGGGTAGACTGGCTTTCAGTGGATGGAAGATCACAATTTAGGGTGACATATAGAGCTTCTATCATTGTCCAAACAGCCGCTCCTTTCAAACATCCATTGTGTTAGTATTAGGGTGTCCAATGACAAGATGTGTTTCTTGGTTTTCATAGATTCCTCTGCTTCATATGTTGTTTCTGATGGCATCTATCTTTGATACAACCCTCCCATCTTGTGACCACTCCCTTAACACTCAGAATGCTTCTACTCTATACTCCTGTTCCAGATTTTATTCATTCAGGTGCCCTGACAAATGATCAAGACATTTACTGCTGTTGATAATTTTACACACATTCTTACTGTGTGTGGTTTCTATGAATACAGAAACTGGACATCTAGGAAAACTGCTTAGAGTTCTGACCATATGCATTTATAAAAAGATCAGTTTGAGCTAATTTTTGCACATATACCAAGCCAGTACATTGCTGAATAAATATTGGGGTTTTTTTCTTCTCTGTTAGCTGATTAAAAGAATCACTCCCCATGGGACCACACACATAACAGGTGAAAAAGAAGCACTAGCCTGGCCTATTAGATGCCATAGAGATGTAGGTCATTCAGCTTATGCAGCTAACCACTAACTTCTAGCTCCGCCTGTGGTTAATCTTTGGTTTAACATTTTTAGCATTGACTTATATTAATTCTACACTGCTTTAGGTGTAACAGAATCCAGGTCTTCCTTCTAGTGCTTACTCAAGTATTAATGTCAGGGGCATTAACACACTGGGGGATATTTGTCAAACATTTCTATAATCCTTGACAACAAATGACATGACAGTACTCCAGAAAAGTAGAAGTCTACGTTGTGATTCTTCTATGATAGTGTTTCACTTATCCCTGCAGACCTATTCAATGATATACTAGATATACCAGGTGCTAAATAGATGGCCCAGAATGGAGCTATTCACATTGTCTCATGGACACGAGGCCAGGCGCCCTTCTGCTCAGTGCTTTTATACTTCTCACATTATCTTTCATGGCAAAGTCTGTGAACTTTTGCTTTTGCCCCAACTTTTTTTGACTATGTTCATTTAAGTAGATAAATAAAGGAATTGCCATTCACTGAAGCAGTTAATAATAACACGGGCATCTTGACCAGTTTTGAACGTCACCCCTTTCAACATCCTCCCCCATCCCTCCCAACCCCACTCCTTCTCTCACTCATCTTAATGCTAAGTTACGTCTTGAGTTTTTTTCCATTTAACAAATATATGTATTCAATGCATCTTGGTTTATGCCCTCACAGCATCTTCCCTTTGACCCACTTCTTTCTTTATCGTTTTCAATTCTGTGATATATACAATAAATCCTTGTCATCATTCTTCTCCTTTTCCCCCTTCATTCTTGTTCTCCTCACCCTCTGGCTCCACTCTTCCCTCTTGTGAGTACCCATTTGCTCAGCCATGTGTATTGCAGCATTATTTCTGCAGCCAAGATGGAATCAGTCAAGATGACCCCCCAATGAGAACAAGAATGTGTGGTATATACACAGTCATCATCCATCAGAAAAAAGAGATGTTGTACCATTTGTAAGGAAATGGAAATACTTGGGGAAAAGTATATTAAGCAAAGTAATCCAAACCCAGAGAAACATAAATTACAGAGTTTCCCTCATTTTTGGTAGCTGACATGTGCCTATAAATCTACAAGTAAACACTGTGGGTCATAAACAAGGTGTTACAAATGAATTAACTGAAATGTGATAGGCTCTATGGAAAATGTAAATAATATATTTTTCCAAACCTTTGAGGCCACTCTTAGCAAATAAAACTAAATCTCATTTCAAAGGATTTTTCCTAGGGTTGAAATTTCTCCAGTGTCAGTAAAGACTTCTTTAACAAGCTTTATATTCAGCCATACTTGATCCTGTATTCTGTAAGTCCAGCCCCATATACTGTACCAATATTTCTACTGCAAATAATGGCTGATTTCTGTTTCTGGTAGGCTTAGAGTTTTCCTGAAATTTTTTTGCTGTGGTAGTCTTTGGTTGGTTTGCTCCAAAAATTTAAGGATAGATTAGTACCAAATCCCACTGTAAGTTCTTTTAGCAAACAAAGGTGGAAGGAATACTTCTTCAATTATTGCATAAAGCCAAATAAAGACATCAATCATAGAAAGAAGTCTACTTCCCAGTATTCTTCATGAAGAGACACATTTAAGTCCTTTAATATATAACAAAAAATTCCCAGGAGTTTTCCTTATATTTGGAAACCGAATCTGTGGAAAATGTGATAAAATAGCAAAAACAAAATACAAATATAGAAAAATAAACTCATGGTTTATATTCATTTTTATACCTTAGTTTTTAAATATTCTTCTAGAACCTTCTACATAAAAGAAGCTAAAATAATGGTGGTTAATATTGGCAGTGCATGGGATGGTCTAGTAAATCTAAAAAGGAAATCTGCTAATATTGCGAAGACCACCTTGGGAAGAGATGGACTTCATACTGGAAGGCTTCAGCTCAAAGTTCTCCTTTTTCAGTGGAGTATTAGAAAGATTTGGCAATCAGACTCATTCTATGCTAAAGCTCAAGGTATACCTTTCTTCCTCAGTTGTCATACAGTATCTGTTAAAGAAACACATTACAAAGGACTGTGGTATTTTAATAGGCACAAATCTGTAGGCTCATTTGCATCATTTACATTCTAGAATGATTTGGGGTTTGATGGCAACTACTGTCTTCTATATAATCAGCTATCAGAGTGATGGCATTAAATGCTGTTGCTACCGCGGCCTCTTCTGATTTTACAAACTATCTGTGTAGATTGCAGCTGTGCTTTTGGAATGGGACAAGACAGGAGCCTAACTTTGTTGAATTCAGAAGCGATCATTGGTTGACTTTTCCAATGAATTCTAAAAATATTATTCTATTGGTTCATTTAGGGTCAGCACAGTTCTATGTCTTGACTTCATATTTTTTTCCATAATACTGAGTTCTTTGCTTTAATTTCATATTTATTTTTCTTGGCTAAACCTACATAGAGAGATGGGAAAAACAAATTTCAGAATTTTACAGTCAAAATATTTTGTTTGGTCGGTGGTTAATATATTCCTCATTTTGTCACAATGACAATTTTTGATCTGGCCAATAGAAGTTTATCATTTCCTACACCTAATGTTTATTATTCTTTTGTGTGTTCCTAACATGTCATTTGCCTTTGACTCTGTCTCTCCTACTTCCTCGCCTTTCACATCAAATTTGCAAATGAGATCATTTACTCTCCAGAACTAACTCTGACATTGCTTTTCCTGAGGCTTTGTCCTTTCTTTTGCTTTCTCAGAGTCTTAGATTCCTCTGGAATTTACACTTTCCTGGGCCAGCCCCAGGCAAAGAGATAATGAATCCCTTTTGGCAGGACTGACAGTTTGTATTCTAGGTCCCTATTTCTGCCTAGTGTCTTAATGAACACTAGCGATTCCAAAGAAGAATAGTCTAGGAAACACATATTTCATGACAAAAATTCTTAACTCTTTCATTTCAATGCAGTTTAAGTTCTTAAGTATACATTTTTATAAAAAGCAATGTATATTTATTTAATTTATCTCTTGATTTCTGATACATTCTGATAATTATCAATCTTATCTATATTTAAATCAACTAAGACTCATGGTGATTTCATTTCTGATATATGTTCTTTCTGCATGTCATTCTTTAGTCACGTTTTATCATCATTTCCCTTTTGGTGCTAAGATTCTGTCACTTCCTTTATTTTTTCTAAGGCTTATCCTCCTTTGTCATGTCTTGAATAAATATTTTTCACTTACTATTTCGCTTTGAAGGGAATTTATGATTAATTAGCCCTGGCTTCTTGGTTTCAGTAAATATGTTTTTTAGAAAAAATAATATGTAGCCTGTAATTTGGCCTACTGGTAGAATGCTTGCCTAGTATGCACGGAGACCAAGGTTCGATTCCTCAGAACCACATACATAGATTAAAAAAACCAAGAAGTGGTACTGTGGCTCAAGCGGTAGAGCTCTAACCTTGAGAAAGTCCAAGGACAGCGGTCAGGCCCTGAGCCCAAGCTCCAGGACTGGCACACACACAAAAAATAGTATGTACTATCCATATGCTTAGTATGTAAAACAGCTACCAGTATCCTAAGCGTTTGTAAGTTCATGAATTACATGTGAGATTACAAATAATTAAATTTATAAAACTTCACTGAAGAAAACCTCAGGAAAGTCAAGTTTATGTATTAAAAATAATTTTTTTTCTGAGACAAGGTCTCTCTTTATAGCCCAGAAATCACTCAAGCTGACCTCACACTTATGAGCTTCCTTCCTTTGCCTTCAAAGTGCTGGAATCAAAGTCATATCTGATTTAGTATTGCCTGATTTAGTATTGTTTGAGAAGAAAGAAAGAAGGCAGGAACAGTGGCTCATGCCTGTCTGAGGATTGCAGTTCAAGCCAGCCAGGACATTAAAGAACATGAGACTCTTATCCCCAATTAATCCCTAGAAAATGGGAAGTGGGTCTGTGGCTCAGGGGTAGGGTGGTAGCCTTGAGCTGAAGAACTCGGGGACAGTGCCCAGACCCAGAGTTCAAGCCCCATGATACACACACACACACACACACACACACACACACACACACACACACACAAAATGAAAGAAACAAACAGAAAAAATAATATTAAGTGAAGTAAGCCGGACTCAAAGCAAAATGTGTTCATACGTGTTTGTATCTCATACCATATATTCAGGAAAGGTACAGATTCTAAGACAATGGCTGTGGTTCTTTCTTCTCCCTCCAATGCTTTCTGTGTAACCACTCTTTCTGTAGTGACTTCATTTGGCTACTTTCTATAATCTTATCATCTTTCTACAATCCTTTTCGATTCCATATACTGTGCTATCTTGGACCCCCTTGTAGCTCCTGAATTCATGTTTTCCACCCAAGTCACTCCCTTATAGACACTGAGAGAGTATGTCTAGAACATACTAGGCCAGAATACAATTAATTGATTTGATTACTACTGAGGAAACTGAGATAAAGTCCATTGAACTCAGATATCATGAAGTTGCATGCAATCATTAATGGTTTTCCTTATGATTGATTCCCAAAATACAGAAGAAAATAGTAGAAGTTAATCAACATGCCATTTTTTTTCATATCTTTTTTTTTTGCCAGTCCTGGGCTTGGGCTCAGGGCCTGAGCACTGTCCTTGGGTTTTCTCAAGGCCAGCACTCTACCACTTAAGCCATAACACCACTTCTGGCTTTTTTTTTCTTCTATGTATGTGGTACCGAGGAATCGAACCCGGGTCTTTGTGCATGCTAGGCAAGCAGTCTACCACTAGGCCAAACTCCTGGCCCCTCAGCATGCCATTTTAACAATATTGCTGGTTGACTGATGGTGTAGGTATGAAATTTTGATATTTAGTACAACAAGAATATAAATACTAATATTACCTTAATATGAATATTATATATTTTCCTAGAGTAAATTGCTAAGAGCACAGCCATGTTGAGTTGTACTCTGCTTCTGTCACTGTGATATCATCCCTGTGTAGAAACAAGTTAGAGGGAGGAAACATTTATTGGAGTTCATGATTCCAGAGGTTTCAGTTCATACTTTCTTCAGACACATGTTACCTGTGAGCCTGAGCCAGGCAGCACTTGGTCTTAGAAGTATGGGGCCAAGAAGAGCTGCTCACTGCATGGCACAGCAGCCAGGAAGCAAAGAGAGAAAAGAAGGAGATTGGCATTCCACCCTCATTTCCCAGTAGCACATCCTCAATAACCAACTTCCTCCAGCTAGAGCCCACCCGCCAACAACCCTATTAACAGAGGGTTATGAACGCATGAGCTTTTAGGAGATTTTTAAGAACTAGCCATAATACCTATAACATTACTCTTCCTATGTTGTTATGGCAGTGTATGATTGGAAATGTTTTCTCTCTTCTAATAGAAGGAAGATCAAAATGATTCCCATGAACTCTAACTGATGTTGGATAGAGTGCAACACTTTTTCTCCTCCATTATTCATGTCATCTAGTAAAAGATGGGTAAATTCTAAGGTTTTTCTCTGGTTAGTAAATCGCTGCCAAGCTTTCAATTTCTAAAGTGTAAAGTCTGAATACAGTAAGAGACACTCAGAAAAAAAGGGCTAGATAAGTCTACTATACACACAAATGGTGTGGTTGAAGTACATTATTTGTACATATCATGATGAAATCCTTTACTGTATGTAATTTATGGGCCAATATATGTGTCTATACGTCCATATCAAATATAAAACAAGTATTTTATACCCCCAAAGCAAGTGAATCTAATATTACTTGTTGCTACTTCATTAATTAACAGTAAACCACTAACAAAAACATGAAGGTGTTAAGAAAGTCAGAAGTGTATAAAATGTTGGCTTCTAATGGCAATTGACTTCTTTTGCTACACTCTATCAGAATACTCTAAAGAACCAGTCCAGAAACATAGAATTTTCTAGAATGCCGAAATATTCAATATAGCATACTTAATAATGTAATGTAATAATGTAATATCATTAAAAAGTATTTATTTGAGGGGTAGGAGTTTGGCCTAGTGGTAGAGTGCTTTCTTAGTATGAACAAAGACCCATGTTCAATCCTTAGTACCACATAGAAAAAGCCAGAAGTAGTGCTGTGGTTTAAGTGGTAGAACTTTAGCCTTAAGAAAGCCCAAGGACCGTGCTCAGGCTCTGAGCCTTGGGACTGGCAAAAAAAAAAAAAAAAAAAAAAAAATTTCAATAGAATGTTTTCATTTTCAGTTACATGTAGTGTGTGTGTGTGTGTGTGTGTGTAAAGTAGTGTGTGAAATAGGGTCTTGTTGGTTGATTTTCTTGTTTGCAGCTAAAACTAGAGTCATGCCTCCTCCAGTGAGATATTATTGCTAGTTAGAGATAAGTTCTTTCTAGAAGAATTTTTTTCTTGGACTGACTAAATCTTGATCCTCAGATCTCAAGCTCCTGAATATGTAGGTTTACAGATGTGAGTCACTGGTACTAGACTCATTTGTGTATTTTAATCAATTGATATCTATGAAGATCTGCTCAATTCTAGGTTCCAGCCAAACAAGAGGAACAGATAGGAATGGAAAAGAAATGAGAGTAAGCGACTTTTCTTTTCTTTTTTTTTTTTTTTTTTTGCCAGTCCTGGGCTTGAGCTCAGGGCCTGAGCACTGTCCTTGGACTTTCTCAAGGCTAGAGCTCTACCACTTGAGCCTCAGCACCACTTCCGGCTTTTTGCTATGTATGTGGTACCGAGGAATCGAACCCAGGTCTTCGTGCATGCTAGGCAAGCACTTTAACCACTAGGCCAAACTCCCGGCCCCATTAGTAAGCGACTTTTCAACAAGTTCCACACATATTGGCAGGGATTTAAAAAGTCAGGTATTCTCTTGCAGTGCCTATAGCACTGATAAGTTTCAGCGGTGAGGTTAGCAAGCATTATGTGGCCAAGTTGATCGTAAATCAATATGCACAAGCCCTTGAGCCTGATGAGTCATTCCCGACTCAAAAACACAATTGAAACCAAAGTATCACAATGCAAATAGAATGGATTTTTAAAGTACGTACAGCTACCAGTTGTGCATTATATAATAAAACTAAGAAATGCTATGCTAAGTGAAAAAGTTCAACATAGTACATGCAGATACATAGAATCCATACAGATAACCTGGACTTGGACATGCACGTGTGTGTGGAGGAGTATAAATGCTTACATACTCCATTTGAACTGTTGTCTCTTACATAGAAAGGAGACTAAGGACTAGCAAGCTCAAGCAAATAAAACCAAAACAAAGAAGGATCATTTATAAGTCCAAAACTTCAAATGTCTAGTAAAATTTGAGTATCTGATTCCAGAACTCTGACACCTTCCCTTTGCTACACACTTCTACACAAAATAAGTGTTTCTTAAAAGTGGGGGAAAAAAAACCAAACCAAAACACTTCATCCTGACCTTGCAGGCAGTCGCAGAATATTATAATAACTCATTTGCCTTGGGACAGGCAAAATAACTTCCAAGACAATAGATACCATTTCTGATTGATCTCCTCTTGAAATAGGACAACTCAAGACTCCAGAATTCAGCTAGATCAAACTACCCTGATTTTGTGTGTATGTAGTGTGTGTGTGTGTGGGGGGGGGTGTTATCTTTTTCAGAGTTTTCTTTCGTGTTTGTCCTAGACTCTCAGCTTTGTTTCTTTCCTGTTCCTTCGGGTGGAGTTTTTACACAGGAACAGATAAGGGTCTTAGATTAAAGTACTACTCACAGCCTAAGGAGCAATTAGATAGGCAGGCTTAGAAACTACTCAATTTTATAAGGTTTTGTGAGAATGCATGGAGAAACAGACCTAAACCAAAACAGCTTTGTAGATTCTTAAATCTTGACATGTCTGTGAGGAAAGAGTTAAGCACCTCTACCACCAAGCACGTCAATGACTGGTTCTTAGATGATTGGTGTTCTGAATGGCGTGTCAATCATCTTGAAACAATATTATATTTGGCCAGTGAAATTTTTATTGGATTAATTTCCTAATTCTTAATTTGTCTTGCACAGGATAGAATGAGTCCACAACCTACATTATTACATTTAGGTTTTTTTTCCTCCTGGTGTATGTCATTCTTAGACTTCTTCATATGGTCCTATGATTTTTGGTGGTATAATAGGGACACTTAAAATAACACTCTCAGTTCTTAAATAAGGATTTATTTAAAATTAGGAAGCTTTTTACCAAAGGACATTTAAAACAAGAATGAGCTTTTCATTAAAATTGCCTTTATCACATTTCTAAAAAGCCGCAATAATAACATACTTTTTAGGAGAAACTGCTCTACTATTAAAAAGTTCAGCAAGATAAAACACCAGGAACTAGGAAGGGGTTGGGGAGGGTCAAGGAGAAAGGGGTAGAGGCAAATGAAGAAAAGAGGGAAAAATACAGTCAAGAATTCAATTTGTGGCCTACAAATTAAGAAATGAGGGAAGGGTTTGTAGGAAAGGGTAACACCGATTAAGATTCACAGTATTCATATACCACAACTTCTTTGTGCAGCTACTTCAAGATAATAATGAAAAGAAAAAAGTCTTAATGTTCAATGCATTGGTGTGATAAATTGAATTGTCTAAGGAAAAAGTGCTTAAGTTTGAAGTTACCATTTTTAAAAAATTAATATTTTTACTATCTTTAATTAGTTGTATAAAGGAACTACCATATACTAAAGCAATCTGTAAATACAGTACATCTTAATACAAGCCATTAATATATTATTAATATTATGTTATATTATTAATATAAGGCATTTCAACATTTTTATCCACGTCCTCCATCTACCCCTAAACTTCAACTTTAAAATTGTGTTTCTCAGAGTCTACTTTCTGTTTCATCTATTTACGGCTTTACTCTTCCTTTGAGAAGGTTGAACAATTATAGCCATTCTCTGGTTTAGGACTTTAAGGCAATTATACCTCATTTCTTTTTATGTTATTTACCTCATTGTACAAGGCTGGGGGTAAAGGTTTAAGGTAAAAGTTGTAGCTGGATTTGACAGGCCACTTTTACTATAATTAAGTAATTCAATTATGACTTACAATATAAATATATATTTTATTTTTCATTAAAATTTAAATATGAGAGGATAAAAGTTGTGCTGATACAGGAGTGTTACTATATAGGCAAAAGTACAGTGAAATCTGAGGACAAAAATCAACAAATATATAGTTGTTTATATAGTCTCTACTTATAATACAATGGCAATTTGATTCTTATTGTGCATTTCTGTTCATTTATGGTTTCTAAAGCAATTAACTCATGAGATTGACAAATTCTGCTGGATACAAGCAATTTCTGCACTGTTTCTGGATTAAACCCCAAACATGGTATAATCTGGTTATATTTGAGGCACCTTCTCACAGTACAGGATTAAATGTAATGTTCAACACCTTTACATCTAATTTGTGTATGTTTCCTTTGTATAGAATTTATTTTAAAATGAAGTTTTTTTATTTTATAGTGATTACATGAACATTGAAAATAATAATAACATTGATATAATGGTATTAATGTTATTGTCACTCTCATTTTTCTTATAGACCTTAAGACTTGGGTTTAGTGGAAGGCCTAAACGACCAGCCTGTCAATGGTAATTTGGAAACTCATCTGAATATCATGTTTACTTCAACAATGATGCACATTTAAAAAAACACTACAAAGTAAGATTCTGTCATTTGTCTCCATTAAGGAAATTTTATTTCATAGCTTTTTTTGTCAATTGTTCATGAAAAAGACCTTGTTTTGATCTTATTGGCTTGTACTGATGAGTAATTCACAATTATCATTCTAACACAGACAAAACAGATGACTTTCTCCTTTATCTTTTCTACTTTTTCATTTGCTTTTTGTTTTCTGAGCTACCGATGAAACCCCTTCGTAGGTTTCCCCCTCCTCAATTATCAGGAAAAACAGCACCTCTCATCACATAGAAGCAGCCTTTCCCATCACAAGTAGAGCTCATGTGGCTTACTGGAGTCCAAAAATAGCCCACTTGTGACAAGTGGAACATGCGTGCTCAGAATGTCTTCCCAGTTCCTTCACTTGTCTCATTTGTGCCTGACTCTTTGAAAAAAAGATCACATTATTTCATTATCTTGGAGTGATCGCGTCCTAGCACGAAGCAAACCCAAATAATAGGCTAACATGTTCTGACTCTCACAGGCTAAGTTTGTTTCTTCAACCTGGACTCCAGGACTGCTCTCTACTTACAGACATTAGGTTGTACAAAATACAGTACAGTGCACACAAAGGTATCTGGCCATTTACTTTTGAACAAACATTGAAATAGAAAATGACTTCTATCCTCAAAAGGTTGCTAATGGAACTGTAAGAAAGACAATAAATAAATGAAGCATGGAACATTCACATGTAACACACATAACATTCAAGTAATAAAAATAAGTATTAGGAATCACTGTTCTCTATAGAAAAAAAAGCTTCAGATTCATATGGAAGCTGGGAGAAAGTTCTTCAAGAGCAGATAATGACAGCAGTAAAGTAAACCACAATAGTGAGCTTCTCTATTCAACTATGGTTCTTTTATATAGTCTTTAACACAGTTCTGTCAGGTAGAAGTTTTTAACCTAGACATGTAACACAAAAAGAAATGAGAGACGCAGAAATGAAAATACATCTACAAGAAATTTTAATTGTGGAAACTATGTATCCAAAGTAGGACCAATAATGTTTTGGACAATAGAATTTTGCCCATTCCAACAAAAATACTAAAAAAGCTGCTTGATTTCTTTTGTCATGTGACCTGTGTTAGATTTATTAGTCATGTTGGATGTGTGATTTCTACTTCATCTGCATACATAACAAGATCCTATCACCCTTCCCAATGAATAGGAAAATGGACTTAAGAAAGTGTCACCACTATTTTTATTGGTCTTTGATAAAAGCACACTATTAATATCTCACATGTAAATCTTTAGAGGAGATCCACCTGGGATTTCTCTTGGTCTCTAACTCTCATCCTTCACTCCTCATGACCTACAGCCTTTTTAATATTTTCTTACTCACTTGGTAGCTTTGTACTAAAGCCTCTTTGGCAATTTGCAATCCCTTTTCCAGGAAAAAAAAATAGTGTGCTAGTTCTCCACTTACTAACCATTTTTTCAGGTTTTCAAACTTAGCAGTTACTTCAAAATTCTCTGAGTCAGCGTCTTCTTCTATCCAATTTCTTTCTGCTGGTTTTATGAAGAAATAAAATAGAAGTCCATGTAGTGTTCTGTCTCTATGGGGAAAATCTGCACACAATATTCACCCCGCCAAGTGGTTCACACTTTCCCAAGAGTTCTAGAACGACACTTCTTAATAATTAGGAATCCTAGCCTTGTAAAGTGTGGTTATTTAATGAACATGATATCATGGTTTGTGTTTAATTACTGACATTCAGTCTTATTTTTTGCAAATAATCCTGACTTCAACACATTTTCAATTATTCTTCCTGCCTATATATTCACACATATGTGCTTAGTGTTCAAGAATTCATGAATCAGTCTCATTTCTACTAGTGCTATTCTCAAATCACTTTTAGAAAAACATTCTTTGTTCTTGACTGTCTAAGCAGTTTCCAGTGTTTTTGTTTTTACTTTCACAAATACATTTTTTTGTATATTTTTCATCCAGTACTAAGACTGTTAAAATTTTGGTATTATCTTTCTGTTTCTTACTCTGTTTATTCTACTTCTAGGAATCGTGTATACCTTCTCTTCTGTAAAATCTTATAATCTATTTTCTATTGTATTCTTCTAGAAATGGAACCTAGTAATGGAACCACTACATCAAAGTGTGAAATCTTTGAAGACTTAATTCACACAGCCAAATTAACTTGGGAGCAAACTGCATCAATTTTCACTCCTAAAAGCTATCTGAGAACATTTTTTTTCATGTAATTTTGTTTTTTATTTATTATTTGACAATGCTGGAGGACATTTTGAGTTATTAAAATGTGAGTCCATTTGATTAAGAAAATACTGTTTATTATAATTCATTCATACATATTTTTGAAAATCTCAAGGAATCGTGATAGTGAAAAACAAGTCAAGAATCAAGTAATGATTGCTTAAATTCCAGAGTTTGACATCTTTCTTAGTTTTCCTCAGATCTGCTGTCTATATCTATAGAAACAATTTTTTTTAATTTTCTAAATTTGGGGAGGCAAAACTGTATTTTCTTTCTATACATTTCATCAAGTGCTAAGCATATTTCATCTGTCAATAGGTGATTTTATTCTTATTTGACAATGATGAAGAGGACACCCAGTCCAAGAGTACAGGACTTTTCTTAGAATCACTCACCTCATCAGTACCAGATCCAAGGCTGGGGAGGAAAAGAATCAGCACTTCTTTCTCCTCTACCTCCTGGGAAATTCCCACATTAAGGCTGACTCGGGCAGCAATGAATAGATGCTTTCAGAAATAGAGTTGTCACAGTCTGATCTAAGTTAGCAAGCTTTCATTTTCCACAGACAAAGAAAACAAAATGCGAGGCTGGCTTCTCAGCCTGAGGGCCTCGGAGGGAAGGAAGCCCTCCATCGTGGGATCCTTTCAGCTACACTAAGCAGGAACCATCAGCCTGGAAAGCACACATTCTGCATGAACATGGCACATCCGGATGCTTATTTTCCATCACTGGAGGGCAGGTAACCTGATGCGGCCACAGGCTCAGCAAAACTTCAATGGGAAAAGAAGAAGCATGCAAATTTAGGTCCTGTATTTGTGAAGCATCTTTCAGACTAGGTGTTCTCTGGAGACTTTGGGAGCCAATCATCAAAACTATTACAACACTGTGAAATGTTAGGTGCCCATCAATAAACACACAGGATGACAGAGATTACAGAGCACCCCCCGCCTAATATCCTTAAGAACTGGAGAGGTAATATCATGATGAAGATAATTACTCATACTTCATGCTGGAGCTAAAAGCTTCTTAATGTTGCAATTAAGGGGCACCAGAGGGGTGTCCAGCTAAAATCTGAAACACAAGGCCACAGGGATACGTTGAGGGTATTTGGTCACAGCCAGATTCATTTTAGCTTCCCAGGATCATATTCATGCACTTGCCTTCTGTTCTACCTACACATAATCACAGCTGATATTCCTATCATGTGCCAGAAGTGGAATAAGTAACATTTCCCCATTTCATAGGAGCTTCCTGCCACCAGCAGAAATAATAGAACCATGTATCATTGCTTTCCAAAGGATTTGGGTCCTGGTAGAAAGGAAAGCAGTTTTGTGTCGTTTGCAAGATGGATTAAGATATAAGAAGGTAAAATGTGTCAAGATAATCCAAGAGAGAGCTAAATCGCTTTGAGAAAAAAGAATTAGGGAGTTTCTTGGTTTAAAAAAATGGGGGATAAAGAAAGAAAAGTGAGAGGCATTAAAAGATTCTACATCTATGAATATCTTCCTGTAAAGGTGTGGATCCATGTATTTTAAGTACAGATAATACCTAAGTAGTGTTTGTGCCTTTGTGTTCCTGTAATAAAAACCTTTTTTTTTAATCTTTGGAAACCTCAGGAGATTCTTGGAAATTTATTTTAGCACTGAAAAACAGAAATAACCTAGTGAAGGGATTCTTCCCATTTTTAAAATAAGTGTGAATGAACCCTGTAATTTCTCTAAGTAAAGCTTCCTTGTGAAAGTACAACGCTCACTCTTTCATTCAAAAGCTCTTCACTTCAAACTAGTTATATTCTAGGGCTTCCCGTAGACACTGGTGATTACTATGCTATATAATAACAATGATATTATATAACTAATCACACTGATTAATTCTATCAATATTATACTCTAATTATACGACTAAAATAATATTTACAGAGCCAATCCTAAATGCCCCTGAAGAGTTGATATGCTAGCTATGCCAAGAAAAAAATCTCACCCACAGGCAAATAATTGACTTTTGTTTTTATTTTTAATTTTTTATTATCTTTGAGAAGTTGTTCAGAGGAATTCCCATTTAACAGAGACATTTAGGAATGCAATGCATCTTGATCAATGAGATGCCTTTCAACATTCTCACTCCCTAGACCCACCCTTTCCCTACTTTTCTAAAATTTGTAGCATACACATTAAATTCTAGACTGCATTCTCCCTGCCTCTTCTCCTCTTCATTCTTCTAGAATGCTCTTAGTCCCATCCCCTCTCTTGCAAGTATCTGTTTTCTGGTGTTTGTTTCCTTGGGCATTGGCATTGCCCTTCTGAGGAATTACACTATTTATGTTCTTCCGTGAATCTACCATGTTGTAGTGAATACATATGGAAACATTCACACACTACCCAGCTTGCTTAATTAGAAGTTTATAGAATGATTCTAGCTTCCATATACATGAGAAATCATGCAACCTTTGTCTCTCTAGGCCTGACCTAACATAATTTTTTCCCATTCCTCTCTCTCCCTCTCTCTCTTTACAAATAGTACAATATCATCCTTTCCATGGATGAGCAAAATTTCATGTGTGATAGCTTTTAAAAGAAAGCTGGAGTTAGGGAAGGCACTTGGTATAAAGCATTTCCACAAAGACAAATAATTGGACATGAGGCAAAAAATAGGCAAAGCCTGGGAATGATGGGCATTGCCCTGCTTCTTACAAGGCTCTGTAATGTAAAATTTGCATTTCCAATTGACAATTATTGTTATTTCTATAGACTCAAAACTGACATATATATATATATGACACAGTGCTCTGAATTGATCAAAGTATGTGTGTGTTCAGTGGTTTCCACTTGATTTACCTATCTAGACACTTACTGCACTCACTCCGTGCTTACAGTTGTAGGATCCCCTAAGGAACTGGAAACAAGAGTGGTGAGAGGAGGATGGTAAAAAGACTTTTGATAGAAACTGGAGCTGATTTAGAGTGTGAATAGTAATTCACTCTAATCAGAGCGCAACTGTTGGCAGTTTTCACTCAAAAATCAGTTAGATATCTCTTGAGTCTCAATAAAGACAGATGAAATATATCCATGTGTATCACACGGCTGAAGTCTGCCCTACCTTTAGTTTTAGCTTTTGTATTTCCTAAAGACATGGAGTAGCTCTAATTTTTCTACCCAATAAATCCTTTAGGATTGGAACTTTCTAAATGACAAGGATGATAACAGTAAGGAAAAAGAAGAAAAACAAGGGGAAGAGAAACAATAGGAAGAGGAGGAAAAAGAACAAAAAGCTTCATTCATGGACGATTTTTGTTTTGCTATGATTATCATTTAACTTTACAATATCATTTTCCTTTAGCTTTCTCCCAACAGTAAGGCAGCAACAAAAAGAACTGATTGGCAAATTACTTCCAAAAATTAAACTACAGAATAATATATCACCATGGGAACTAAAATATGAGAGACCTAATTTTTGATGACACTAGAGTTCATTTCATTCAACTTTCTCATTTTATGCATAATGAAAGTAGGGCCAAGTGAATTTAAATTTCAGTTGCAAATTCCACAGAGTGTTTGTAGCAAAATTGTATTGAGAAATAATAATACTATTGTATGCCAATATTGTGCTAAAGTTCAATAAGAAATAAACTTAGCAGAAGAAGAGAACTTTCAAGTATCATTTCCACAGATCACAATATCTCTGAAAAATTCAGATAATCATGATTGCACAATGCTTTTCTTTTTTCCTTTTTATCCATTGATTCCTCAAATCAATACAGAGAACAGATTTTATCCTTGTTTCCATCCTTGGTTCATTCTATTTATTTTTTTATTTTATCTTTATTATGTTAAGTAGTAGTACAAAATGGTTACCATTCAACACTTTTATTTTATTTTTCCTATCTTTGGCCAGCAAGCTCAGGCACTATAAAACTCATTGTCCCAAAAAGAAAAGAAGAACTTACTGATCTTTTAAGTTACTCGATGTTAGCTGAGATTAAAATAGCATGGGAAACTTCAGGCTTCATCATTTTTATATGTGCACTGTGTTAAATCAAAATGAGTAGCTAAGATCCAGTCATATTTTAGAGTTAATATATTTCTAAAAACTTTTTTCTCAGCTGGTAACACCATCAAAATTAATGTTGCCCAGCCAAAAAGTAAAACACTTTTATACACAAACAAAGCCAGATTTCACTTTTATATTACTAAAATATCCTGTAAAGTCACATTTACTGGGGAAAACAATGAAGTCTTGATATTGAATTTTGCTTTGAAATATATCAGTACTACATCAAGTTGTTTACATGTACAATTTTGTTTAGTCCTTTTATTGGTTATGACTTTTTTTTCCATTTTAAATATATTGAAACTGAATTTCAGAGCCTGAATTACTTCATATTAGGTCAAACACTTTCCTTTTAGCCATTGATTATTATTATTATTACAAAAAGGATGCATAGAGGATCACAATCTGTATAAGTCAAATAAAGAATATATTTATTTTTAACAATGTCACCCCTTCGCTCCTCATTCTCTCCCAGTTTTTCCCTCCCACGCCCACCCAGCAGTTGCATAGTTCATTTTCAACATAGTGTTAGATGAGAACCACTGAGACACTTGTTCACCCTTGGCCCCTCCATTTCTGTGCCTCCTTACACAGATAAATGGACAAGGAAAAGAAATAGAAGACAAAATCAGCAACAAAGGAAAACATGTCCTGTCTCCATTTCCTGGAGTTAATTTTGATAAATATTATTTTATATGATCAGATGCACATAGGTATTATACATCTTTATGTTTCTCTCCTAAGAATCTTCCTTTCTCATTGTGTGTGAATACCAAAAGAGACCTGTAAATTGTCTTTAGCTTAGTTTGTGTGACCTGTACAGTTCTAAGTAGATCTGGCTACCGCCTTTGTCTTCCACCTTTCTGCTGTGAGCTCTTACCTTTCTCCCTATGCTTCTCTGGATTTGCAGATACTTCCTGGACCTGATAATTCATTGTTTCTCTCCCTTGTCTGCCATGACCTCACCTCTTGCCCTAGCTGATATCTTCTCACTTGGGTTGTACTTCTTAGAGCTTTCTTTGTGCTCCTTTTGAAAACTGATCGGGAAAGTTGATTGCAGTCTTAGCAATTTATACTTATCACAGTGCATTATCATGCATCTGTCCTTTCAGTTCACTATGTCTGAAGACAAAGACCTAAAACAGCTAAATAAAAATGCATAGAAAAATAAATACTTAGAAGAGATCAGTCAAAGGGGCAAAAATGTAATTGTACCTCATAATATCTATATACCCAACCCCCTCCTTACTTTCTTTTTGTTGCACTCTATATCTGGCTAGACTGCACCTACATTTAGACCCAGTGAGATCTCTCCCTTTTCTGAATTTTTTTGCCTTCTGGAATTTACTATGAATTAACAAGACATATTGGTCAATAGCCTTTGGATTCTTTTTCCATCTCCACTATGATTTACATAAGTCATCGTTCGTGCTCACAATGATTCTATATGATTTCTTGCCTCAACAATGTCATATTGTATTGTCCCATCCTAGACAGAAAGTGAAATCTAGTCTGTGTCCAGAGAAAAGGAGAATCAGAAGTATGTGTGGGATACAAGTAATGACTCTTACAGAGGGAGAGAAAAGAAAAGGGGAAGGAAAGCAAGACAAAATGCAGCAACCAGGTAGAGGCTTAAAGTGAAGCTAGTAATTGATAATTCTTGTGACAGCATTTTGAAAGTGTCAGCTTGCCTAGACTAAAATTCTCAGTTACACAACTAAACACTCATATGTAACTAAAGCCATTAACCAGCTCCCTTTATGTAGGGGAAATGAATCCATGATCTGGATGCAGTTGATTTAATCAGTTGTAATTTCTCCAGTAAAATAAACTGCCTATCTTGCATAAGAAAGGCACTTAGAATTTTGAAATTGGAGAGGTTGCATATGCTGAGTTAAATCGCTAGATGATTCCTAACTATATTAGTTAGATATTAATTGGAAAATAACTGCTGTATTTATGATATTAGTGAAAAACAGTGCTATATAACATTACAAATGAAAAGTATAGTATAAGCAGTACTATAAGAATAAACTGAAACTCCAAACCACAAAAAAAAAGATGTGAGAATCAGTGAGGGAAGCTGAGAAAATATTTCCTCCCATTCTCTTAAAATACAAAAACAAAAGCAAAAAAAAAAAAGCAGATACAAAAAACAAAAAAAAAAAACCTTTTTTTCTCAGAGTTGTTAAATAAAGTGCTAGGGAATAAATGACTCAAGTTCCCACTTCTCTCTGTCTATTTAATAGAGATTTGGCTTTGGGAGACTTGAAATCTAAAAGCTGCCAAATTTTGACTCATTCATCTTGGCAAGTGCCATGGAGACAGGCTTCCAAGATGGCAAACCCTTGTGTTTAAGTTGAGAAAGAAATTGTATTGAAAGGTGACACCTGAGGCTACTGGTGCCCCTTTCCCAGGCTGTTGGGGTGATGAGATCTCCCAGCTCCCAGACTTCTGAATTGCCCCTGCATTCCACAATGCTCTAAGATGGGAAAACAAGGAAATACTTGAAGGAAAGATCAAGAGCCAAGTCAGGAAGAACTGGATATAAAACGCTGTCCAAATGTGGGAAAATCTCCTTCCTGAAGCCATTTGCTTTAAGAAATATGAGCAAACACATCCAGTCTCTGTGCAGAATTATGTAACTTGCCTTACTCAATAACAGTTGCTCCAGGTGCAACCAAGGTTTGGGAATCCCTGTTCATTTAAAGTCACACACTCCCTGGGTTCCGATTTGTAGATGGAAAAAAAAAAATTGGAAGGGTAGAGTAGGTAGAGTAGGTAGAAACAAAACAGTGATGGCTTCAGAAAAGGGTCATGTATGTACTAAATTTGATTTGTCACTACTTTGATAGTTCTTAGATAACTAATTCTACTACTGGAAGTAAAGTATGAGGATTGTACATTCACCCTGAGTAGAAGGAAGTCCTGGTATTTCTTGATAATAGAGAAAAATTGTGCAAGAGGAATTAGAAGGTAAACAATTTCTTCAAAAAAAATGACAGTTTGTTTCTGGCCTGTTTACAGGGAGAGACTCTCAGACTTTGGACAGAGTCAATGGCAGAAAGTAGTGTATTAGATGCCCCATGTCATCATCTCTCTTTTATATTCATTTACCTTGACTAACGGTGGCCAAAGTCTAGCCCTAAGCCAAAGCCAATTTCTCTAAATAAAGTTTTATTGGAGCATAGTCTTAAGGCTACAAATCAATTATTAAAAGTTAAAAGAAAAATAGGGGCCGGGAGTTTGGTCTAGTGGTTAAAGTGCTTGCCTAGCATGCATGAAGACCCGGGTTCGATTCCTCGGTACCACATACATAGAAAAAAGCCGGAAGTGGTGCTGAGGCTCAAGTGGTAGAGCTCTAGCCTTGAGAAAGTCCAAGGACAGTGCTCAGGCCCTGAGCTCAAGCCCAGGACTGGCAAAAAAAAAAATTAAAAAATTAAAAAATTAAAAAAAAACAAAGAAAAATAGGCAACATAGAGGAATATAGATGAATATGAAATTCCAGATAGAAAAGTCTGGCCATTTCATCAACTTTTGATAGTTTGAATAATTATTATTAGCATAAAATCAAAATAAGATTCTATTTTTTGATGATCCAATAAGAAAAAAAGAGTTAATAAATCCAATCACATAAATTGTTCTTAAGGCCCAGATAATAGTATTTAAGATTTGTCAATCCATTCTCAAGTTTTTACTCTATTGGTGATACGTATCACTAATATGAAGTTTACAAATTTGTAATAGTCAGGAGGAAAAACTACAAAAACAATTATGTAAATTACAAAAACCTGCATTTTTAGAGATATAATTATTTTTCTTTTTTGTGTTTTAGAAGTTAGAGATATTGGCAATATTATGTGAAGGATTATGAAGTAGTGATACTTTGTTGTAAGAGAAAAGTAACTACCATTTAAAAAAATCTTCTTTCTCTAAGAAGGATAGTTTAAAATATACCCCATATAAATATTTTATGTATGTACTATGGCATGCATTTAATACATTGATTAAAACTTTCATTATATTTGCAAACATATGAAAATACTCGAAATCCATAAGTATTGGAATAATGTCTACAATTATGCTGCATAATATTAGGTACTATGTATACTATATAGCATTTTCCTAATGTATCTTAAAGTATAGAATCAGATATAAGATATAATGGATATATAGATACAGAGAGTTTGTATCAAAGATACAGCTATGTTTTAAAAATAAATATGGGGTGATTATTAATTAATTTCCAAGAATTTCACAGCAAAGTAAGATTGTATTGAAGACTGGATCATTTTTTAAGTCAATCAATTCCAGATTTTTAGGATTCATTCATCAGTAAATTCCTACAGCAGCACAGAGACCTACAGAGAGTTGTGAAAATATATTTTGCTAAAGTAAGCATTATCTGACTTTGTTACCTGGTATATTGTATGTAAGTTTATTTTTTCATTTGAAATAGGGAAGGGGAAAAAATGAAATGATTGAAGGAGGAAAGAAAAGTGGGAGAAAAACATGGGACGTGGTATCAGTGTTCAAGAAGTAATGTGCCCACTACCTGACGAAGGTAACTGTAACCTTTCTACACATCCCCCCAACAATAAAATCAATTATTAAAAAAACACACACATACATCCAAGTTCATTCCCCTCAGAGGGTCTGAGATTCTAACCCAGTGTTCTCTATACATACTCTCACTGACTGTGCTACACACAGAAACCCTAGACAGAATGCCTTCAAGGCACTGTATAATTAATATTCCTGCCATCCTTCCTTCATTCAGTCAGTCAGTCAAGTAAAATCAACATGTGATGCAGGCAGGTAAATGCCAATACAATAGAAACTGAGTTCTTTGCATTTACTTTTACATGTTTGTTTGTTTGTTGTTGTTGTTGTTGTTGTTGTTGTTGTGACCAGGTACCAGACCACCAAAAGAATTTCTGTATGCCAAATATAAAAAAAAAAACATTAGCCTATCAGTTTCCTTTTTTTTTTTTTTTTGCTAGTCCTGGTCCTTGAACTCAGGACCTGAGCAATGTTGTTGGGCTTTCTCAAAGTTAGAGCTCTACCACTTGAGTCACAGCACCACTACTAGGTTTGTTAGGATTTTTTTCTATGTTTGTGGTACCAAGAAATCGAATCTGGGTCTTCGTGCATGCTAGACAGCACTTTACCACTAGGCCAAACTCCTGGCCCTGTTAGTCTCCTATTTTTATCATCAGCTCTTTATGAAAATAATACCACACCAAAATAATAAAATAAATCTGCTTATGTCCTAGATGATAAAAAATATCCTTTAAATTTAAAAAAGACTTACTTTAAAAGTTGACATTTTTATTCAAGTGTTCTGAAGAATATGGGATTCAAAATTTCTGAGATTACCACATGAGAAATTTCTATAAGAAATTTCAAATTTTAAATAGAAGTGTGCCCTGTAGACTTAAAAACAATTGTCATAAATCTGCAGCTTGTCACTTAGGTATTTCCCTTTAATTTATGTCTATTTCCAGTAAATGAAGAGAGAGAAAATAAAAGTTTATGCAGTTGATAAAGGTCATGCTGAAGACCAAGCCTTCCTGAGATAGAATTAAATGATTGTTGTTCTTAAGGTACTATGTTATCTCTCATCTCTTTTGATGTCCCTTGGTTATCTCATATTGTTACAGTATCTCACTTTGTTACCTGATATATCAGATATATTTGTATTTGGTTATTTGAAATTGGATAGGGAAGGGGGGAAAACAAGATGAGGGGTGGGGGTGGGGGAGGGAAATGGGGACCAAGACATGTGAAAGGGTATCAATGTATGTGAAGTAATGCACCTTCTATCTGGAAAATATCATGTAACCCTTCTATTAATTACAATAAAAATATATGAAAAAAAGAAACGTAAGCAAGGATTAATGGAGAAAATTACAGTAATTCTCAGTTCAGGTTGTTCACTCTACACACTCCAGAGCTACTGATTCAATTGGTGTGGAGAGGGACCTCAAGCAGGTATTTAGGGGGAGGGGGATGATTCCATGTGGTTATAATACAAATGGTTTCCTTGATGGAAAACAATTAATAAAGTGCATCCTAAACATTCACCCTTAGAAATAATTTGAAAAATAAATAAAATAGGCAACAAAACTTGAGTTTCAGCAATAACATTTAAAATTATCTCATTTCCTCTGAAGAAATGAGAGTATTATCTCTTTTACTCTGAGTTGTGGAACTGTGTAAAAACATTGATATCAATGTAAAACTAGAAACAGAAATCATTCCTTTCCTTTTGAAAATTATCAGTATTTCTCCTAAATCCTATACATTTAAGATATTCCTCAGAATTAATAAAGAGGCTTCAATTTTAGAATAATAAATGTTGCCTTTTAAACATGGTCCTCATACTTCATGAAAAAGATGCACTATTGTAAGTGAATGCCATATTTCCAAGTTGTTAGAATTTAGGAGTTGTTCTAGGCCCTTATAAAACTAGAACATGTTTCTGGAAGCTCTGAACAAACATTCCAATTAATAGTAGACCAAGAGTTGTAAAAATGACATTACAAACCACGGCATCATTAACATCATATGACTTCCAAAAACCCCTAAGAATGGAGTCTAGAAAGTACTCACAGTACAATTCTTACTAAGTTCCTTTTTTAAACTAAAATTGAACATCATAGCTCTGCTTCTGCTTCAGTGGTTCTGGAATCAGACTTGGGAACACATAGCTTTAAACTCATGATGTATTACTTTAAAAAATCATTTAGTTGGTTTGATTCTTTACAAGCCATGAGGAAAATGTGTCGAAATGAAAGTTGGATAAACTACTCTGCCCAGGACAAGATTTCTGAGTGATGATTTAGCCCAGTCCCCATCAGTCGGAAGTGATACCTTAGAAATTTCAGCTCCATTACACAAAGTGGCTGGTACTTACTGATTAGGAAGATTAACTGAAGAAAACAATCAACTTTTAATCTGTCCCAGACTTTGAGACTCCTGTGACCCAGAACCACCCCTCTTTGTCAAAGTAGAGATAAAGAAGCTCAACTGAGACACAACTCTTGTTGACAGTCAGTCCTGTGGTTCTTTAAATGCCGTTTAGAAAGGTGATCATTTCACCATGCTTTCTAATCTTCCTAAGAGCTAAATAAGACATTTCAAAGGTTGTAAGGCTGTAGTACAAATACTTTTATGAAAAGTAAGCAACATTATTTTTTTGGAAAGCATTGCTGCCTTGGAGGAATCAAGCCAGACAAGATTGCAATGCCTGTTTAGGGTTTGTGTCATACCTTTACATAGATAACCATTTTCACTTTATTTGGCAGAAATTCATTTCATTTCTTAGCTCACAATCAAGGTGACCATGTTACAATTTCCCAATCTACTTTCTACTCTCACTAAATGATTATCTATGTGTCCCTGCATATTTTATCTATATTTGCTTTTGTTTCTTCTATTTACTTAAATCCAGCCTACCAAGAGTCTGCCTTATTCTACCACCTGAACACATCTTGGACAACATTATTTTCCCCCATTAAAACAGAAAATCCAGTGTTTTTGTTTCCCAGAAGTCATATTCAGTAAAGAAGAATTTCAACAGAGATTCTCGACACCTCCAGTCAGCCAGAAATAGGGATGTGGCCCTCAGCAGGCAAAGCCAAATATAACTAGAATTGTTTAATTCAGAAATGACTCTAGTAATACCTTAACATGCCTACAGCATTTATATAAATATTTCTACCTCTAAAACTCTGTATTAAAACAAATTTATTCAGATTTGGGGCATGTTTATTACAATATTCATTAGAATTGGCATTGTAATGGCCCAATTAAAGTTTATATAAAAATGTTTATATAAATTATGGTAAATTTAGGTTAAGGATGATATGACTTTTATAAAGTATAACTTCTATCCTTGACTTTGTAAATTCTCTCCACCAACATTAAAAATACCAGATTAAGAATTCTTTTGCCCTTCCCACCCCTCATTGTTTATCCCCTGATGTCATTGTATCAGTTTTTGGTATCTGGTATATTGTATACGTTTGTTTGAATTAGGGAAGGGAAAGGGAACAACAAGATGATGAGACAAAGGACAAAGGGTTAACCAATGTAACAGTGGTAAATCACAAGACAATATGTTGGAAACAAACTTTACAACTTGGGGAGGGGAGGGAAAGTGGGAGAAAAATATTGGAGAGAAATGTACTCATTACCTCATTATGTAACTGTAACCACTCTGTACATTACCCTGACAATTAAATCAAATTTATTTTTGTCATGTCTGGTTCAATGAAACTTTTTTTTTTGTCAGCCACGTGGCTTGAACTCAGGGCCTTGGGCTTTCTCAAGGCTAGAGCTCTACCACTCTGGCTTTTTTTTTCTATGTATGTGGTATGGAGGAATCAAACCCGGGTCTTTGTGCATGCACTCTACCACTAGGTCAAACTCCCAGCCCCAATGAAACTTTTAATGTATTCTGTCTACAAGACCATCTGTTTATCTATCTATATGTGTGTATATGTATATATGTGTATATGTATATGTGTATATATGTATGCATATGTGGGCATATGTGTGTGTGCATTTGTGTATATATATGTGTGTATATGTATGTGTATGCATTTATGTGGGTATACATGTGTACATGCAAGTATATGTGTATAAATATGGATGGATGGATGTTTATGCGAATATATGTGGGTATGTGTGAGTATACGCGGGCATGGGCAGGTATATGTGAAAATATGTAAGTGTGTGAGTCTTTTAAAGTGCTGAATGTGTTCAACACAAAGGTAAAATAAAGATAACGAGAATTCAACTCAAGAAGGAAAGCTTGGACAGAAATGAGTCTCCCAATCTAAAGCCTCTCAATTTGACGTGCGTGTGACCTTGTTATTTACTCCATGGA
Source organism: Megascapheus bottae (assembly GCF_031878675.1). Classification (NCBI taxonomy): domain Eukaryota; kingdom Metazoa; phylum Chordata; class Mammalia; order Rodentia; family Geomyidae; genus Megascapheus; species Megascapheus bottae. The sequence continues at coordinate 54,886,737 of NC_143517.1, forward strand.
ACTAATAAGTTACCATCAAAAACAGATTTGAAAGCCTGTAAGTTTCAGTCTCTGTGGGTTCCAATGGTTCCAATTAACTGAAGAGGCCAAAATAATATAAACAATTTCAGTCTGAACAAATAGCAACCAGTTTTATATTCTCCAATCAGCAACCCTTAGCTTTACAACAGCACATTTTCCTCTACTTCTGCCTCCCTTTCTATGTATCTGTCATCATGACATTCTGTGTAATTTAAGCACTATTTGCATATGCTCATGGCTTCTTTCTTCATCCCCCCAGTGAATGGATACTGAGGTTTCCATGTCTAAGTCTATTCCTCTCTTGTTTCTTGTCACTCTTGGTGTCTTTCTCACTATCTTTGTTGATCTGTCTTTGTCTCTCTTTCCAAGGGTTGTAAACTTAGTGTCTTGAACTTGCTAGACAGGTTCTCTCCTACTGAAACAAATCACAAGCTCCTTTTCCCATAGGTTATTTGGAGAGTCTCACTATTGCCTGAGGACAATTTCGGACCAGATTTACCCATTATATACTTCCTCTCATGACTGGATGATAAGCAAGAACCATCATGACCAGATGTCTTCCTGTGAGATGGGGGTCTTACTCATTTTCTGGAGGGGGGGGGTAGGGCTGTCCTGGAAGCACAGTCCTCTCAGCATCACCTCCCCTTTCCTAGGATATAGGAGTGTGCTAGAATACTTGGCTATCCTATGAGGGAGTGCCTCGCAAACTGCTTAGTTCACAGCGTTACCTTCCAAATTCAGCCTTTCTAGTAGCTAGGATTGCGGGTGTGAGACACCAGTTCTGGCCTTCAAATTATTTTGTTTAGATTTAGAAGTAAGCCTCCCATGCTTTCCTGGCTCAGTGTGTTACATAAACCGTCTTCATAAGGCATGAAAGTCATTTATTAATTATTTAGCATGACCTAGAGCTGCTATTTATGACCTGGAACCTTTATCATTTTATGTTATGAGATGACAAATGCTTATCTACTAGTAGTGTTTAGTGAATATCATGTCCTATTTACATGTACTTTCCATATATCTTCCATGTTATAATTTTTACTCATAAGTAAATATAAAAAAAGAACTAAAAACCCAGTTAAAGCCAGGCACCAGTATCTCAGACTTATAATCTTAACTAATTATGATGTTGATACCTGAGGATCTCAGTTCGAAGCCAGCCTGGACAGAAAAGTCCATGGGACTGTTGTCTCCAATAAACTACTCAATAAAGCTGCAAATGGCTCTGTGGCTCAAGTGGCAGAGTGCTCATTTTGAGCAAAAAGAAACTCAAGGACAGCACCCAGGCTCAGAGTTCAAGCCCCAGGACCAGCAAGAAAACCAAAAGCAAAAACAAAACACTACCACCACCAACAAAAGCCTAGTTAACCCTAGAATTGAATTTGCATTAGATACAGCTATTAAAAATCTAGGCAATAATAACACATACCTTTGTTACAGTGTGAATGTTTGTGTTCTTGTATGCAGCATCAGAGCATCTGAAAGTTGAGAAGATGGCCTTGTAAGGAATGGGTCAATGCACTTAGACATAGACCCGAGACAGCTTACTGTCCTTCTCTATAGTGTGAAAATACTGAAAGAAGTGTTTTCTCACCAAACAGCTCATTTGCTAAGTCCTTTATCTTTGATTTCCCTGGTTACAAAATTGTGAGAATCACATTTCCGTTCTTCATAAGCTTCCAGTCGAAGGCATTTTGTCGTCAACACCCAAATGGACTAACATAGTACACAGCCCAGTTCAAGACTGATGCTCAAGTCACTAGGCATAATAGCCATTCCCACTTTCTTCCAAAGCCACTCTACAGTCCCTCAAAGAAATCCTTACAGTCATAATCTCTGCTCAATGAAGCCAAAAATCTTTCATTCTGTCACCAACTTTACTCACCTCCCCTGAGAATCTCTTTCAAGTTAGTGATGAATTGCTTATTTTCTTCTTTGATTTAATATCCTACTAAATTTATGTTTCATAGAAATTACAATATTAAAGATAAGTGTTTGTTTCTTTGTCTTTCTCCCTATCCTGCATTAGGATAGTAGTATAGCTCATGTAATCCTGAATCTTAACCTACTACTATCTCCTGAACATGTTTATTACTTTTTCTACATGGCTGTTTTCCATACAGAAGTATTCCAATATTCAAACACAGAGACAGTTAAGAGTTATTTGCACAAATGTTACAGAGAATAATCAAAATATTTTCAGTATGTTCCTTTTAAGAAAAATGAAACTGACAATGAAAGTGACATTGATTTTACCAGATGTGGCCCTGCCAATTGTGTTTGTGGGTCATGTAGCCATAAGTAAGTTATGTTACATCCAAATTCTTCTCCTTTTTTTTTTTTTGCTTTTAAATGCAGAAAATTATACTGCATTGCTAAGATGAGGTTAACAAACAAATTTCAAAGTGATCATTTCCATGTTTGATGCAGAATAGGGAAAAGCCAAAACTTCCTTTTTACGTTGAAGTGTGCATTTGTATATGCTAAGTGCATATTCTACTCATTGATATACAGGACTAATTAAAAAGCATAGAATTCCACAATTATCTGACTTAAATGCTAATGTGGAGATTTGTACCTGGCCTGCATAACTTACTATGTGTTACTTCCTTCGGCACACAGTGTCCCAAGAGACATAGAGCAAATCAAGTCCCCATGCATTTTATCAGAGCCTATAATGGCAGGAAGATCTGGAGAAAGTGATAATAAAAAGCAGACAGTTTGGGTTCAGGAGTCATTCCAGAATCAGCATCCAGCACTTTGCATGAAATGTAGTCTTCTTCACCATTATTTCAACATTATTGAAATAATGATATTTTAACAACAACACAGTCTTCTCTGAGGCCAAACACAACTTGATTAAAGTTAAAGCAACCTACTAATACTAGAACATTACTATTACTTGTCACTAATAATAAACTCTCTTTCATTGTTTTTCTGCACTAATTATAGTTACTTATAATTATAATTAACCTTTTTTAACATATGGAAATTTTATTTTTTGTGTCAATTGTTTTAAATAATTCCCCCTGAACTTTGGAGGTTCTACTATGACTCATTGCTTGATACTAGAAACTAGAGAAGCTATAGCTTTCATCTCTGCCTACCATGTATCAGAAATTTTTAATATGAACTCGATGTAGTCTGAACACTAAGGTTCTCATGTGGCCATAGAATGTTTTTTACTATGTCCCAATTGGGGTCATATGATTTACCGCCCTAGTAGACCATTTCAAGATTTCACTGGCTTACAATGACAAAATGAGTTTAAAAATAATCAATCTCCCTCTCTCTTTTCTCTCTCTCTCTCTCTCTCTCTCTCTCTCTCTCTCTCTCTCTCTGTCTCTCTCTCTCTCTCTCTCTGTCTCTCTCTCTGTCTCTCTCTCTCTGTCTCTCTCTCTGTCTCTGTCTCTCTCTGTCTCTCTCTCTCTGTCTCTCTCTCTCTCTGTCTCTCTCTCTGTCTCTGTCTCTGTCTCTCTCTCTCTCTCTCTCTCTCTCTCTCTCTCTCTCTCTCTCTCTCTCTCTCTCTCTCTCTTCCCTCCCCCTCTCATTTCAGGAAGAAAATGTAACAAGAAAACATGGAATGGGAGAGTTCTAGTTTTAAAATAATGTCCAAAATTTAATTGGAATATGGAATAGTGACAGGACATATTTGCCTTGAAATTTAGTTTCCTATTAGCAGTGTGTTTTGTGTTTTGTCCTCCTTATGTGAGAGGAACAGATATCACTCAAACCAAACCCAAGAGAATGTTGACAACTTACATGAAGCAGAAGGAAGAGTAAGAGAAAATGAAGGAGGTGGAAGTTGACTGGAGAAATTGAGTCTCTGAATACCCTGGGGGCAGCATTGTCTAATTCAAATAAACACTTACTAATCTATCTCTGCTAGGTGGAGAAATAAATCTTAGAGATGAGCTCTGAGTTCTATTTTATTTTTCTCATTTTACTTCATCTTATATTAAGGCTTTGTGGTAGTGCCAATTTATGTATTATTCAGAACTCTTTCATCTAAAAATTTTCTCCTATGCTTTGTGGCTATAAGAAGCCATATAATATAATGCATCATATTAGAAAAGAGAGATTTAAAATCAGAAGAGTTTGTGATATTGATCAAGATATGTTGTACTCATAAAGTACAAATGTTAAATGGCACCTCTTTCACAATGAAAGATATTTTTTAATTCACATGGAAAAATAAGAAGACTTTTTGGCTCTTCCAACTCAACCATCAGCATATATGATAGATCATTTTCTCATATGAGGAAGGAGGCCAACCCTCCAAAAGCAAATTTTAAAAAGTATCATTTTATTAGAAAACAAAAACAAATTTGATGAACACATCAATCTACTAAAACATTAATATACTTTTAAAGATCCCATTCAAATTTTGCTGATTGAACATTTTTCCATTTCTCCTTATTTGCATGCATGCTCGCTCTGAGCTTTGTATTAGAAAAAACTCGGTCATTATTATCAATTTTAACTGTGTTTGAAGACCTCTGCAGAGAGTCAGTTTGCCTATTTTTCTTTTGCCATTATAACAGCTATTTAAGACATATCCATTAGTCTCCACCTAGCACTCTGTAGCTGGATCTTGAAATGCATGCAGACCAAGGGGCCCCTCTGCTGGCAGGAAGACAGACAAAAGTTTGGATGCAAAACCCTTTCTATGATCTGTCAATAACAGTGAGTTTGGTGGCCCAGAGAAGATGTCAGAAACATAAGGAAAGGAAGTGAGCAACTGGAGGAAGATTTTGAAGTTCAAGGTTTCTTCAATCAGAGCTGCACAGTCATCGGTTTTGCCAATCTGTCTCATGTGGATTGCCATAAACTTTACAAGTAAAGTGTAACCTTGAGTAAACTTGGAGAATTAAGCAAGCTGATTGTTTGGCTAAATGATCCTTCGAGCAATGGATCTCTCAGGAAATCAGTTGTCAGAATATTAATGTTAGTCCTAAACAAAAAGCTAAGTTTTCAAAAAATTTACGGTTCCAATTAGCATCCTCAGAGCATAGTCCATATTTGCTAAAATAGTAATTTCATCGCCTTTGCTCATTAACTTAGTTATGCATTCAGCAAATATTTCCTAAATACTTGTTATGTGCCAAGTATTATTTTGGACTATGGGATACATTTTGCTAAGGCATTTATAGATGTATTGAAACATTACAGGGAATATAACAGAAAGCTGTAGAAAGCACAGAGAAAGTTTTTTTTTTTAAATGTTGTGGATTAATTCCACTGCACTAATAGTAAAAGTGACATTTTGAGGAGATGGAATCTTGTTCTACAAGTTCCTAAGGAAGCAACTCTAGGTATGATTCTTGCCAGGTAAAGCTAGGGAAAAGGAGCTGAAGAAGAAAGTTAAAGGAAGTTGATATGATAAAATGCAGAGGATACTCTGTGGACAAATACCAAGAAAGGCAGACAATTAGCCCAAGTAAAAGCTTGTATAAAGGGTTAAGTGAGAGGAAACTATTCTGACTGCTAAAATGTGGTATTGTCGGGATTGTAGTAAATTATTATCCAGTCGTACACTGGGGCAGATTTTATGCAGAGAGACAAGTAAGATATTGTCACAATAGATCTTTGAGAATGAGCTAAGATGACAGCCATGTTGTCTGTCATATGGGAACGAATCAGAAAAGTATGTAGGAGGATTTCAAAGATAACACTTGGTTTGTAACATGGTCCCTCATCACAGAGAAAGGTATGTCGAAACAGGAACAAGTTTTATGATTAAAAAAAAAGAAAACCTAGTTTGGACATGTGGACTGTGAAGTTCCGTACCGTTTCTTTGCTGGGGGTGGGGGCCTGTTGTTTGGGGTGGTGGGGCTTTTTGTTAGAAAATCCATTATTTGTCATCCATTAGTTCTGCGACTGTAGAAATGTTTCAAAGTCTTCAGATACTGTGATGATTGCTCAATGTGAACATAATCTGAAGAAACAGGACTTCAGTCGGCATATGCAGTATCTTATCACTGATATTGCTTGTTTCATCCCTGCCTTATATTTATTTACGTGATCAAGTAGTTCCACAAAGAGGTTCCATTTCGTAAGTCAGGTTCTGAGTATGAGGCATCATGACCAGTGTCACCCTGTCTTTCAGTCTCCCTATCTTTCCCTCAAGTTAAGTAGTTCAATTCTTATATAATGTGCATTGAATATAATGACTGCCTTTCCTCATCTTTTCTCCCTCCATTAACCATCTCTCTCCCCCAGAACATGTTTCTGCTTCCTGGATGAAAATATTCTTCTGTGTATCTACTGAAGAAGAAGAAGAAAAAGAAGTAGTTTTGTGTTGGAAGATAAGTCCTCCTAATATTAGAAATCGTGAACACTTTGTTTCTTGTTATAGTATTCTATTTGAATAATATTAGAGTTCAACTCAGTACTTTAAGAATACTCCTCAGAGCCGGACATGGTGGCTCATCCCTATAATACTAGCTACTCAGGAGGCTGAGATCTGACGATCGTGGTTCAAAGTCAACCTGGACACAAAAGACCATGAGACTCTTCTCTACAATTAATCACTAGATAACTGGAAGTGGGGCTAGGACTCCAGGGGTAGGGCAGTAACCTTGAGCTCAAGAGCTCAGGGACAGCGCCCAGGCCCAGAGTTCAAGCTCCAAGACCCACACACACAAAAAAATACTCCTCAGTTAAGGGCCACGAGTTTGGCCTAGTGGTAGAGTAACTGCCTCGCATGCACGAAGACCTGGGTTTGATTCCTTGGTACCACATACATAGAAAAAGCCAGAAATGGTGCTGTTGTAGAGCTCTAGCTTTGAGAAAGCCCAAGGTCAATGCTCAGGCCCTGAGTTTAAGCCCTTCTGTTCCCCCCCACCCAACAAAAAAAAGAAAGTCCCAAGAATACTCCTGGGTTGAGAGAATAATATTTTTCTGGTCAAAGGAGAATGTTTAAAACTGATGCTGAGATAGTTTAATCAATTTTAAAAGATCAAGGTAGTAAGTTGAGAAAGATTGTCCCTTTTCTCACAATACTTGCTCGTAGACTTATTTTTTATATTGCTGTTTGAGGCTTTATGCTTTTTGGGTTTGTTGTTATTGCTGTTGTTAATTCAGGACCAGATGTTTCCATCTGGTTCTCTTTTCACCCTTCATGAACACCTTTCATAGTACATACATTCTTACATCATCAAAAGCCAGTATTTTACTATGTTGAGATACAATGTGACTGTCTCCTAAATTAAAACATAATCTCTCTTCCCCAGTATTACTAAGCAAAAACTTTGGGGAAGTGACAAAAATGTGGAACTTCACCCTTATGAATACATGAATAGCATATAAAATTAGAGCGCCATTAGAACAATTACACACAATATACATGGTACATGGAACACACTATGTCAGAAAAAAATCTGATAACTGTGTAAGATATAACAGGCACATCATATATGTATATAATATACCCACATACAGTCATAATGTGAAGCTATACAAATGAACGTAAATACAAATGTATATGCATATGCAATGTATTTACAACCATATTTAAAAAGTTAAATAGTCAACTGTAGTTAAGGTAGAGAAGCAAAGGAAAATAATATCAAGGATCAGGGAAAAACAAGCAGAGCTCTCAGAAGAGCTAAGGCAACTCTGCACAGACTAGGTAGGAGCAAACTTGGAGTGGAAATGGTACAAGAGATTCTGAGAAGCTGCAGATACTCCAAACTAAAACCAGAAGAAAGTATCTAGGAGATGGAGCATTTAGGTGGTTTATTAACTATCTTGGTAAAATTAAAGTCATTGAAGCATAGGAGCATAATTACGTTGATTTAAAGCATGAATGTAAGATTCTAATGTACAATCATGTGTGGAGAGAATTGGGGGTAGAGTTACATCAAAACAAAAAAGCTGAACATAATATAATGGGACATGTTGACCTAACTGGTCCAGGGTTTGCAGAGCCCTGCCGGATTTCTCTTGCCAAAGCTTTTTTTTTTTTTTTTTTTTTTTTTTTTTGCTGCCACAGACTTGTTTCTGAGTTAGGGCTTTATAATTGAGAGGGAATCTGGTGAGCTTTTCTGATTAATCTGGGCCTTTTTCTCATCTGTAATTGATCTGGAAGTGATTTTGTATTTTTAAAAATTCCCAAGTCATTTTGCCATTGTGAAATGATGTACATTGTGAACAACAAGCAAATGTAATTAATAAAGTTCCCTTGAGTGTCAAGGAAATTGGTAATTAGAGGGGGGAAAGTACAAAATTTCAGTAGGAATTGATATTATTGTTATTATTATCATTGCTATTTTTTAGGATGAGAGTGTGCTATTCTTTGAGGGGAAATGGTGTCATGAGATTCAGCTGGAACTCTTGGTACACAATGGCTCTGACTGTAGGGATTATGCCCCAATGTCAAACAAACTCCACAAGAATAAGTCTGTTCAACAGTATTATAAAACTTAGTAAGGTAAGTCCAATGAGACTCTAAGGTACAGAACAAATATGAAATCACCACATCTTGTTTAATCATGCTGAGGTTCATTCTTTTGACACCATCCAGTCCTCAACTCTCTCCATACATGCTCCATACGAGCATCTTAGATTCACATCTCAACCCTTTGCAATTGTGATTCTATGCCCCCAACAACTCAAAGTTTACCAGCATATCTAATAATCACTTAATTGGTACAAACCAACTCTGAGGTAGGCTTTATTGACAAGCAAGTGGGCTTTAAGGAAATTCCAAAACACAGAGGGAGGAATATGAAAACTACTTTCAGTCAGCTTGAGGCATCATTACAATGCTTGGCTCTGGCTTCTCACCAGAGGGTCTGGCTTCATATGCAATCAATTAGGCTAAGGAGACAATAAAATAAGTATACAATACAAGAAGACATAACGATACAGAGATAGGGAGAGAGAGAGAGAGAGAGAGAGAGAGAGAGAGAGAGAGAGAGAGAGAGAGAGAGAGAGAGAGAGAGAGAGAGAGAGAGATCAATGATGAAATGCATTTCCAGAGAGAAATTAGTGTTGAAATGAAAATGTGAGAAGAAAGGAAAGGTTTAATAGAGTTTAAGTATATCTTGTATTAATTGTACAAAATGAAAAGTGTCACTGATATTTCCATACATTCAAATAGCATAGCCTCCCTGTAATCATCCCCTCTATTATCCTTTCTTATCCCCCAGATAAGCAGCGCTGGAGCCATGTCAGCACAGTGTACTCTTCTCTTCCCCTCAGCCACAAATGAGCTCAGTTGGCAAAAGCCCAGCTACTTTTTCCAGTTCTCTTTGCCTTTCAATTTTGTTTATAATTTGCCTTTTACTTATTATCTAAGATAATTAATTTTTAAAGAGCAAAATATAAAGAAGGTAATGATAATTATTCTAATTGCCAACTACTCAGAAGTAACCTTTATAAAAAAAGTTTACTGTGTTCTTTTCTTTATCTTCCAAATGAAAGTGAATTACACAAAATACACATGATTCCGTGTGATATGACAAGGATTTGAGCATCTCAATAGAAATCACACACTTTTAAATCTTTTCTTCCCTTAAAATATTGCAAAGAATGAAGGGGGAAACGTATTTTAATTGTCACTAAAGCTTAAAAACTCAAGTTAAAGCATAAAGCTCATTATTCATACGAAAGTGTTTTCAAAAATATTGAAAGCATGTCTTTCAAAGGTAATTCTGAAAATGTATTAAGACATATTTTCAACTGTATTTTGAGTTTTTTTATATTTTTATTGTAATTAATAAAAGGGTTACATGATATTTGTCAGATAGAAGGTGCATTAATTCACATACATTGATACCCTTTCACATGTCTTGGTCCCCATTACCCTTCTCCCCACCCGCCTCTTGGTTTTCCCCCCTTCCCTGTCCAATTTCAAGTAACCAAATACAAATGTATCCAATATATCAGATAACAAAGTGAGATATTGTGACAATATTAGATAACCAAGGAACAGCAAAAGAGATGAGGGATAACATAGCACATTAAGGACAGAAATCATTCATTATATGGCTTTTGTTTCAATATCCTAGAGGTCCATTCAATTAGCTTCATACTATATGGACTTATGTGTCAAGGTTTTGCTCTATTGCAAATCTCTGCTAGTAGAGCCCAAGGTTTCTACTAGTTATGATGAATGAGGGAAACCATTGAGCCTAAGTTCCTTTGAGTCTGGCTTACTTCACTTAATATGATTTTTTCTAAGTCTTTCCATTTCCTAACAAATGGGGCAATGTCATTAACGTATGTCAGATACAAACATAAAGTGCACAAAATATATTATTCAGATGTTCACTTATCCCCTGCCAGTGACATGCAAATACAACATGACATACATGTATCAATTTAATATCATACATATGGAGTCATATCTATGATATCTTTCTGTTAATCTACTGTTTTTCTAAGATAGAATAAATTTGTAACTCCTAAAATCAGTCTTACTAAGCTCTATGGGAGAATAATGTCTTCAATAAGATTGACCCAAGACTAACATATAAAGAAATAAAGTTACTTATTTATTCATCAATTTCTGTTTAGGACTCAGAGAATATAGCTTATTATATGCCAGGCATATTTCTAAACTATTGTATAAAGTTACATAAATTTTGGCAGGATAGAGAACATAGTAATCTTTTTTGGAACTTCTTGAGTCAAACTTGTCTGTGCTAAATGATTAATAATTGGCTTTTATCTATACATTTGTTTAGGACCTGACTTAATTTGAATTGAACTTGAAAGAGACTTGATTAATTTCACATCAGAATTAAAAATGCAATAACCACTAAATAGAAAAGGGAACATAGCTATTGCCATGGCTAGCCAACACTGGCTTCTATTTTACAGAAGACAAGGAGAAATTGTTGAGACTACACTGGTAATAGCAATTTTTGCACTGCATTGTTATCATTTAAAATATATAATTTTGTAATCCATTTGCAGAATTTTAAAAAAATAAAAAATTGGTGCCCTATTTTACCCATGAGGAAATTCTGTCAGCTGATCTGCCATATAAAAAGTAGGTTCTGATTTGACCAGGTTGTCTAAAATGCAGCATTCTCACCTGCTTGCAGAATTCTTTGGAAATACTTCAATGCCAATTTCTTAATCCTCAAATGTCCATACTCAGTACTTTTAAAATGGTAATTATTAATTTATGAATTCTTCTTGGTCTAACTAAGAAGCTTATGAGCAGTGAGGAACAAAACCATATTTCTATTATCTATCCTTAGCACTATTCCAAGTAAGCACAGACATTTAGTAAATATTGCCCATTGGATGAACTCCCTTCAAGGCCGAACTTTTCAACTTAATGTGGAAAAAGTATTTACTTATTGTTTTGTATTTTAAAACATTTAAACTGTGTCCTACTATTTTCTCTTCTAACTATGGGTCAGATTCAAGAACATATCACAAATTGTGTTCCTAGGAAATGAGAGGCCTACACTGGAGAGTTAATCTCTGTAACGTTTTCTATTCATTCTTTAATTTGTTCAGATGTTGGGTTCAGCACTTGTGGATTTTCCCTGGGAGGAAACAACCAGATGACAGTGTTGGCTGTTTGTGTTGGTACCCATAGAGACCCTCTGAGATTCCCCAACACTTTGCTGTCTTTAATTCATGCAGATTGATGATGTCAATGCCAAGTATTGTTTGTGAGACAGGGGCAAGATTGTGGATGCCATGGTGCCCATCTGTGGTTTTAGAAAGTCTGTCGTTTCAAGCCATAGCCTTCTCCATGACCTGCCTGCAATTTGAAAGAGACAGCATGTCAATCACCACTGAGCACACTTGGCATTGACATAAAGATGCCAGCTCGTTACTGGAACTAGAATCACTGAAACTATTGGAATCACTGTGTAAAAGTGTTTTCCCTCTCCTGTGAAAAGGAGCTTTGGGGAAAAAGTTGTATGATTCTCAGATCTTTGCTGAGAATGGGTCCTTTATAGGTTTTTTTTTAGAGCTGAATCTTATGAATTCCTGAGAAAATTAATGAATAACTATAGTGACCATATGTAATTATAAGCAACTGTATATGAGGCAATGACATAAACTATGCATGATATAGGAAGCTTTAGCCGACACAAAGAAAAAGTCATAAAAGCATACATTCATCACAGATATGTAAAAAGCTATACAAAAAAAGCTATATAAAAAAGTACAACCCATATCCATGATATTAGTTGCTGCTGAACATAAAGATGAGGAAGCCAGTCATGGAGAGAGCATAATTATGGAAAGATACCCTGAAATACATAACATTCAATTGTATGATCTGAATTCAGATGATAAAGTAGAAAAAGAGAATTATAAATCTTGTGGAGTCTCAATTTGAAAGAACCCATGATCCATTACAAAATGAATAGTGAAAAAGCATCTGTGGTTTGCTGGCAGAACTGGTTAAGCACCTGCAGAAAACTAAAGTTGATCCTTTTTTGTCACCCTGTACTAGAATTAACTCCAAATGGATCAAAGACCTGGAGGTAAAAGCTGACACTGAAAACTTTACAAGAAGGAATAGGAGATACACTAGGCCTCTTTGGCACAGGTTGAAACTTTCTTAATAAGGACCAAGAATCACAACAAATCAGAGAAAGGCTGGATAAGTGGAACTGCATTAAACTGCAGAGCTTTTCTATGGCAAAGGACATAGCTAGTAAATTAATTAGGAAGCCTACAGAGTGGGAGAAGATCTTCACCAACCACACAGCGGACAAAGGCCTCATATCTAAAATATATCAACAGCTCAAAAAATTGAATCACTCCAAAACTAATCTCCAAAGTAACAACCATCCCATTAAAAAATGGGCCAAAGACTTAAAGAGAGTCTTCTCTGAAGAAGAAACAAAAATGGCCTATAGACACATGAAGAAATGCTCAACATCTCTGGTCATAAAAGAAATGCAAATCAAAACAACTCTAAGATTTCACCTCACTCCAGTTAGAATGGCCAGGGTCAGGAAAACGAATAACAACAGATGCTGGAGGGGATGTGGCCAGGAGGGATCATTACTACACTGTTGGTGGGAGTGCAAACTCATTCAACCACTATGGAAAGCAGTATGGCAGCTCCTCAAAAGACTAAACATGGAACTCTCCTATGACCCAGCAATTCCACTACTTGGCATTTACCCAACCGTCCAGAAACAAGGACATACTAAATCCACTAGCACAACAATGTTCATTGCAGCATTATTCACCATAGCAAAGATATGGAACCAACCTAGGTGTCCCTCAGTTGATGAGTGGATCAACAAGATATGGTATTTGTACACAATGGAATTCTATGCTGCTGTCAGAAAAAATGGCATCACCCCATTTGTTAGGAAATGGAAAGACTTAGAAAAAATCATATTAAGTGAAGTAAGCCAGACTCAAAGGAGCTTAGGCTCAATGGTTTCCCTCATTTGTCATAATCAGTAGAAACCTTGGTCTCTCCTAGCAGAGATTTGCAATAGAGCAAAACCTTGATACATAAGGCCATATAGTATGAAGCTAATTGAAAGGACCTCCAAGATATTGAAACAAAAGCCATATAATGAATGATTGTTGTCCTTAATGTACTATGTTATCTCTCATCTCTTTTGCTGTCCCTTGGTTATATCATATTGTCATAGTATCTCACTTTGTTATCTGATATATTGGATATATTTGTATTTGGTTATTTGAAAGTGGATAGGGAAGGGGGGAAAACCAAGATGGGGGGTGGGAGGGAGGGTAATGGGGACCAAGACATGTGAAAGAGTATCAATGTATGTAAATTAATGCACCTTCTATCTGGCAAATATCATGTAACCCTTTTATTAATCACAATAAAAAATATTTTAAAAAAAGAAAAAAAAGAGTCTATGGTTTACCCAGACAAACAAGAAACATGGAAAGATTTCATATCAAGATAATAGGATATTTCAATCTAGAAGTTTCTATCAGGTACTAAAAAAATACCTTTGAGACTTCATGTACAGGTGGGACATGGATAAAGCTACACTGCAGTTTCAAAGAAACAACATGTTTAATTGTGCTTCTATTTCTCAAGAGGCAACCTGATTGAAACCAAAACCCACTGTGCTCTCAGTTTAGTCTTGTGACCAACACTTTTCTTGATGTTAAACTAATAAAATATAAAGATACCCACTAGTTAGATTGATAGAGAAAGCTCTGACAATCTTTCTTGGATTTCTTGGCATAGTTAAATGTTAGAATGTGGGATCTTGATGTCTCCCTATGTGACAAGCATAGGGAGGAGAATGATCAGTTACTCTCCTTTCCTTTCCTTTCCTCTTCTTTCCTTTCCATTCCTTTTCTTTTTTGCCAGTCCTGGGACTTGAACTCAGGGCCTGGGCACTGTCCTTGGACATGTTTTACTCAAGGCTAGCACTCTGCCACTTGAACCACAGCACTACTTCTGGCTTTTTTTTTCCTGTGGTACCTAGGAATCAAACCCAGGGTGTCATGCATGCTAGGCAAGCCACTCTACTACTTGGCCATAAGCCTAACCCTAATTACTCTTATTTCTAAATGATGATAAGAACAAGAAATAGCATCATTCACCTCAGGATTCCCCAGAACCGATATGCTGCTACCTTGCAGAAAGTACAGAATGTGACCTCAGTCTAAAGGAATTCAAGTTTCTCGAGATTCCTTATCTGGAAAACTAGGTTATAATTGCTACCTCGTAAGAGTATTCATTAAAAAAATGGCAAAATATCTATTGTGTATACAAAATGCTATCCATTTTATAGAGGAACTCTAGTACATTGTAACTTTAATTTACATGAATTAGTCTTTACATTATTTAAATGTTTCTTCCTAAAAGAAGCTGTGAATCACAGGAGTTTTCCTGTACTAAGGGTGAAGGATCCTGGGTTAAGGATGTGTGGAAATTGGAGAAGAAGCAAGAAATAGGAGCAAGGAGGATTCCATTATGCTATTCTGACTGTAAGATTTCCCTGCACTTCCTCAGAGCCTGGGACACCCTTTTTCTCAAAACACTCAGTAGCAAGTGGGGAGGGCTGGAGCAGATAAGACTGTGGAAAGCTGCAGCCTGTGTGTGGATGGCGGCTATCAGAGCAGATTAGCAAGCATCCAAGGAAGGCAGCAGGGGCTGAAAGCACAAACAGAGGCAAGATAAATGTCAAGAAACTTAGAAGAAGAAGAATAGTCAAATCCAAGATTATCTTATCACCAGACTTGCTGAAAGACAGCCATACTGTTCTTATAAAGAAGTTGCCGGAAATGAAGTGCTGCAGAGTGAGTGTGGGAGCCAGGCTGGAACCCTGTGCTCTGCACATACAGGAGGGGAGGGAATGCACTGCGGGGATCCCTCCCCACAGATGAGCAGAAGGGCAGTCTAGGCCAGGTGAATTCTGTACTTTCAAGTTGTGGCTAAACAACGGTCACATCTCTATGTTTGGCCTGACGAGGGTCATCAGGCCTTCTAATCAGATTTTTTTTCTCCATTTATGCCACTGACATTGTCGACATAAAGCCAATGCTTTGCATTGTGCCAGTATCTTTATGTGGAGAATGTGTAACCTATATATGGCCTTCTGGGGAAAGTCCCAGTTTAAGTTTAAGACCATTTATTACTTTATCTGGCTCCATTCTGGAGCCAGTTTCTGGTGATAATACGTTAGAATAGTACTGATGCCTCTCCATTTAGGATTCTGCTTTCCAGTGAAGAAGGCATTAAATATCAAATCACACAAGCTCTTAGCTAATGTTCAGGAGGGTAAAACACACAACCACTGCAGTCATTAATGGTTTTAGTTTGTGAACAAAGGGAAGTTATTGATCTATTCAAATCGGGATCATTTTTTTCTTTCTCAAGGATCTTTTAGGATTAGTTTCTTCCCAGTTTGTTCCTAGAAGTTCACTTTAGCCTGCCATCGCTAAATGTACACATTTTATATGTTTTTGATATTGTAGTTGTGTGGAGTTTTTTTTTTTTGGTTGGTTTGGTTTGGGGTTTTGTTTCCTTGTTTTACTCTTGTTTGGTTTGACTTGGAAAGGGTAATTTTTTTCAACTGCCTTTCTTTTAAGGATCCCAAGCGTTAAATGTTTAATCTAGAATTGTAATTTCTGCTGGACAAGTGACTCTCTAGCAAATTAAACACATAAATAAATCAAAATACAGAGAGATTTTAAAAAAATACTGCGATGTTTACTAATTCTATTATGTCAAATGTTGATTTTTATAAAATTAACTTAAATAATATTAAGCTTACATTGTAAGAGAGAAACAAAGGGGAAAACCAAAATTGAAATGAAAGTAACCGCCTTCTGCAATCTGAGAATATTTTTTGATTAAAAGAAATACCATTGGAGCGGAGGGGGCCAGACTGGTAAAAAAAACAATCAGTTTATGTTTATGTAAACACATTAATATGCATATTACTATATACATAAACATCAGGTTTAGATGTTAATTGTGTTTGTCATAGAAAACAAAAGAGAGTATCATTGGGTACAGAATTTGTAGACATTTAGAGAAACTAAAATGTTCTGGGGACATGAATATTCATGGGGGAAAAGACGCAGTATAAATATTAATATATCACCATTTTATGGAGTATAAAGCTAACTGGACAAAGTACCATTTTTACTTTATCATATCTAACTTATAGACCACAAGGGAAATAAATTCTCAAGGGTCAAAGGAAAAATATATTAAAAGACAAACTAAAACTTTTTTGGATTCACTCTGCTAGATATCTGAGTTTTAAATTTATTATTTTGGAAATTATATCATAAGAATTGCAGGACTGAACAAGATGATCTCTTGAATCTTCAGTGGGGACTTTCCAGATTCTGATACAGAAAAATAGATGATGAACACAGGAACCAGATGTGGATTCTTCGCTGCTGAATTTGGATTGAGAAATTAGCCAGAAAGAAGATGTGTCTTGATTTCTTGACCCATTTCTATTTATTGTGGTTTAGTTGTTTAAAGCATCCTGGCAGAGAGGGACTCTAACTGGGCTGGAAAAATGAATAGATCTCCTTGCTAGATGAAGGGAAATTCTAATTCAACTCAATTCTAATTAGATGTCATGCCTTTAACCTGACCTGTACTCTTCCAAAATCTTTGTGTTGTGTTGTTCTCAGCCACTACTGAGAATGCCTATATCTCACAACCACTGTAGAAGTACTATTCGGGGTAGGGGGGGAGGGAAATGGGGACCAAGACATGAGAAAGGGTATCAATGTATTTGAATTAATGCACCTTCTATCTGGCAAATATCATGTAACCCTTCTATTAATTACAATAAAATTTTTTTAAAAAGAAGTACTATTCTGAAGGACTTTGACAATTAGGGGAATGTTAGGAAATCTTCATGATAACAAGGCCTATATCAGGTATGTTGTAGTCATGAGCGGGTATGGTCATTTCCCCAAGCTATGGCTGAATCACCCAGGCATGTCAGGGGATTAAGAACGGAGCTTTGCATTTCCGTACATCTTTGCATCACTGAAGAACTGTTTCAATGAGCACAGCCACTGCCATTCTGGAGTGGCAAAATTAGTCTGAATGGATTCAAAAGCTGGGAAATATTACTAAATAGCACCTCCCCTGGTCCTGGGTTATAGAAAATCAATGTCCTGTGGGAGTGTCAGCTAGATGGGGTACCAGTCATGGATATGACCAATCAAACTTACAGTGGATGCTCTGTAAGAAGGATCCATGTGAGGCAGTGATTAAAGGAAGTCCCCATCTCAAGGACTGGCTCCCCCATGCACGTCCTATGTATGGAAGATTTATAGTAGTCCCAGTGACTCTAAGATCTATCCCTCTAGGAGGCTCACTTTTCTGTTAGTAAGATCATGGAGAAATCTGTCCCATTAGAGAATTTGCAAAATGGAAATGCCAAAAGCTCAATCAGGAAATTTATGGGGGAAAAGATATCTGGCTAAAGCCACAGTCACCTATGATGGTATGAAAAAAGTCCACTAATTCACAAGAGATACCATCTGAAAGGGGATATAGAAGAGAACTTTTGAATTACAGGCAAAGCCCAGGCTGTTAGATAAATAAACTCCATGAACAGAGAAATAATCTTTAAGCCACCCACAAATTCAGTGTGAAGAGATAAAAAAGCTGACTTGCTCAAGGGATTTGACCATTACCACTGGCTAGTTATTGATTTTCCACTTAGCAGTACTGACTCAAGGTGACACATAGGAAATTAGCCTTGAAGATAAAAACAAGGATAACTGAGTACACTGGAGGCTGCATAAAACAGGAGAAATAAACGTTAGTGAATTCATTCAACCACGTCAAAGACCAAGAAGATAAACATGCAAAACTCACAGAAAGCTATGGGGCAGAGACATTCCGTGTTGTTTAGCACTATCTAAAATGTTCAATTGTTTAAAATAACTACAAACCAAGAATAGAAGGGAAATTCCAAACTCTGAGAAAAGGCATCACAAAATTTCCATTTGTGTAACCTATACATAAAAGAAAGATACAGACAGATATACATACATGAAAGATACGCATACATAGATATATGTATCAACACAAACAGCTATAGATAGATGTTAGATATAGGAAAATCTAAATATAGATACTGATACAAAGAAGAACAGAGAGATATAAAGGCAAATATAGGTAGATATAGAAGATGCAGATATATATATATGAGATGGATAGATACATAGACAGATAAGAAATGAGAATAACGATGACTGGGGGGGACACCAGAGGAGAAAAGGAAAAGGGAATGATGGGAATAAAAATTAAAGCAAAATGTATCATGTCTTTCATAAAAATGGCATAATCTGTTAAACAATAAGGAAATAACAGTGAGGATGTACTATAAGTCCACATGTGAGGTGCCGTGGCAAACCCCTTTGCACAATTAATAAAAAATTTAAAAATATGAAGCATAGGAATAAAAGGTAAGAAGTGAATTTCAGGAAAGTAAAACGATTCTGTTGGGGATAAGTACTCCTGGGGCTGGAGAGGCACAGTGGGCGAATGTATTTGACAAGCTCTTTCAATCATGTGTGAAAATCAAGCAATAAAACAGCTAATGTATGTTAATTTTTAAAAATACTTTCATAAAAGGGGGCCATCATTTGTGACAGAGTGCATAATCTTTCATATATGAAATTCTACAATGAAATCTATACAAATAAATAAAGGAGATTGACAGTGTTTCAGGTTATAAAAAAATACTAAGCATTCAACTATATTTAGAATCATTGCCTTTTTTTCTCATTTCTTTTCTTTCTTTTAACAGCTTGAACTCAGTGCCTGGGCAATGTTTGTGAGCATTTTTACTTAAGGCTAACACTCAACCATTTGCGCCACAGCTTCACTTCTGGCATTTTGGGGTGATTAAACGGAGGTAAGTCTTATGGACTTTCCTGCCTGTGCTGGCTTTGAACAGAGATTCTCAGATTTCAGCCCTCTTCACAGCTAGGAATACAGGCATGAGCCACTGGCACCTGGCAATATAACATGTCTTGTTCATTTTGTCACAGAAAGTCAAAAATGTTTGATGTGCAATTTACTGATAATGGTATCAGTGTCAATTTTATGTTCATGTCATGTTATATTCATGTGATGTTGATTTCCTATTATTTATATTCACTACCAAAATGGAAGTGTTCTAAGACTTCATATGTAATTGTGGATGTTTAGCTCATTTCTTCATTCAATTGTATTAGCGTTTATCTTATGAATTTTAAGTTGTTTTATTAAGTACATGTGTACTTAATATGAACAGACCCATTTCACACAAGTTAAATCTTATCTACCCCTTTTATACTTGACAATCTGCCAGTTCTGAAGACTACTTTTTCTGATAGTAGTTTCCTGTAGCCAAGTCTAAATTTTTAACGCAGATTAACAATTGATTTTGTGCTTTCTTTCCCCTCCATTGACATTCTTAGAACAGAGATTGGCAAACTTCTGTGTGAAAGGCTAGATCATAAATATTTTCATGTTTTCAGGCCATTGGGTTTGTCACAACTAATTAGTTGTTAGTACATTGTAAAGTCAACCATATTCAATATAAAACAAGAAAGCATGACTGGGTTTGGCTCATAGGCAGGACCTCTGCTTTAGATCACTGAATTTTAATGTTATTGCTGATATATTTGGATTAAAATCTTCCTAGCTGGTTTTTACTTATTTCATCTATTATTTCCCCCACTTTTTCTGCTTCTTTGGACTTTCTGAGGGATTCGTTTCTTTTTAAAATTAACTTGTTAATTTAGTTAGAACTAATTAATGTGTTTCTTTTATCCCTACAGATAATCAGATTTATAATGTATGCACCCAGTTAATCATCTTCTACATTCAAGAAATATAATTATCTCCATCTCAGTGACCTTGCACAATGTACAATATACTTTGAATTACTCATTATACTAATTTTGAGTAGATTTACTTTTCTTTAAAGCAACAAATTTACACGATGTGTAAAAAATCGCACATTCTGTAGTAACTTACAAATAAATTGCTATAGTATTAATAACATGTTCATACTGAGAACCAAGAAAATAGCATAACCAAACATTCATTTTCACATATAAGGCAACATGTGTGGGTTAAAATGGTTTGTGTTAATGCATAATTATGCTTTTAAGAGAGGACTGTCCGAATGGGGTATGTAGCACTTGTGTTATGCCTGAATTCTAATTATTCAAAATATTTTCTTGTTAGAGAATCTACTTCAAGCATTTTTGTGCTTTGCTCCAGTGATTTTTCTCCCAAACAAATGATATGTGTTAGCATTTCTTGATGGCAAAAACACAAGAAATGTTCTGAACACTTTCAGATCATGGTGACACCTACAAAATAGGTGTTTGCTTGCTTTTCTCCAAGAAAACCTCTAATTCTGTCTTGTGCAATTGACCCAGTGTAGAATAGATCTATGAAGCCATAAGAAACATTCATAGAAACTATTATCAGAAATTGATATTTCAGTAATCTTCATCCAGATGTTTATGGCTTATAAACATGCAAAATTCATTCAAGTCATACTCAGTTTCTTTGCCTAGCAATCAACTATGATCGTTCAACTTGAGTTGTTACTTTTTGGGGACATCTTTGTAAACATATTCATAGCAGTAGTCATGAGCAAAATAGAATTTTTTGGAAACAACAGGACAAAATCTAGACAGTACTCCATATTCCCATAAGTAAAATATTTCACAAAAGAAAATTCACCATGTGTAGCACTGCTCTTGGCTGAATCTTCCTTTATGGATACATTCTGGTTTATTCTTTATCTAGATTTCCAAGGATAGGCAAGCTAAAGTCCCAGGGAGAGGTTTTCTACAATGGGGATATCCCAATTGCATTCTTTTTCCATTGAACTTTTTCTTTTCTGATTGTCTTTTTCAATATTTTACTTACGGTCAGTTGTCTTTTTTTCAGCTGAAATTTTCCCTTTATTTACTGATTTTAACTATAATCTTCCCATTGGAATACATATGAAAGTTTTGTGTTAGCTATGAATAGATTCATATTTCTTATGTATTTCATGGGTTATGCATTTTGTTTGGGGTATAGTGGTTTTAAGGACAATCCTATTGGATTCAAGTTTTGATAGGTTTTAGTTTCTTACCACAGCTAACCTTTCTTCATGTTTTCTTATGATATTTTAGACAAGGTTGCCATGTATGTACTAGTAACTCATATCCACCAACTCAGAGTTTCATCACAAATATCCAAACTATTATGTGTTCATCTCCAGAGAAAAATTATCTTCCTTTGGAGATTGCCACGTAGGGCTAGAAGACATTTCACTTTACTTATATTTCATATGTAATCGTGTTATTTTTAGATGCATGTACTTAACAGGATTTAAAGATGTAGAAATAATTTATGTCCCATTCACACCTCTTCTGGCATGTCTCATTTATATTTATTTGTGTCCCATACCATTTTTTGTAAAAAATGGTTGTAACATTTATGATACCATGCATATATTAGTAATGCTTTTCATCAACTTTCATTTTGACATCTGGCAAATTACATATGCATCTTTGTTTCTGAAAAATGCCTTCCCATTAAAAAATAATAAAAGGTCTGCTTTAGAAGAGGTTTAAAAAGGTTTATGCACCCAAAATATAAAATGATTATGAGAGAAATTGAAGAAGCTACAAATTAATGAAAATAGGTTGTGTTTATAGATGGGAAGAATCAGAATCAGCACAATTTCCATGCTACTAAAAATAATTTACAGACTCAATACATTGAATATCAATTCCATTGATACTTTTTATGAAAATAATTAAATTCCTATAGCGCTGCAAAAGATCTGAAATAGTAAAAGTAATTTTAAGTAAATAGTGATAATACCAGAGGAATCCTATTACCTGTGATCAAAATCTACTACAAAGCAAGCATAGTGAAACAAAAAGGATGGGCATAGCAATGGTTGCAAAACCTGATGGAACAGAATAGAAGGTTGAGGAAGAAACCCATTGATTTATAGTAAATAAAACACCGAGAAAGGTATGGACACAGTACAATGGAGAAAGAATATTCTCTCCAATTAATGGCATCAGAGTAACTGGGAATGTATGCAGAAAAATGCAATTCGATTCTACAATTATCCCAAATAAAATAAGCAGCTCAAATTGAATTAGGAACTTGAATGTAAAACCTAAAGCTGTAAAAACTATTTAGAATAAATCACAGAGGAAAGACTTGACCAAAGTCTTGACAATGATTTCTTGGACCTGACCCTAAACACATAATTAACAAAAGGAAACATAGACAGATGAAACTGACTCAAACTGTAAACTTTAGACATAGACAAGCTAACAATCAGCAGAGCAAAGAGACAGCTTATATGTTTGAAAAAAGTATTTCCAAACCATACTTATGACAGGAACTAATATCCAAAATATGTAAGAAAAATAACTAGTTCAACAGTAAAGAAAAAGAATACCAGCAAAGAACCTGATAAAAACAATTTCCCCAAATATACAAATGGCCAATAACCATAGAAAAATATGATGAACATTACAAAGTCTCAGAGAATTGCAAATGAAAGCCACAAGGAAGACTGGGGGATGAAAGTGGTAGAGTGTTTGTTGAGGACCACAAACTCCTGGTTTTGATCCTGGAACACCAAAACAAAAAATGCAGTGAATTATCTTGCCTCACTCAGGATGGTTCTTATTTTAAAAAGCAAAAAGATGCCTAGTGTTGGCAAGAGTGAGAAGAAAGGGGGCTTTTGTAAACAGTTTGCAGGAGCCCAAATTAGCAAAACTATTATGGAACACAACATTGAGGTTTTTCAACAAAGATAATTGAAAATAGAATTACCATGTGATCCAGCTATTCTACTTATGAGGACATATTCAGAGATAATGAAATCAATATGCAGGAGAGAGATTACAGAAACTAAATGTCTCCCGAAAATAGAGTGAGTAAAGAAAATCTTGCACAGATTACCAATGGAATACTATTAAACCTATAAAAGAAGAAAATCCTAACATTCATGACTGCATAGTTTAACCTGGAGCATATAGAACACTGAATGAAACAAGCCAGATACAGAAAGAAAAATATTGTATGATCACATTTATATATGTGGAAGCTCACAAAGCCCTACTCAGAAATGCAGTCAGATCAAGAAAACAAATAACAACAGATGCTGGAGGGGATGTGGCCAGGAGGGATCACTATTACACTGTTGGTGGGAGTGCAAACTCATTCAACCACTATGGAAAGCAGTATGGCAGTTCCTCAAAAGACTAAATATAGAGCTCCCCTATGATCCAGCAATTCCACTACTTGGCATTTACCCAATTGTCCAGAAACAAGGACATACTAAATCCACTGGCACAACGATGTTCATTGCAGCACTATTTACCATAGCAAAGATATGAAACCAACCCAGATGTCCCTCAGTTGATGAGTGGATCAACAAGATGTGGTATTTATACACAATGGAATTCTATGCTGCTGTCAGAAAGAGCAACATTGCCCCGTTTATTAGGAAATGGAAAGACTTAGAAAAAATCATATTAAGTGAAGTAAGCCAGACTCAAAGGAACATAGGCTCAATGGTTTCCCTCATTTGCCATAATCAGTAGAAACCTTGGACTCTTCTAGCAGAGATTTGCAATAGAGCAAAACCTAGATACATAAGGCCATACGGTATGACGCTAAATGAAAGGACCTCTAGGATATAGAAACAAAAGCCATATAATGAGTGATTGTTGTCCTTACTGTACTATGTTATCTCTCATCTCTTTTGCTGTCCCTTGGTTATCTCATATTGTTACAATATTTCACCTTGTTATCTGATATATTTTATATATGCTTAATTGGTTATTTGAAATTGGATAGGGAAGGGGGAAAACAAGATGAGGGTGGGGGTGAGGGGGGGAAATGGGAACCAAGACATGAGAAAGGGTATCAATGTATGTGAAGTAATGCACCTTCCATCTGGCGAATGTAATGTAACCCTTCTATTAATTACAATAAAAATATATGGGGAAAAATAAAAAATAAAATAAAAGTAAGGAAAACTAACGAAATATTTAAAACTGGCAATCAAAATATAACAACTTAAGAAAGATGAAAATAACTTGACAAGAACAAGGAAAGAACTCACAGTGGCCCAGGTATGTATACTCATGCAGTCCACAGGTCCCGGTTCTTCTCGGAGGGTCTCAGCCACGTTGGAGCTACAGCAATCCCTTCTCATTGCCCTAACTTCAACCTATGGGAGGCCATGGTGGCAAATGGAATAGAAATTACTTCATACTGGGTTCCCAGGGCATAGAAGGTGTATAAGCCAAGGCATATATCCAACATATCTCAAAGTGGATGTGGGAAACAAGTTAAAGCCTTGAGCTGACCGTAGGCCAATGGCTCATGCCTGTAATCCTAGCCACTCAGGAGGCTGAGATCTGAGGATCATGGTTCAAAGCCAGCCAGGTCATGAAAGTCTGTGAGACTCTTATCTCCAATTAGCCACCAGAAAACTGGAAGTGGAGCTGTGTTCAAGGGGTAGAGCACTAACTTTGGGCTGAAGAGCTCAGGGACAGTGCCCAGGCCTAGAGTTCAAGTTCCATGACCAACCTTCACCAAAAAAAAAAAAAAATCTAACAACAACAAAATCCCGAGTTCTGTATTGGTGTTAACATATGGTCACTGACCAACTGACCACCCTTGATTTCGGCAGTGTCAGAACCGGCCATGATTCTCTTTCCTCCTAGCTGAGAGTGAGATCACCGCTCACTGTGCCCTTCAGTCTCTTCACAGCCCATAGTCCTCCTTGCTCAGACTTTAGAGGCTTCATATCAGTTAGCGTCCACATATATGACTGGGTTATGTGGACAGGTCCAACACAACCAGTATGGCAGGATGTCTACTGGGACCTGAGTTTCTGACATGTGAATGCCCCAAGGCTTCTACTCCTTGGAGCAGTTTCATATCTGACAGCAGAAATTGTCTCCAGATGGCTCCTGTTGAGAGCACCGGGAGACTGAACGGTGTATTGAATTTCTTCATTAGAGCTTCCCTGCCCCACAGTAGGCCAAAGTCTCAACACTGAACTTATAAATAGTGGATACTAATTATCCTGTAGTTAGGATTGATCAAGGCTGACTGCGCTTTCTGGCTTACTTTTATGCTTAAAGTATCGAATTCCCTTCCCAATTCCACCTTCTACCTTTTTACCCCCAGTGGTGTCTTCCAGATTCTCTAGGCTTTTTAGGTTGACTATCATTTCTCTATGACATCTCAGAGTTTGCCCTTGCTTTCCCTACTCAGCTTGTGATTTCTCCTCAGTTGCTCTTACTCTAGTCACTTGAAGACTCATGCCCAGGAAACTACTGTTCAACTCAGTAGTACTGTTCTGCTCAGTAGAACTTGTCAACTCAGTAGACATGAGCATAGTAGAACAGAATTTTAATGTAAGGAAAAATTATTCATGGGTAAATAAGTTATTAGGAGACCCTAATACTCAGAGAAACCCTTGGGTTAAAGAGATGTACCAAAATGAAACAAGCTCATTCTCATCAGAGGGCCTGGGCTCATCTTAAGTCTGGGACTTAGTCATCACTGAAAAGGGTATGAATGCTGTCTATTGCATAAGGAAGGATGGGTGTCCTGACTTTTTCCCAGGCCACACGTTAATATGCTGAAATGGCCTAGATGATTATAAGAATGTGAGCAGGGAATAACATACAAAATACCCCTCCTCAACATGATACATTATATATGAGTCATACACAATGAGACTAAAGAAGCATATCTTTAAGAGAGGAACACAAAAGCACAATGCCTCTGAGCTCCTGAACATATAAAATGATCTTTATCAAAATGAATTCCAGGAAATAGAAACAATAAGGTTTTTTTTTCCTTTTTGTCTTGTCTTTTTGTTTAGCTGTCTTTGGGAAGGATGCAAAAGGGGACACAGAAATAGATGGGCAAAGGTGAAAAATGAAGCAGCGATACTCACTGGGCACAGTGCTGAAAATGAACTACACAATTTGCAGGCAGGTATGGGAGGGAAAAATGGGAAGAGAGAGCAGGAAAGGGTGACACTGTCAAAAAAGAAATGTACTCATTACCTGACATATGAAACACCAACCCCTCTGTATGTCACTTCTATGATAACAAGAAAAAAAACCCCAATAACATGCCAGGAGGTTACATTTGGTAGTTACATTTTGTAGGAAACTATATTTGGGATATTAATTTATTTTCTATAAAATTTTCTGTAGTGATTGCTTTTGAGCTTGCTAGGAATCTAAGTACGGCAAAAGATGGATTCAACAGAAAGCTGCTGCTAACCATTGAGTGGAAGAGTTTGCAAGGAGTTCACAGTACCAGGAAATTAGTTACATAGACCCTGCTAAACATGCAGAAGCCAGATGGTTGTACATGGAATTCAGCAGGAAACCTTCAGTTGCAGCTAAACTTTCCAGGAAACTGAATGGGGAAAACATGGAATTTACTGTCGCTTTTATGGCTTTTAGAGAAGAAAAGACAGACGCACTTCAAAGAAGTTGAGTGGGACATCTGTGGGACTTACCATTATGGAAATGAGACATCCTAAACTTCTACAAAAACTCCAGTAAGGACTGCAAAGCCTGCTGGGAAATTGAGGATGGTGCTGCTGAATCAACCAGAAAACCACCTCAACTGTCCACCCGCCCTAAGGGAGGATTAATGCCATTCACTGACAGCCACCTCTCCTTGGTGACATGCATGCTAGTCCAACTACAAGAGGTGGAACAGAACAAAAGTCCCATACTCTGATTCCTTCTATGGATGAAGCCTCAACAACCATGACCAAATCTAATGCCATAGTACCAGCAACTTGGTGAATTCGGAGTGGAGAAGTTACAAATCAATAGATGACACATTTATTCCCTTGAGTTCCACCCCAAATCAGAAACATATCAATTGCAACTCACACTTTTGTAAATCCATCTATTGGGACTACTTTTGGTATCAAATTCTGTATTAAGATTAGTCAAGGTATGGAAACGTGGTACTATGGAAGAATGATCAATTCTAATATTGAAGAATTGTAAAATCTGGGGAATTTACCACTGGGAACACTAAAAGGAAGCACCAAATCATAATCCACTGCTGAGAGAGAATTCTTCAGGGAGACCTAGATATTGGAAGAGATCTTTCCCAAGAATGGAAATAAGATGTAAAGACAATTATAGCAGATAATAATAAAATATTCAAGTGCCTTTTATAACAGTAAACTCTGAAAGCTAAAAATATTATAGGAAAAACTTTAATCTCATGTTTAATCTATGCACATTATCTGTTTTTTTAAAAACATTTTAACCAATGCTGACAATTTTTCAAGCTTGGACTGAGTATTGTTTTACTCGGGCAGCATTTGATGAAAAATAGTTTAACCTTTCTTAGGGAATAATGAATTTTAAAAGGATGATTCTACTTTATATTAGTTGTTGGGGTGGGGGGACTATGGTGACAAAACACTTGTAAACAACTTAAAGGAGGAAGAATTTGTTTTAGCTCATAGTCTCAGAAGAGTCAATCCATCACAGAAGAGAGAGTGTGGTAGAACCAGGGGCATTATGGCAGTCAGGAAGCAAAGAGAGAGTATAAAAAGGAATCAAGGCAAAATATTGTCCCCAAGGGCACAGTCCCAGCAAACTACTTGCTCTAAGTGAGTCCCATCTCCAACTTTTAATGTCTCCCAAGCATGCCATCATATTGCAAATTCATCAAGAGATTAACCCATTCATTAGCTCAGAGCCCTCATGATATCATAAACATATCCAGAACATCTCCTTATAAACATACCCCAAAATGTGGTTTACCAATACCTTAGATGTTTCCCAGTCCAGTTATATTGACATGTAAGAGTAACCACACCTAATAACTACTACAACCAAAGAAAGCATCAGAAGAGATACAGTCATAGGTAAGAAATCTAGAGAAGACTGAAAACAAGAAAAGCTCTTACTAACTCAATTCATTATTTCCTGAATTTGTCCAGAGAACAGCATTTGTATCCCTTTCCCTTATTAAATTTCTGGTGACGTGTTCATTATCTGTCTCAGCTTACAAAGCTCACTTCTAGATTCCTACGGGAAATGTTCCTGGGCATGAGAGTTACCAGTAGCACTGTGGTCCCTGAATACGTTTACTTCTCCTTCCCTCATGTCAAGTTGGGTAAATGTTTTATCTATTCTTCACTTGGCTATATATAGTCCTCTTTTGGAATGTAGGTTTCAATTAAATCCAACTCCACAATCATAGCAATTCTATCAATGTCCACAAACATTGGCCAGATTTAACTAACTGGATTAATTTATGACTTCTGAGAACATCGCATCCTCTAATTTCATTGTCACTTATGCCCTTTGGCTTCATAGCATCAACCACAGTGGTGAAACAAAAGTGTCCGACTTCTGTGGGTGTTTTCTTTCCTTTTCCCCTGATGTGACTCATGCACCTGATGTGTCAATGGAATGAAAGAATAGAAAGTCCTGTTTGGGGAAAAGACACAGCAGCTCTGTGCTAGATCTTTTGCTCAGTGTGAATCAGGTTATCAAGCAGAATGTGAGGATGCTACACTAGCTCCACACAAAGGGAGAATGATAGAATGAGTGTCACACTGGAGGACCCCAGCTGAGTGTGCGAGAGAAGGACTAGTGCCCAACTCTGCAGTGGGTGAGTGCTACACAGAGGAGCAGGAGTGTGTGGCCATGCTTCCATTGGAGCAGGAAAACTAAAACAAGTGATACCAATTATTTCTATCATCTGCATCAACCCAAGGACACTGCCCACACAGATCCAGTAGGTTCTAGACAGGAAACACTGACAAACTGTTCTAGAATCCATCTCACCAGCAGGAATCCCATCCACGTGGGTGCAGTGGCTCAGAGTGGATGAGATCAGAATTGAATACCAGCAGTCGCCTAGAGGGCCACATGCATGTCCTTGAGATACAAGAGTCAACTGACAGGCCCTTCCCAGCCTGGGACATTCTGGAAACTAAAGAGCCAGAGTAATCCCTTCTCACCACAAACAGAAGCATTAGAGACTTCTCTCCATACTTTACACCTTATCCCAGTACCACCTGAACCAGACTAGAAGATTGCCAGATGTTTTCCTCCTGCTAGGAAAGCTCTGCCCATTTAAACAAGAGCACAGAAGGCCTGAGACTAGAAGTGGGCATTCATCTAGACGATAGATCTAAATTGGCAACCAACCTCACATAACCAAGTATGAAACTTTGACTGCTTTTTTATTTTCTTAATGCTTTTTTTACTTGCCTCTTTCAGTTTTTCTCTTTTTCTCACTATTTTTATTGGATTTTATTGTTGGGGTAACATATAGAGGGGTTATAGTTACATTCATCAGGTATTGGGTACATTAATTCTTGAACATTGATACCCCTTCTCATGTTTTTCTCTCACTTTCCCTCCCCCACACCCTCTCCCAATCATCTTGCTTTTCCCCTTCCCTTGCCTAAGACAATTTCATCTCCTCCTTTCCTTAATCTGTGATGCTTACCCTTTCAACCTGTTTGCGGCTCCTGACATTATCCCCCTTCTCCATGCAATGGGCCATATACCTACATGTGAATGTGTAACTGGACCACGTCACAAGTGTAGACTCCAGCTGGGTGTCAGGACATGCAGCATGCAGCTCAATTTGTTGTCACAGTGTAACATGACTACCACTAGAGTCCTTGTTTATGAAACTTTATCAGCCTGCCCTTTGTTGCTGGCTTTTCTACTATCATTCAGGTCTTCAGAGTACCCTCCAGAAACATCTGAGCTTCACTGGGGGATGCTAATACAAACTACAACATGCTTGATTTGATGCTCATAGGCTCTTTGCTTGCAATTCCAACTACACTTTTGCCATGCTTTTTTTTTTTTGTCCTATGGGAATTTCCCTCATCCTTATACAGCCAAAATCTGTTAGTCTTCTCTCATATCCTGTCTCTTCTCTGATGTCACCCTTCTTTTATTTTCTCATGAATAAGCTCCCAAAAGATAACTACTAACAATGAGCTCTTCCTAAACAGAAAGGAGATTGTACTTCAGTTTTTCTGGTGCCTCTCTGCCTGTGATTTCAGGAAAAGAAATTGAACATGATAAAGAAAACTATATCAAGCCTCAGGACTGGCAACAAATAAATAAATAGAATTATATCCTGTTGGAAAATGCTTTGTAGCTTTCATGTCTTAGTGTAAATGGTGTCAATAGCTGTACCCTGAACATGGTGGAATAGGGCAAGAGCAAGGGCCTGAATTCAAACTCTAGTACTAAAAAAAAAGAGCAATTTCTAGCACAAGTGTATTTTGCACAGTAGTTTAAAAAGTGGTTTTACAATGATCTAAATTACATCATCTGTTCTTGGAATCCCGACCAATGAGATTTAAGTAGCAGTCAATTTGGCATGGTTCTAAGGTGACAAGATAAAAGCTATGGAAAGCAGGAAGAATAATGTGAAAATAAAGATTCCCCATTTGCTGAAACTATTTTTGTGTTTTGCTTTCACTTTTTTGAAGAGGATAAGATCCAACCTGAAGAATTGAATTTAGCCAGAAATCAGTTCAGAATAACAGAGGTTATTGTTAACCTCACAATAGTTAGGACAGCAATATTAGTATCCAGGGTTTTATTTTTATTTTTTTTGCCAGTCCTGGGCTTGAGCTCAGGGCCCAAGTACTGACCGTGGGCTTTCTCAAAGCTAA
Organism: Megascapheus bottae; assembly: GCF_031878675.1. NCBI lineage: Eukaryota > Metazoa > Chordata > Mammalia > Rodentia > Geomyidae > Megascapheus > Megascapheus bottae. The sequence continues at coordinate 54,917,936 of NC_143517.1, forward strand.
TGCTCTACCACTAGAGCCTCAGCACCACTTCCAGGTTTTTCCTATATGTGTGGTACCAAGAACTAGAACCCAGGTCTTCATGCATGCTAGGCAAGCACTCTACCATTAGGCCAAACTCCCGGCCCCAGTATCCAGGTTTTGTGTAAGTAGTTTGTCATTGTTATTTACTAAGACATGTTTGATCTTTTAGTATTGTTAATCCTTTTAATAATGTCTTGCCTATAAAGATATTTTCCTTATTTCATAATGGACAAGGGCAATACAAAGAAAAATCACATATCTGTGTGATTACACAAAAAATCAACTTTAAGAAACAGAGTCAAATGGCATTGTGGCTCAAGTGGTAGCACCATAGCAGAGCCCAGGCCTAGAGGTCAAGCCTCAACAACACCAAAATAAAAAGAAAAGAAAAGAAACTGGGTCATGGGTTAGTGGTAATAAATCATAGCAACTGTAAGGTTGGACACCAGTAAAATAAAAAAGGAAAACTCTTTTTCAGACATATTGTTTAGTCTTATTCATAATAGGAAACATGATAAAATAGAAAAAAATGAATAGTTTGCGTCATTATTACCTTTTTCAGTTCAAGTCTAAGCAGGACTGGCCAATACCGGGGTGTAGACCTGGTGACGCTCCACTCACTATACTACAGCAATACATAAGATAACTGCAAAGTGTGGTAGATGCACTTGAAATGATGAATGAACTTTCAAGAACCAATAAAAAATTAAAATGTATAACTTTCCACATGAGCTATATTTCCATCCCAATTTTGAAAATTAGCAAGGAAGTTCTTTGATTTCTCTAAAGACATAAGATATGGAGGACATTTGTAACAAATCTGCCAGGCTGTATCTTAGACTATACTTTTATCTATGGAAAGCAATTACTAATGTCTATGTATGCCAGAACAATAATTATTTGATAAACATGCACAAGGACATGAGAAGCATCCTTGTATGATTATTTTAGATGTTTTTCATATCTGAATAAGGTAAAAAGATAAAAATGTACCATAGGACATGATACTTCAAATAGTTGCAAGCTGAATTGTGAAAGGAAGAATATTTCTAGTCATTAGAATTTTACATTGTATTATCTATAAAATGCAATATACATATAATAAAAAGCTTTTACTTTGAGTACTGACTTTGCTGTGTCCCAAAGGAGCTGGTATTTTGTGTGCTCTTTTTTGTTAAACATCATAAGCTGTTAAGATTCTGTTCTGATCTCCTCAGTGACCCACTGGTGATTCAACAGTGTGTTGTTCAATCTCCATGAGTTACAGGGTTTCATTTGGTAGAGATTGGTGTTGAGTTCCGATTATATACCATTGTGGTCTGAGAGAATGCAGGGAATAATTTCAGTGTTTCTGAATCTGTACAGATTTGCTTTGTGCCCTAAAATGTGATCTATTAGAAAATGTTCCATGTACTGCTGAAAAGAGCATATATTCTGGTGTTGCTAGGTGAAATAATCTGTAGATGTCTGTTAAGTCTAGTTGGTCTATGCAACTGGAGTTTGAGGTTTGTCTGTTGAGTTTTTCTTTGTTGATCTATCCAGAGGTGACAGCAGTGTGTTAGAGTCACAGTGTGTTAGAGCAGTATGTTAGAATCTATGTGAGTTTTTAGTGTAAATAAAGTTTGTTTGATGAAGTTGGGTGCTCCAGCACTTGGTGTGTAAGTATTTAGAATGGTTATATCCTCCTGAAGAAGAGATCCCTTTTATTACTATGTAATAACCTTCTTTGTCTCTTCTCACTAATTTGAATTTGCAGTCTATTTTATCTGATATAAGGATGGCCATTTGCTTGATAGATTTTATTCCAGTATGTCTCTTTCACAATCTGGTTTTTTTGGTTGGGGGGGGGGGGCTTTCTTCTGTCTCTTGACAGAAGATCTTGCTTTTTGATCCAACTAGTCAGTCTATGTCCTTTAATTGGAGAGTTAAGTCCCATTGATATTGAGAGTTAGGTCCCTTAATATTGAGAGTTAGAATTGGAAGATGTTTGGTAGTTCCTGCCATTTTATCTATTTCTTTAGGGCCTGTGTCTTCTGAATTCTTACATCCCAGAGCATAACGGAAAGCATACTGCCCAACATGGTTTCACCTCATCACCCATTAGTGAGCTCATCATGCACCCTGTCCTCCAATGGTAGCACCCCATCATTCTTCCTTGTCCTTTATTCGTGCCTGTTTACACTCTCTCTAGACAAAAGTGGCATTTGACTAAATCCTGTCACACAAAGCCTTGGGTCTCAAGGCTCCCTGCAAGCTTACCTAAGGTCGTGCACGCACACAGGGTTTAAGGTCACATGGATATGCTGGACCAGCTTAAACAACCATCCTTGGGAAATGCAGGCCCAAAGCCCTCCAGAAGGACGACTGACCCTGTTTTGACACTACCAATGTGATAAGATGACAGAGATAGGCTGCAGAATTTAATGCAAAGCTTGGAATTCTAATCTAGAACCCACTCAAACACAAGTAATAAGCCTAGTCCAAATAAAAATCTGGAATTTCATAGTGTTCTAGCTATAAATCTGGAATCAAGGAGAGCTTTCCTCAGTTCAGATTTTATTCAGAGCCTAAGAAGTAGAGTTTACTCTTCTTGTAAGTATAAGGCCAGAGAGAGTCAGGGTTTATCCCTAGACTTCCAGGTGGTTTGAAAAGCTGTTTAAGATGGGATTTGTCCTGTGCAGGACATAATGATTGTTGTGATAGTAGAAAAACATCTTGGTTCCAACAAGAGCAGAGAAAAATCCATGAAGGATAGTGAGTGGCTTCGTTAAATCAAAACACAATACTTTTGCTTTCCAGGTGTTGGCTCTAATTAATATTCCTTTAACTCACAATGAATCAAGTCAACTTTCTCTCTTTGATAATAAGTCTTCAAAAGCCAAGAGCTGGTAATGATTGCTCATTGCTCACAGTCTACAGCAATGATAATGGCAACCTATATTCTGTTTCACAAAACAGAATATAAGCACCCCCGTGGACAAGAAACATAATTTTCTTATAGCTAAATATTATTCCAGAACAATTTGGAAAGATTATTTTCTTCAGGTAAACTGATTTCTCCAATTTAGTTTGGTTTTTACTGTGCTCAAAATTCATACAAATAATATCAAACAGATGGTTTGAAGCAGTGACTAAATAACACATAAAAGAGTCTATATACTTTGTTGCTCTATTTTACAGCTAAACATAGCAATCAAGTTTTGTTGGAGCCCAGATAAAATTGTGAGATTAACTTGTTGGAGTTCCAGGTAATAAGGACGAAATAAGCCTTCTTCAGAACCATGTGCTCTTGGAATCTCCTCTTCAGGTAATGGCCTCAAGAAATTGATTCACTCTTTCTTTGAGAGTTTCCAAGCTGAAGCAAACAAGCAAGGGGGGGTGGTGGGGAGAGAGAAATAGAGACAGAGACAGAGACAGAGACAGACAGAAATTTGGTTATGGCTAACCAAATTATGTTAACTAATTGGTTATATAGATTTCATGAAGGTAAAATGGAGAGTACCAATGACAGAGCAGGGTGAGAGAACTCTGAGAACAGATCCTGTATTAAAGTTGTCTCTCATGGTTTTGTTTTTTTTTCTGCACACAACTAACTGAAAGTTTTTTGGTATGATGTCATGACAAACCAAGAGGATTGGACAAAGAGCTCTACTAAGCATGAAGCTGCATCAAGCATATCAGTTAAATACTGCAATAGATCCTTGGGGAAAATAAAACAAATCTGATGTACACAGATACATTTACAATGCAGGATTATTTAGAGATTTCCCACAGTTTGGAATAACTCATGGATAAACCAAATAGTCTAGAAATCAAAAATACTAAGAAAAGTCAAGTATGTCATAATGCAAAAAAAGAGATACAGATAATAAAATCCACTGCTAATAATATCCATTACCTACACACTGGGTAAATGAGGAAGAAGAAGCAAATGAATGAGCAAGCCATTACCAAATCTACAGGGACCTGAGTGGTTACCTGGACAGACAGTTGAGTGCTCATCTCAAATTCACTTGAAGGAAAATGAGTAAGACATCAGCCTGGCCTTGCATTCTGAGACTCAACCAACCATAGGTAACACATCCTTTACCTGTCATCCCCATCCTAAATGTGCCCTTACCACTGTCAAGACAGAGTACTCAGGGACATCAACTTTTGGATCTGAAATGTATGTTACAGTCACTCTCTTTGACTGGAAGATTCTCTCATGGATGCAACTAACATCCAATGTCTGGTTAGTGCACAAATGTAAAGATCTATCTGGGCTTTCCATGTCAGTCCAGGCCAAGTGCAGAGCATCTGATGGGATTGGCTGAGACCACACACTTCAACTGTTTTTTACCTACTTGCTTTATTTTTTAACTCAAGAGGTTCCTGCAATAAAAATTTCTGTATGCAATTTTCACCTTAAAGTGCTTCCATGATTTCAATGGCAGTTTCCTATTAAGTCTTCACACTCTGTATATGTATGGTACGTTGTGGTCCGAATGTTTAGGAACATTTTGAAGACAACTTTCATCCACTTAACTCCATTAACTTCCCAACAGTACCATGACATGTAGATAGAGCAAGTCTATAACGTATTCAAAATGTACCACAAAGCATGGATTTTCAAATTTCCATATGAACAATAAGTCAAAAACCTGATGTATTTTAATAGTTTGACTAGCAGATACAATGTCTACCACCAGAATTATAAATGATGATGTTTAAGAAGAGAGACAATTGTCATGCTTTGCCTACATTGCCTTATTTACATTTATTGTCTGTTAATAATTCCAATTCTTAAGTGAATCCTAATTGGGTAACAAAGTACATGTTCAACTAATGGTTAGGGTCTCTTTTCATTTCACAAAATAATAAACACAGCATTACATGGTATTGGGAGGGAAGGGTAAATATAGAAAAACTGTGCACTGATGGTCAAATTTTAATATGTGCATAAAGTACACAGCTTTCCTCTTTATGAACATGAACAGTACCCAGCAGAATGAACTCAACAACTATTTAAAGACTGAAGATTTCCAGATACATGCTGAGCCATGGGTTTGGGTTCCTGGCATGCCACTGATATTGCTTTATGGTTAACTCATGTGTTAACTCAACTCTTCTCCTGCAGAAATGCCTACCAATTGTCTGTGATTTTAATAATAGTACTGGCAAGCTTTTGCTTCCAGAGCAACAACACCATTTAAAAGTTATTAATGAATCATCTATACAGTACAAGTTGTGAAGCTGTTCTCACACATTATCAAAGATACTGAATTCTTCCCTTGGACTCATTATTGCTTCTCTTGGCTTGACAAGGACTGAGCCCCTAATAAAGCCAGATACTGAAATCAAAGAGAGGAAATTTGGATTTCACTAAGGGAGAAAAAAATCACATAAATAACATTACTCCACAAAATGACTATATAATATCTGAAATGCTAAAAGATAAAAGAACAGCAGATATAAAATAAAATTTAAAGTCACCCTATTTTATATCCTCTAGAATTTATTTGGCAAGTAGTAATACAAACCTTCTACCTATCCAACTTCTATAGGTATTTTTTTATTTTAATCACACATTGATTCAATCCCATTCATTTGACCACCTGATTACTTCACAGAAGTTATAGAAACATATTTATTACAGGCTCTGAGTGTTCCTCATAAAGCAATCAATTGACCTGAAAGAGAGAAAGAAAAGCATATCCTTGGATAGAGGTGCACTCTAGTCACAAAGATACCATTATCTCCATCTTCCTCCTTGCTGCTCATAACAACATAGTGATTGTTTTAGAGTTACGTTTACTTAATGAAAAAGTGAAATGATACATTCCATGAGCAGGAGAAATAAAGACAAAAAAAGAACTTATCTTCTGAACTTCAAAATGATTTTAATAAAAACACAGAGAGAAATGAATGGGAGATGTACAATGAACCTGAAAATGCAATTCACCTACACAAACCACAAACAAAATGATTTTGCAGCCTTGAGGAAAGAAATCTGTAGGGTTCCATCAGTGCCCAGAATCCAATATGTATACTGTAAAAAGACCACTATCTCCTCCAAAAAAACTAAATCCATTCATGGCATGAGGCATAATGATATCCAATTAAGAAAAACATCCCAAAGACTGAAACTACCTAGCTTTTTAAGAATTATCATTAGTGATAAAGAATCCCCAGCCATGAGGTTCTAGAGTCCCCTAAAAGAAGGAGCCCTGACATTTCATAGAGTAATGAAGCAAAGGAGAAATCCTTCGCAAAACACAATCTGGAATTCCTGGACCTAAGCTTGAATTCTCCACCCAATTGCAGTGTAAGAATCTGGGACACTAAGTTAGGAAGAGAATAATCACACAATGACCCACTGCTCCTGGAAACAATGTTAGCAAGTGATGCTGTGCAGTGAAGCTGGCACTTAAGTCGGTTTAATAAGAGCTGAGGGGGTGTTTGCTCTGGACCTGTCTCATGACCAGAAAACTAATGTACTGTCTGGAAAGAAAAGAACCCAAAAGTTTGTTGCATGGCTTTGTCAGTTGTCCAGGTACGCTCAGATGGGACTCAGTCATCTTTTCAGAAGACACACAAAGCTATCAAATAAATTTTGTTCTCACATAAGTGTTAATGTTATTTTAGGCAAAGGACATAATTCCTCAGAAATAGCATTCGACTTTTCATCAGAAAAGTGAGATGTGCAATCCCTCGACTACTTTGGGCTGAATACCCTATGCATATATCATACTAAATTCTATGTAGCAAGTAGTTTATCATCCTCAGATACAGTGTTATGTTGCTACCGTACTGAATAGATGAAGTACTGGAGATGCCAAATGTGTTGTGCTATGGAATGACAAGGTTTTATTCAGCTGAAGCCTTGTCTTTTGTAGGTTGACCAACTTCTATATCTAAAAACTTTACAGTTTCCTTCTTTGAGTATTTTCATTTCCCCTCATAGAGATCAAAGTTATGATCCAAGCAATACAAAGTATATTTTACTCCATAAAGTGGACCAAGTTCTATGCCAACATTTTTGTATGTCAACAGAGATTACCCTAACAGTTGCAATTATTTTTACCAATATAAAATATAGATAGCCTCTGTGTGCAGCCTGAGAAACATTCTTGGACAATAAGCACAGACTGTACCTTGATAGTGTGTTGGTTTTATATAGGTATTCCTCAACTCTGATTGACCAGTGCTTTTTTTTTTTTTGGTGGTCATGGGACTTGACCATAGGGCCTGGGTGCTGTCCCTGAGCTCTTTTGCTCAAGGCTAGCACTCTGCCACTTTGAGCGACAGCTCCACTTCCAGTTTTTGACTGGTCAATTGGTGGTAAGAGTCTCACAGGAACTCTGCTATCCAGGAGTCAAATCATGATCCTCATATCTCAGCCTCTTGAGTATCTAGGTCTATAGTCATGAGCCACTGACACCTACTTTGTCAGCATTCTTCACATCTATACATCTTATCGTATAGTTATATATATCCTTATAAAAATAATCAGAATGACATAATGAATTAATGACATAAGTGGAATTTGATGTAAAAAAGATCATGCATCTAAATAAGTAATTCCTATATCCTGATGTCACAGAAAAAATTCACAACAGACCATAGTCAGTGAGACTGATTGATGTGTTTTGCCTTTGATATAATTGTAGGTGCACCAGGTGAGTGGCAGGGTTGAGAGAAAATGAAGTTTTAGCTTTTGAATCACCATCTGTTTTCTTACTAAGCTCCAGACTCACACACAAATGGGAAGAAAGCTCTGAAGGTGTCAAGAGGAGAACTAGTCAGGTCTTCTTGGCCAATACCCAAGACTCCCATGATAAACCACAATCTTGTCAGCCAAGTTTCTCCTTTAGAGCTTCTTTTCTGCACTCTCTTCTGCAGGGATAATTCATGATGTTCTCAGTCCAATCACCAGTCTTCACAGACCCTGCACCAAGACCATGACTCTGAGTTTCTTCAGTGGGGGCCAGATTCTCATGTTCTATAAGGACTCTCAGGGGAATCCAGGATGGAATGGAGCCCAAGCTAACAGTGATGCTAGCTTCAAATACCAGTATTCATTTTAGAGCCCCCACCTTCCGTGGGTGGCCAGAAATACATTCTTTTGTAGCTACTAAGCCAAGTCATTGTATGATTTTCCATTAAAAGTCATTCCCATATCAGCCATAAATTGGATACATCTAAAATATGCCAGTATAACTTATCATAGCTGGTTATGCCTGCTGGTGACATGTGGCTAACCATTTCCATAGAAAATCTGTAGTAAAGAATGGGTCAACTTTCCAGCTGTAATGAATTATATCCTGGGTTGCCTTGCTGACAATACTTACAAGGTATGTCTGTATTGAGAGAATCTCCATTATGAGACAAATTCACATGATTTCCATGTGATAAAATGGTGAAGAGACTAGTAGCACACCAGGCTATTATCACGTCAGTGACTGATAAGAGAGATAGGACCTGACCAAGAATGACTCTGAACTGCAGTTCTTCACCTAACTGAATGACTACAACACTGTAGGTCTTATTTTGTTTGCAAGGAAAAAAATTAACAGTTAATACCTAAATATCGGCATAAACTCTCTATATTATCCCATAAATCACCACACCTGCCTCACCTTAATCCTAAGTAGTGTCATGCCTTCTTGCTTTTCCTTTCATCCGCTAAAAGAAAGAAAGGGCATGAAGGGATGAAGAAAAAGAGGAGAAGAAAAAGGAGGAGGAAGAGGAGGAGGAGGAGAGAAAGAAGAGGAGGAAGAGGAGGAAAAGGTGGAGAAAGAGGATAAAGGAGTGGAGAAAGAGGAAAGGAAAACATTATACCTCCTTACCTACTGACACTTAATTGAATTCTTTCAATTTAAAAGCAATATATTTAATGTTTTTATTTTAAATTTTGACATCACATTTGTTCCTTTAAAATCAATTGCTGTGTCTCAATATTATAAATTGTATAGTCCTCAAAATATCTCTGTGGATATGTGTATACTGAAAGAAATTTCTGTTTCTCTAAAAATCTGTCAAATCTATATGCTTGTATGTTATTTTTATCTTAAGTAGGATTCAGAATACAAACAAAATTATACTCAGTCTTGGGATTTAATATCAAATACTGGAAATAACAATATATCATATTTAAGATTGTATCATCAAAATGATAAATTTTCATAGATCATTCTAATTTAACAAATCTAAGATTAATTTCTCATTAAGGTTTAATTTTGGCAATATGGATGCTCTTGAATCACTAAATAAGTAAATGAAGAAAGAGATACATGTATATATATGTGTATATGACTTAAAGTTTTGTATTTATGTTAATGGATATAATGAAATAGATGGCTCAGAGTTTTTCATTTAATTTTATTGTTAAGGTGATATTCACAGGGTTGCAATTGTATACACAAGGTAATGAGTACATTTCTTGTCTAACACTGTTACCCCTCCCTCATTTTTCTCCCACTTTCCCTCCCCCCAGCCTCCTCCTCCAACTTGTAACATTCATTTTCAACATAATATTTTCTTGCATTAATTCACCCAGTGTCCTTTGTCTCACCATTCTGTTGTTTCCCTTTTCTTCCCCCAAGTAAGCTAAACTTACATACAAGACACAGAGTACCAAAGTCAAATACAGTGAAAAAGGATAAGCCAAAGGCAAAAAAAGACATAGTTTCAAACAGTGCATTAAAAACAACAACTAAGAGAAACCTCTTTTTACCTTATCTTGGAGTTCATTTTACTTAGCAGCATCTTGTATGATCATATGGACATATCTATTGAGTTATTGTGATCCTCGTCTAGGACCATCCTAGACATATATTATTACAAATGAGAAAAAACATGGACCCCATGTTTCTTTGGGTCTGGCTTACTTCACTTAATATAATTTTTCCAAGTTTTTCCATTTCCTTACAAATAGGGTGATGCCATTCTTTCAGATGGAAGCATGGAATTCCATTATACACATACCACACTTTCTTGATCCATTCCATATCTTAGCTTTCCATATCTCACCATTTTGTTGTTCATCTTTCCTTTCCTAATTCGGATAACCTTATATATAAGACAAAGAATGCCAAAATCAAAAACAGTGACAACAGGGGATAAGCCATGGAGTTCTTTAAAGAAAAAGTACTCTGAGGTAATGAAATTAATTTGAAGGAACATTTTTTTTTCTTGAAACATCCCGGGAATAATAAATTTATAATGGGCAAAAACTAATTCACAAAATGTGACCAAATTATCTTTGCTCTCCTAAACTGTAACACTAAGTTATACCTCAAGGAAGAGGTCATATGGATTGCATCATAGCAGTCTAAATACAGAAGTAAATGGAAAAGTAGTTACAAGTCTATATGCTAATCTTTCTTTCTTACTGTAAGCCAGCTGCGTAGGCTGTCTTGGGCCTCGTTTTTTTTAAAATCACACCCTAAGGCAAAATTACATGTGCCAAGTACTTATTAAGGTAGTACCCCCAAGGGAACTGGTAAGAAGGAGCTGAGAAAGCAGGATAAGAAAGAGGCAAGGAGTCAAGAAAACATAGGATTTCAGGCTACCTTGCAGCCTTAATTGGACAAACCTTGCACTGGTCAATCCTGATTACTGAATACTAGTAGTGGGCAGGTTGGCAGTCAGTAGCAACATTCCCAGAGGGGCTTAACCAGAAGCTTTTTGGCTTGATCTAATTGTTGAATTGAACAACACTTTAATAAGATCATATGCCATAATCAAAGTTGTTTCTGCATGCGCTCTACAGATTGACTGCAGTACCTACCAAAACCCAAGTCCTATGCATGGAGAAAAATCAGTACTGATATGCAGTCATGGATTGGCAAAAGGAGTCCTGAGACAAAAAAGAGAAATGTGGGAGGCATCATAAAATCAGGCTTAAATTACATTCAGAGAAGTAAACCAGACTCAAAAGAGCATAGCCTCAATGGTTTCCCTCATTTATCATAATTAGTATAAACCATAGACTCTCCTAGCAGAGGTTTACAATAGGGCAAAACCTAGATACATAAGGACATATAGGATAAGGCTAAATGAAAGGACCTAGATATAGAAACAAGATATAGAAACAAGAGCCATCTAATGTGTGCTTGTTGTTCTTAATGTACTATATTATTTCTCATCTCTTTTGTTGTCCCTTGGTTATCCCATATTGTTACAATATCTTACCTTGTTATCTGATATATTGTATATATGTTTGTTTATTTGAAATAGGATAGGGAAGGGGGGAAATCATGTTGAGGGGAGGAGGAGGGAGGAGGGAAATGGGGACAAAAACATGTTTGTGCACTAATGCACCTTCTATCTGGCAAAAATAATGTAACCCTTCTATCAATTACAATAAAAATATATTTTAAAAAATTACATTCAGAGCCATAGTGCTACTGCCACAGAAACAAATGAAACAGAATAGAAACCTACCAATAAAGCTACATAACTACATCTACTTCATATTTCACAAAAGAGGCAAAAAGCAAGCAGTGGACAATCAAAAAGACTCTTCAACAAACTGTGCTGGGAAAACTGGTGATATAGGTATAGAAGACTAAAACTTCTCAGTCTGTGCAATCATCAACTCCAAACAGTCAGAGATCTTAGTTTAAGACTTGATTCAATAAAACTGCTACAATAAATCCCCTGCTTTTCCTTTACAGAGATAGGAAGCTGTATTTTATGAATTGGACTTTTATTTCTAAGGAAATAAGAGCAACCAAAAGAAGGCATCAAATGAAAATATTTCTGCACATCCAAACAAATATTTGTCAGAATCAAGCAGCAATATCAAGACTGGGATGAAATCTCTGCCAACTATCTAATGGACAGAAGATTAAGATACAAAATCTATAAAGAGTCCTACTTATTCCAGCTAAAGAACAAATGATGCATTTTTTTATTTTTTTATCAAACCATCATGCTCTATATACATGCATGGCAATTTGCCTTAACTGATGGAGAAAGTAGTCCCTCAGTGTTGTAAATCCATCTCACACAGTTATCTTAGCAGAACTTATCCTTAAATATCTTGTGCTTGTTGGGTTTTTCAATGAATTCAATAAAGTTTCAAGTAATTTGCTCATTTTTTTCTAGTGGGCAAAAAATTAAACAATTAGTTCTCTGAAAAGAATTACAAATGATGAATTAATAAATGAAGAAATTTTCATTATTAGCCAAAATGGAAGTACAAAATCAACATTATTTTTTTCATATATTTTTATTGTAATTAATAGAAGGGTTACATGATATTTGCCAGATAGATGGTGTATTAAAATCATTATATTGACAATTCATCTTACCCCAATTAGAATGGCAGTCATCAAGGAACCAAGAACATAAACCCAAGAATTTCTTTAATCTGACTTTGGATTTCATTCCTTCTATAATCTAAATTTTGGCAGCTTACTAACAATTGTGAGATTCGTTTTTCAAGTTGGAAAGATACATAATTTAAAAGGTGTACAAAAGGTTTACTATTCACCGTGTCACATAGGTGCAAAAGCATCTTCCCCATCTGTCCCAACCATAACGTATCATCAATCACTATATTTAAATTGGGCAAACATTGAAGATTTTCTCTGATTTGGTAGGTAGGAAATTGATACTATTTGCGAAAAATATGTTATTAAAATGAAGAATAAATGGTGGCAAAGACACCAAGAAAAAGGAACCCTCATAAAACTTGCTTGGAAATGTAAACTGGTACAAACACTATGGAAACCCATATGGATGGTCTTTACAAAACTGCCGTAAGACCCCACGGTGCTACTCACAGCCGCATGATTGAAGGGGTGTGAAGAGAAAAGAACCACTCCCATATTCCTATGATCATCACAACTCTGTTCACAGCAGCCAAACTGTTGAATCAGCTGAGGTTCCCTGTGGAATGCTTAGCCATAAAGAAAAGGGAAGTTATGCTCTTTCCATCTTCAGAAAATGGATAGAACAGGAGATGGTGTTGAGTAGTACTTGTTTTTGGAGTATAGACTTGAAGTGATGATGGTAATGAGGTCTGAGAGTAAAAGGGAGACCACCGGGAGGGGATCAGTGAGAGGAAGACGGAGATCCATCTATATCTATATACCATCTATATACCTATATCTATATCTATATCTATCTATCTATCTATCTATCTATCTATCTATCTATCTATCTCTATAGATAGGTATACCAAAGGGGATGTATGTGTGTGTGTGTGTGTGTGTGTGTGTGTGTGTGTGTGTGTGTGTGTGGTGTGTTCTGGTCACACCACACACACACATACGAATATGAACATGGCATGCATATATATATATATATATATGAACATAGAATTATGAAACCTACCAAATGTTGTTTAAGAAAGCAGAGGAGAAGATGACGAACAGAACTGTAGTAAAGAAGACACATTTGTTCCAAGCGCACTGCATGAATAAATGTGAATATCACAATAAAACTGCACATTGCTACAAATGAATGCTAATTCAAAACTAAAATGAGGTTTTTTTAATTTTTGGAAAGAAAATGAATAAAATGTTGATTAGGAAAGCAAAAGGAGTCTGTAAGTCATGAAGCTCCACCTACTGACCATGGAAGGTTTTACACTTATAAATAACGTCTTTTTTATATATATTTTTTATTGTAATTAATAGAAGGGTTACATGATATTTGCCAGATAGAAGGTGCATTAATTCACATATATTGATACCCTTTCACATGTCTTGGTCCCCATTTCCCTCCCCCCCACCCCCACCCCTCACCTTGTTTTCCCCCGTTCACTATCCAATTTCAAATAACCAAATACAAATATATTCAATATATCAGATAACAAAGTGAGATACTGTAACAATATGCGATAACCAAGGGACAGCAAGAGAGATGAGAGATAACATAGTACCTTAAAAACAACAATCATTCATTATATGGTTTTGTTTCTATATCCTAGAGATCCTTTCATTCAGCATCCTACTATATGGCCTTTTGAATCAAGGTTTTGCTCTATTGCAAATCTCTGCTAGGAGAGCCCAAGGTTTCTACTGATCATAACAAGTGAGGGAAACCATTGAGCCTAAGTTCCTTTGAGTCTGGCTTACTTCACTTAATATGAACTTTTCTAAGTCTTTCCATTTCCTAACAAATGGGGCGATGTCATTCTTTCTGACAACAGCATAGAATTCCATTTGTACCAATATCACATCTTGTTGATCCACTCATCAACTGAGGGACATCTAGGTTGGTTCCCTATCTTTGCTATGGTAAATAGTGCTGCAATGAACATCATTGTGCTATGGATTTAATATGCCCTTGTTTCTGGACGGTTGGGTAAATGCCAAGTAGTGGAATTGCTGGGTCATAGGGGAGCTCTATGTTTAGTCTTTTGAGGAACTGCCATACTGCTTTCCATAGTGACGCCTTCTGCAGAGACTTTTAGTGAATATCAACAAATAAACAATTTATTCCTCCATTAACTCATGAGACAATACATTTACATCATTATTGGGTGGCTCTTTACTGTCTACACTTCTTCCTCAACTTTCTTTCTGTTTCTCCCACTCTTTTTCTCTCATCTCTCCCTCATTACTTAGATGTGAAGTGAAATTCACCACATTGGCATTGCCTCTGACTGGAACCAGATGTGAGTTGAATGTCCATTGGAGAAAACTTCGTCCTTTCCCCTTGCCATAGGTGTCATGACTCTCCATGGTATCATCATCTCTGAAAGGCGTCCAAGCAAACATATTTCCCAGGCTCAGCACACACTGAGGACTCGTGAGTGAGGACTGGTATCATTGCATCAGACCACGTAGTTGGTGAAATGATGAATGTGGTGTGGTTACATCGAACTGAGTGTTCACCAGCCTGGGACTCAAGTGAAACTTGAAAGAATCCATGCCTGAGTCATTATTTCTCTGAAACAAAAAGAGTCCCCTGGTTCCTGATGAGGGCTTGAATCCATGTGGGAGAGATGAGAGAATGAGAACAAGGGTGAGAGAGAGAGAGAGAGAGAGAGAGAGAGAGAGAGAGAGAGAGAGAGAGAGAGAGAGAGAGAGAGACAGAGAGAGAGACAGAGAGAGAGAGAGAGACAGAGAGAGAGAGAGAGACAGAGAGAGAGAGAGAGAGACAGAGAGAGAGAGAGAGAGAGACAGAGAGACAGAGAGAGACAGAGACAGAGACAGAGACAGAGAGACAGACAGAGAGAGAGAGAGAGAGAGAGAGGGAGAGGGAGAGAGTCAGACAGACAGAGACAGAGAGACAGAGAGAATAAGGTAATCCCTTCAATGACTTGTCCACATGGTGACTTAATTGATACAAGGACTCTACTTTCTAGTAGTTCATTTAGCTATGAATTCATTAATAAATTGATCCACTGATAAATTTAGAGTCATGATGATCCATTCGGTTTTCAAGACCCTATTTCTCAACACTGCTGCATTGGGGACCAAGGTTCAATTGAGGGGGCGGGGACATTGGCCATTTCATATCCAAACCAAGGCACTATGTAAACAAATTGCTATGACTTTTGTTCTTCATTAAAGAGCCAAAGTCAATTCGAACGTCATTGAATCATGATTTTCAAAGTAATGGTATAATTGCAGATACCTATATTTATGACTCGGTAGCTGAACTGTATTTGTTTTTATGATTGATCTAATATTATCTTGCATTCTACCAACACTGTATTCATAGCCCCAGTTCCACTGATGAAGAAAACCAAATAGAGAGGAATCTTGAATATGGAATCTTGCTCTGTCACTAGTGAGCCGTGTGATAATACGGTGCCATATGGCCTTCTCTCCTCTGCAAATGTGATCACACTACTTCTGCACAGTTGTAACGATTCCACCTAAAAATTCATACACATTTCAACATAAATGAAAATGCCTCTTCTATATTAGGAGTCACAGTCAGCTAAACTATGAAGTAGTAGTGTCAAGGGCAGCATCTGATTGCTTTGCTGCTTCAAATGTGGTGTGTGAACCAGCATAACCAAGAAGTTTGTTAGGAATCAGAGCCTCAGTCCACAAGCCAGACCTTTCAAAAAAAAAACCTCCAGGGAATTTGAGGCACTTGAGAGTTGTCAATTGCAACACTTACATCAGTTTCATCATTTCTTTCCCAGTTGACCTCTATGAATTTTCCAAACAGTATAGACACTCCAGGAACTCACTTCTGACTCATTCTCCATCTTTTTCCCCAAGGTAGAAAGGGTTAAGCACACATATTTGTTTCCTGGAAAGAGAGGGAAAGTTGATAATCACCTGAGATGCTTCCAGCTTATAGTTCAAGTAGTTGTTATTATTTCTTTGATATTATAAGCCTCCTAACTATGGAAAGTAGTTAAAAGCTGAGGAAATTATTCCCAAAAGCTTGAAATTTCCCAGGTAATCAGCTGACACTCACATGTATTTTAATTCCTCACTGCATAACCATGTATGGGATAGAGTACATTGGAACATCATGTGTAACTGTATGTCCAACAACGTCAGGGCAATAGCAGTGATTCTCCTGCAGAGCAGACATGCTTCCAGTAGCAATGGTTTGTCACATCAAGCTCTCTCACTAAATCCTTCCCACATAAGCTTTTGCATCGCATGAATATGTATTTTATAGTGAAAGCCCAATGATTTATAGTGTCTTGGCAATATAGTCTGGCATTTGCCTGAGGAATTACCAGGATAAGTCGTGTATATTTCTGAGCCTCTTCATTTCCCCTAAGTGTGGGCTTAGTGATTCCCCCCAGGCATAATCTCACTTCTGTGCAGAGAATGGCTTCATTTGTAGCTCTTGTGCCTAAAGACATAGCGGAAAATCTGGACACAAAAAGTTATGTTGCATTAGTAGGGTGTTACTGCCTTATCAAATACCTATAAAGACAATGTCTTCTTCATTTAAGAAGGTCAAGGTGGTAGCTGCCTGCTAGCTCCCCATCATTTGCCATTAAACACAGTCCTAATAAACCTTTGCTTCTCCTAAACACAAAATAAGATGTCAAAGTAGATACCTTTTAAGCTCCAGATGTAAAAATAGCTTTAAATCCATGTAGAAAAATGCGGAACAAAAAATAATCAAAAGAGAAAAATGAAAGATTTTTGATTCTTCAATGTCTTAACTCTTTTGGCTATGAATTGATTGCCTTACAGATTTACATCCTTTTTGGCTACTGAGTGCTTTTATTTTCAAAGAAGTCAAAGAATTTCCAATTGTAAGAGGAAACAAATCAAATTCCACTATATCCTAGACTTAGATATTTTTCTTATATCTAAATTATTAGTAAAAATGACCAGTTAGTCAGGTTTCAGTGAGGCTCTCAGAAAGTAACTAAGCTGGCAGGTGTCACATGTGTAAAGCAGAAATAATGCATGTGGTTCCTGGGATAACTTTTAAAAATCATATTGGAAGTAAGATGTTAAACAGTTGATACAATGTTCTTGTAAGATTCATATCTGGTAAACATTCGTTCAGTAAAAAGAAGTCATAATTACTCATTATTATTTATTATTCAGTCATTATTATTTATTATTCAGTCATTATTATTTATTTTTCAGTATTGTTATATTCAACCCCAAGTTTATTAAGAGATTCTAGCGTGCATGGGGGGAAATGGGCAAAGAGTATGGAGAAGAGATGGTTTGGAATTCTAAACGTAATCATCAGTAGAACAGATACATACAGGTATGTGGCATTTAGTTGCCAGTCTTGGATCTGCAATTGGTTCTCCATAGTTCAGCTAAAAAGATGCTCTTACCTAAATGAAGTGTCTGGAAAGAGGTGCATTGTCACTGGCTGACATGGGGTACAATGTAATGTAAGAGTTTCTTATAGACTGCTGAAAAGATGGTCAATATTATCAATTCTCAGGGTGTGTAAATTAAAAATCAATAAGATATATAAAATCTTATAATCAATAAGATACCACTTGATCCATACTAAAAGCTAAAATGTGTGCATTTTTTTGTCAGTTGTGGGACTTGAACTCTTTACCTGGGCATTGTCCCTGAGCTCTTCAGCTCAAGGCTACTGCACCACCCCTTGAGTTACAGTGCCACTTCCCATTTTCTGGTGGTTAATTGGAGGTAAGAGTCTCATAGACTTTTTAGTGTTTGGGCTGGCTTTGAACCACTATCCTCAGCTCTCAGACTCATGAGTAGTTGGGATTACAGGTGTGAACTGCCATGCCCAGCCTAAAATATCTGCATTCTTAATGAAAATAAAAATGTCACAACCACCAGATGGTTATTTTTTTTTCTTTTGCCACTTACCAACAGCCAAAAGAAAACACATTAAGATAACATAAGTCTATGGCCTCTTATAATAATTTCTGCCTAGATTAAGCATGGGGATGATTGCCTGAAATGTTCTTTATTATGATGATTTCAAAATGATGATAATCCTTCTGAACTTATCAAATAGCAGTGAGGATTCCATGATGAGGAAGCACTACTTTCTCCCTCAACAATCAGTTGGCCTACCTACATGTCGTCAAGATGAATTGATAAATTACTACATATTTCACTGCTGTTAACACATTATTCTGTTGATGTTACAATTGCTCCCAGATTTGGTGAACAGATTATTATCATCCTCACCATCAAAGACACTTTTTTCACTTCCCTTTTAAAACTTTAAGCAATAAAATAACAAAAATCTGTTTCTTCCACTTATGAACTCTTTAATATCCACATATACTCAGAGCTCCGTTTTAGTTAATAATATACCAACAAATTCCCAAAGAGGAGAAAACTATAGTTTCTATTTTATCCCCTGAACCTAGAGCATAAAATGGATATAAAAGCCCAAATTCACACACACACACACACACACACACACACACATAAATTCACACAAATTCACACATTTTTCTATTTCATGATAAATCCCATAGTGATAGTAATTATCTCCTGCATTTTCATGTTCCTTATTCTTGGCGCAATAGTTTTATATAGAGTAAATGCTCAAAAAGCATCTGTTGAATGAATTGAGAACAGTGAAAGAGACAAAAAATGTTGTACAGGAAAATATATATATAAATTTCTCACAATGAGGTGTGGAGTAGGATGGGGAAAGACCCAAGCTCAGCACATGGTTCTTTTCAGTCAACTATCCTTTTAAACTCAGTCATTTGTATATGGTAGCAACAGTGATTTCTATGGCCAATGCTCAAGTTTCCTGAGTCACTCAGTTTTGTTGCCCCAACAACTGCCAACAGCTAATTGCCTTGTCCAGTACTAATGACAACCTCCATTTATTGAGTGTGTGACATTTACCAGGCAGTCACATGAAGAGGGTGGGGGCCTCTTCATTCTATTTCCTGAGCAGTAATAGGAGCCAAGGAGGTAACATTTATGTGCCTTCAATTTATCAACACTAAAATATTTTTCCTGATTGTTTTATATGCAAGAGCCTTTCCTAAACAATTAGAAAAGTCCTTTTCCTAATTATTTTATAGCCAATCCATTGTCTTCCTGAATTAAAAAGTTGTACTTAATGTAGTTATCTTACTAGATGTTTTCTGTCAATCATCAAAATTATCTCCACCCTCTACAATCTCCTTTGTACCTGGAATCTAAACAATTTCTAATACGTGGAATCTAAAGGCCTGGAAAACACATCTAGGCTTCCTGGCCAGCAGGAGGGGTGCATGCCAAAATGAGACAATTCCCTGGTCTGGGGTTTAGATGGTAGAAAGGAAGAAAAGAAACTCAATCTTCACACCTCCATCACACAACACTCACATGGATGTTCATCAACATACACATGTAGCCCTTAAAACATGCAAATGTACACACAGTCACATACCAGAGTGTACACACACACACACACACACACACACACACACACACACACACACACACTCCACCCTTACTCTGCTCCTCAAGTGCAAAACATTCTTTGGCTTGATTCTTCTAAAGGGTCAAACAGCAGAGAAACCCTGATATTTCCTGAGTCAATTGCACTATTTTGTCCTATCGGGACAAATTTACCAAGTTAAAACCATTTTTCTGGCTAGCTATATGAACTTCTGTCAAGTTATCTTTGATCTGTGATACATTTGACCAAAAACTTGCTCATCGCATGAATTCTAAATGTTAACAAAACCTTATATTCGAAAAGGTAAATGCTTACCAAAGGAATTTTTCTGCTCAAATAATATTACTAGCCTTAACTTTTTTCTTCCAATATTATTCACCCAAACATAGAATGACTTGAAAGTTCAACAGGTAAAGCTACAGTTATGAAATTATCCTAATAAAATATAAAGCTAAATATAAATAAAAATATAATAAATTTAAAAATATAAATAAAAATTTTGAAAAAGGGGGAAGGAATGAAATGTTTTTCTGACTCAAAAAGAAGACAGTGGGATATACATTACATCTGATTCAGAGGAATTCATTCTTTTGATTTATGGCCCAACTGACTTGCCCATCCCTAAAAGAAGTAGAAAATCATAAAATCCTGCCTTTTGAATTAGCCTGAAATACTACTTATGTCACAAAAATGTACATTTAGAGTAACCAACCACACACATTTACTCAGGGAAGAGGAATGTTCCAAGCCATTGAATTTCCAGGGTGAACATCAGGAAAGTTTCAGAGAAATGAGACATGCTGATCATTCTATATAGTGAGCAACCTTTTATTATACTTTAATGAAAACATATAGATGCACGTTACCTTCCATTCATTGAATCTTTTGCCAAGTCAACCCACTATTGTATTTGGGACACAGTGACCTCAATATTATGCAGGTATTATAGTATAATGCAGCATTGTGGTATAATAGAGCATTTCCACGCCTACTAACATATCACTATAGCTTTTAAGTTAGTAATTTTCTCTGCATGTTAAAAGCACTTGAGAAGTTTTTTTAGGAATTTTGGAAATTTGGGAATTAGCCCACACAAATTATTCAGTTATCAATTCCTAAACTCTTCCTAGCTAATCTAATATGCAGACAAGATTGAAAACAATTCAGTTTGATTTAACTCTAAAGGATTCTCACACTTAAAAGAAGAAAAACATGAAGTTTTCAGGTGAGATCACACATATTTGGAACAAGTTAGAAGATAAACTCTAACTCCTATAATGATAAAATAATTCTACTGACACCTAAAATTGCTCTAATTCAGGTGAATAAATATAAAAATCCTTCCTCTGTCACACTCCAGATTGTTCCAAAGGTAGATTAAGAAATCAAAGGTTCAATAAGAGTAATTGAAGTAATAATATGATTAAACCTCATTGTTTTAACAGTAAAATTTCTGCTAGAGGGGGATTTATTACATATACTAGACCATATATCTGAAATGAAAGATGAAATTTCACTTTTGATTTGCAGCTCTACTGTCAATGAGCACAATGAAGAAAGGGGAAGCTCCTATGGCTGGGCTAGTGGCTGCATTTGTATTTTACTGTTCCACATTCATAAACTCAATTCCAACTGGTTCTCCAATGGCAAAACTGGAATTTTCAGAAAGAGAGGCAGCAAACCAAAGTAGAATGAGGACTAAGAGACAAATTAGAATTAGGAGAGCAACTTGGTGAAGGAAATGTCAGGCATATTTACTGTGGAATCTGGAAACTTTTGTCTGTTTCTGACATTTGCAGTAAGATATTCTCTCCTTTTTGTTTGTTTCACGTACAAGGTGTTTCATTTGGTATTTCCATAAATGCATAAATGTACCTTGACCAGACTCACCCATCTATCATCGTTGCTCTTTCTCTAATAAACACCCTTACCTACTCTTATTTTTCCCAACCACCTACATTCTGTTATTCAACAACTTTCAATGACATAAGTTTTACCACCTGTATGCACAGAGACAATGTACTGTAGTATTAGTCAGATTCTAACATTCTCTCTTTTCCTCTTTGCCTTCTATTTCTAATCTCCTCAATCATTCCACATATGCACACACGTTCATTTTATATAGATAGAGATGATAAAGATACAGAGTTCATAGACATAGAGGTAGAGATGATATGGAGAACGATCTGGTAGAGATGTAGATGATAAAGACATAAACAGACAATACATAGATGAGGAGACTGGGATTGTGTATATGTTATTTTGATCTAGTTTTAACATAGGAGAGAAAACACATGACCTTCCTCCTTATAAAACTGGCTTACTTTGCTTAATATTATGGTTTCCGGTACCATTCAACTCTCAATAGAAACAATATAATTTATTCTTTATGGTGGAACAATACTCCAGTGTGTGTGTGTGTGTGTGTGTGTGTGTGTGTGTGTGTGTGTGTGTGTGTGTGTGTGTGTCTGTGTGTCTGTGTCGGTGTTCCACTATTTCTTAATCTATACATCAGTTTGAGGGTATTGGAGCTATGTCAACAGATTATTATAGTGAATATGAGTGTGCCAGTGCCTCTATCATATCCTGTCTCACATACCTTCAGAATATTAATATTGCTGGCTAGTATGGAGGTTGTCCCATTTATAGTTCCATTTCTTCAGTTTTGAGGAGCCTTCATACAGATTTCCAGAGATGTGCTTGTTTCCATAGAGATGTGCTCTCTAACACTGTGTTTCTTCCCCCCGCCATCCTCAGCAGCATCTATGATTGTTTTTGTCCCTGATGATGGCCATTTTGACTGGAATTGTATGAAATTTCAGTATCATTGTGATTTGCGTTCCCTTCATTGCCAGGGATGCTGAGCATTTTTAGGTGAACATGAAACCATTATCAATGAAGTAAATGCTAGAGGACTAAGCTAGTTTTACAGATGGATAAGGACATAGGATAAGTACCAAAAAGAGGAAAGTTGAGTATCTCATCCTATATCCAACTTTTTTCTTCATATGTTAGATTATTAACAGAATAATTAGTAAATATAACCTAAAGCATAATTTTTCTACACTGATAAAGACTGGTAATAGTGATTACTTTTTTCACAGTTACTAAATCTATATAATATTTTACTTTAGTAAAAAAAATAATTTACTTAAAAATTAAAAATAATAATAATGACATGGGGGGAAGTTATCAGCTCCTATCCTGTTCCAGTGGTTCTGTTTCATCTCCTTAACCAAGCAAGGGATACTTCTCTATTTTTTCTACATTGAAGATTCAGTCATTTTGACGTCTGTGAGGCACTGCCTCACTACCATTTGCTGACATGTCTTTAAGCCAGGCAATATGCCATTCGCTTCCTCCTATTCTCTTCTTTCTAATGAGTGCACCATTACATTGTATTTAGGAAGATTTAACCGTTTCAAAGGGAGAATCGCCCTACTTGGGCTGTACTAGGAATGCCAATTGCTTCTATTGTAACTTCATAAATATTCATTAAAGATCCAGTCTCTCCTAGGATACAGGCTCATCTCTAAGGAGAGAGAAATGAAAAAAGAAAGATGTGTTTTAGACTTGCAGTCCATTCTAGAATAAATTCACTGGCTCATCATTACAGATTAAATTGCCATCATCTACTGCAACCAAATTTACACCGCAAAACACATTTTCCCTGGTGATGTCATCTCCTGTTCGATCGTATTGGCTTCTATAAAGGATTAAAGATCACAGGAACCTGAATATCCTATCCAGGGGGAACCCTGGACCCCCTGAATCTTTGAGCACATAAGTTACACTCCACAAGTGAACAAAATCCCAGGCTAGGACTTTCAGGCAGAGTTGTACAATTCAAATAGTTGTTGTGGGAGGTCATATTTGTCCGTTGAAAGATATAAATATTGTCATATCAGGTTGACATGACACCCTAGGGCCATAGTTAAGCCAGAAATACATGCAGTATGTAGATACCCCTAAAATTAGAGGAAGAGTTAAAAGCATTCCTTTTTGTAACATTCATTTTTACAAGTAAAATTAAGTGCCTCTAACAAACCAAGCATTAGAATATTATGTAGTGTTCCAACCTGACATTGCAATTAATACCATTTTATAGGTTGTCATAAATGAGATAGTATGTGCAAAGTGTTGTGTTACACTAAGCCTTTCATATTACAGAAATACAATGGCTACTCTTTTTTTTAAATGCTTGTAGTTTATTTAAGAACATAAAGGAGTTAACATTTAGCAGTCATAATGACCTATATTTTTTAACCTTTGTGCAGAGTGCAATATTCATCAATCTCCAAGACATGGGCTCACTTCAGACCAAACTGATCATCCATCAGAACCAACTTCTCTTAATGTCAGTAGTTCAGGAGAATAGATAGGCACAGTTTTCAGGAAGCTGCTGATCTGTCTCCAATAATTCCGAAGCAGTTGGACTGTGTGTGGTCAGTGACACGTAGTACAGCCGAGGCATGGAGTAGAGAATTCAGGTGCTGAGATGTGTTACTGTTTACAAAATACACAAATGGATGAACAACTCTGACTATCATGAATTCATTGTCTGAATGATCACATATGCAGATACCATAAGATAATGGCTACTCTTCAGTGAGGATGTGTTTCTGTGAATTGTGACCTCCTAAAATTCATGTGTTGATTAGAATATGTGACTGAAGAGCAGTTGATTAGATGACTATGTTAAATGAAGTCCTAAAGGTCTAATCCCACAAGACCTGTTCCTTTATAAGAACAAGAGGAAAGAAAAGTCTGTCTATAGTGTGTAGACTCCATTAGGCAGCTATCTATAAGTCACAGGGAGTTCAGGAATCAAGTAACTGAATCAGCCAGCAACTTAATTTTGGGTTTCCCAGCCTCTAAAACTGTGAGAAATAAATTTCTGTTGTTTCACACACCACACTATGGAATGTTTTAAGGCAATCCAAGTGGACTTACAGAGTTCCAATCATCTAATAAACAATATCAGCTAATTTCCCCTTCCTTGTATCACTTTTTGGTTGCTGTTACTATTCTAATCCCATCAAAAATTTCAGTGAAGTAAGATGGTCTTTGATGTTGACATTTTTAGACATTAATTTTGTCAACTTGATTGGATTAGAAAATATCCGAGAGTACTGGAGCATATCTCTGGGGAGAAGTATGGGGTAGGCATTTTGCCAAGAAAATCAGATGGTGAGGGCCCTGAATTAGTCAATGGGTTGTTCCATGATGGATTAATAGAATGGCCTTATTGAAGGGAGGTGAAAAGAAGAAAGTGAGGTCTTTGGAGGAAGTCTACCTCTGGTTTGGGTTGTTCTTTGATGTTATATCTTGCCTTGACCCTCAAAAGTCCAAGGCTCTGAGACTAAACTCTAATACCACCAAAAATAGCCCATCCACTTGGCAAGTTGTCTCTCCCTTGGCTTCTAGTCGGAGTGAGAAAATTTCCAGGAAGAATCTTTAGTTTCTTCTTGATAAAATGTAGAATCCTGTGCTGTGTAACTCCATTCCTTTGCTGAAACCCTGTTCATTCAGATTTGGTTACTTCATTGCTTATAAATACACTCTAAGTATAAAGATCAACCAATAAAACATAGAGTATTTTAAGCCTTAAGATGCATACATACATACACACATACATACATACATACATACATACATACATATTTATATGTGATTTAGAGTTCTAATAAATATTATAGAATATAAGGTGTCTAAAATAGTGTACATCAATAATACCAGCACTCAGGAGACTAAGGCCAGAGAATCTCAAGTTCAAGGACAGGTCAGACTATATAATGATTTTGAAGTCAGCCTGTGGAAAGAAAAAACTAAAATAATATAGGAACTGCTCTGAGAATGATGGCCAACTCTTAGCATAATCAGAATGTGAACAGAGTATATAGAGCAGTGTTCAGGTGGGGGGAAAAAACCGTCTTGTGCAAAGAGGAACTGGTTGGACCTAAAAAGTCTAAGAAGGGATTAAAATAGCATAATGTTAGAAAGATTGTAGGGCCATTGTACCAGGGCAAGGAATTGTACTTTTTAGTTTGGAGTGCAACTGAAAGTACTTAGTGACTTGGGAAACATTTTGCAATTTAGATTTATGTTTGGAAAAAAATCACTGTGGTTGCTCTGCAGAGAGAGGGAAGTTGTTGAAATAAGAAAATAATTTTATTACTAGACAAATGTGACCGAACATCAGTAGGAGCAGAAGGCTTGACATGTGTTCCCATCACTTACAAAAGAACTCCTTAAATCTGGCCTCTGTTCCAAATTGAAAAGGAACTGAGGGAAAGAAGAACACGGGTAGCTCGGGTGTACTCTAAGGTGTAACCCCTATTTCACAATTAAATGAACTAAACTTCTTTCTGGTTCTATGGAGGCAAAAAGACTCCATTTCTTCTGTGTTCAGTAAGCCAGTGAGAACCAAACTGGGGTATACTGTTGCTGCATTCATACCTCTCTAAATTCCAAACTCAGAACCCATGAGGATTTATGACTGTTACAAGTGCCATTAGCAGACACTTTGTGTGTGTACCAGGGGAACAATGAGTAGTAATATTGGATACAACTAGATGACTTACTCATTACAATCACTGGAGACTTAAACATGCACATCTCAGGACTGATATTTTTAGACTCTGTGAGCTAGTTTTCCAGTACCTCATAATGACTCTGTTTTAAAATGAAGTCAATTGAATAGTTACAGGAATTATTAGACACACACACATAATCAGTCAGGTATTGGGGTCCAAATCCAATACTTTGGGGGATTAGGGCTTATTTTTTATACAGGTAGAAAATGCTGTCTTTTATTATGTGAATGATATTAGACAATGTTAGAATATTAAATTCATTATGATCCTTTTTCTAGACTGAATTCAAACATCATCAGTACTATCAAAACACCTCTCACTGGTGGGTTAGGTTAATAGCAAGCCATACTTTCCAAATATATTAACAGTAAGACTTGACAGAGGTTGACAATCAAATTTGCACATTTGACTATGCCATAATAAAAACCAACCTTAACATTCTCGTAAATGTTTCAGCAATTCATTTGAATGATGATCTATGGAGAAGTATTGTAAAATATTTAGCATTTACTCTACAACATTCTAATTTTCATTGATATTATTCAGAAACCAGAAATATAATCACAAATACTCAGTCTCTGAACTTTCCCAAAATCACCATGTACAAAGTATTAAACAAAATAAAGAGACCTAAATGAAAGTTTAAAAAATTAAAATCTCTATCAGGCTAACCTACTCATTTTCTTTTCTTAATTTTAATTTTTATTAAATTCTAAGTTTCTATTTCTCTTCATAGTCAGCTTCATCATTTCCCTGTTAATTCCATCATAAAAAAATAAAAGGAAAAGGAAATTTAATGCTCTTTAAAACTTTACCTCTGGGAGTAATATACAAAAATTACTTAGAAGTTAATACTTATTTTAAAATTTAGATTCAGGGTTTGAACTGTTAAAAAAATGCTTAACAAGAATCTTTAGCTGAATGGCTCATGTTTATAATCTTAGCTACTCAATAGGCTGAGATGCAGAGGACCAGAGTTCAGAGCCAGCCTAGGCAGAAAATTTCATGAAATTCCATCTCCAATTAACTAACAAAAAGCCAGTCTGGAAACATGGATCAAATTCTAGGAGTATCAACCAGACAAGCAAAGCAAGTGCAAGGCCCTGAATTCAAATCCCAATAGTGTCCCCACAAAAGCTCCAAATTATCACTATATTCTCATTTAATCTCATTTAATTATTCAAATCGTAGGGATAAGTAATTAGAAAGAAACAGATAAAAAAGAAAGTGGGAAAAGAGATGACATCATAGCACTAACCATAGATATCTTACCTCTCCTCCCCCAAAAAGGTAGCTTCACTATCAATTCTATCTAACAATATAAATAAATGATAGAAAATTAAACTTAAGATAAAGTGAATTTTTAAAAGCCAATTCTATTTTTGCAAGTGCTAAAAGGACATACTTGCCAAATTATTAGGTTCTCATATTAATACTCTGTAAATTCTAAGTTAGCCTTACTTCTTTTGAAAACCAACGCTGAAAAGCCAAGTTAGTAAGGAATACTCATTCTAAAGAAAAACTTTCCACATTAACCTTTTCACCATATGGCCCAGCATAGGAGAGGAATTCACAAGCAATGCAAATCATTTCCCATTAAGAAACCTTGAGAAGACAGCAACAGGAATCATTTTTCTGTCCATCAATGGCCAGCTATCCCTGGCAAATGGTCAGTACTTATTTCCCAATCTTGAACCTGTGGAACAGTTCTCTTGCTTAGAAAGATGAAATCCATTTTTATAACTCAGGTACTGTTTTAATTTTTGTAACCAAACTTATCAGTGTTGAGACATCAATCGATAGATAGTTATGAAAGTATGAACTTAAAAAGAAGTTTAATATTGCAATGAAAAGAAACATTGATTTGTGCAGAAATTTGGGAATGGACTTGTCCATTACATCTGGACTATAACATCTTGCCAAGTCTTCTCCCTACTCAAGGTAAACACGAATAAGTTTAGAAGGGAAGCCTGAGGTATAAAATTCTGCCTTGTATCATTCACCAAAAAGTCAAAGGGCAAGAGTTCAGCTTATGGTTCTTCTGAAAAGTTGTTTTATTGTCAGGGCAGATTTTACCTTACCAATAATATAGATACCAAAGAGAAATTTCTATTCCATTTATTCAGTATCAGTCACAATGATATCAATCATTAGCTGGACCATTTTCTATCAAATGGCATATGATTGAGTTTAATAGATTTTATTGTGTGGAATGAATGTTTTCTATTGATCTAAAATTTCCTTCCTCATATTGCTACATGATAAATCTCTCTCTGGTTTTGGGGGTAAGGGATAAAATTAGTGACAGGACAATGCCATTTTCCCTTGTCAGTATCAAACTCTTCCAATGACAAATGTTTCATTGTTTGTGGAATTTGGACAAGTTTTCTATAACCAAAGTAAGTGGTGCTGGCAGAACTGGTTAAGCACTGGCAGAAAACTAAAGTTGGATCCAGCCGGCAGCAAACCAGGGTTCGTGGATTGGGATTCCTGAAATAGGGGCAAGGACTAGGAAAAAATAGAAGAGAGACAAACAGATGGAGTTCGGGAGGACTACAGCCCAAGTCAGCGGTCCAAGAAGTCTGTGAGCTCCAGACTGCTGCCTAAGACTGTGTCATTTATTTTAAGTTCCGACCTTAAATACTCTTCTTAAAACTAGGGAACTGCCAGAGGCTACATTCATACAAAATAGTAAACAAATCACATATAGGATAATTGAGAAAGGATTAACATTGCTTAAAGTCATCATGATAAGAACTGATTGACATAGCTTAAAGTCATCATGATAAGAACAGATTGACATTGCTTAAAGTCATCATGATAAGAACTGATTGACATTGCTTAAAGTCATCATGATAAGAGTTACTTCCTGGTGTATACCGTTGTGTAGGTCCAAGGTCAGGTCCAAGGTCATTGATCCCACAGTCGGTCCCCAACACTTCTTTGTCACCCTGCACTAGAATTAACTCCAAATGCATCAAAGACCTCGAGGTAAAAGCTGACACACTGAAAACTTTACAAGAAGGAATAGGAGATACACTAAGCCTCCTTGGCACAGGTCAAAACTTTCTTAATAAGAACCAAGAATCACAACAAATCAGAGAAAGGCTGGATAAGTGGGACTGCATTAAACTGCAGAGCTTTTCTATGGCAAAGGACATAGCTAGTAAATTAATTAGGAAGCTTACAGAGTGGGAGAGGATCTTCACCAACCAACCAACAGACAAAGGCCTCATATCTAAAATATATCAACAGCTCAAAAACTTGAATCACTCCAAAACTAATCTCCAAAGTAACAACCATCCCATTAAAAATGGGCCAAAGACTTAAAGAGAGTCTTCTCTGAAGAAGAAACAAAAATGGCCTTTAGACACATGAAGAAATGCTCAACATCTCTGGTCATAAAAGAAATGCAAATCAAAACAACTCTAAGATTCCACCTCACTAAAGTTAGAATGGGGCCAGGATCAGAAAAACTAATAACAACAGATGCTGGAGGGGATGTGGCCAGGAGGGATCTCTACTACACTGTTGGTGGGAGTGCAAACTCATTCAACCACTATGGAAAACAGTATGGCAGTTCCTCAAAAGACTAAACATAGAGCTCCCCTATGACCCAGCAATTCCACTATTTGGCATTTACCCAGTTGTCCAGAAACAAGGACATACTAAATCCACTAGCACAACAATGTTCATTGCAGCACTATTTACCATAGCAAAGATATGGAACCAACCCAGATGTCCCTCAGTTGATGAGTGGATCAACAAGTTGTGGTATTGGTACACAATGGAATTCTATGCTGCTGTCAGAAAGAATGACATTGCCCCCTTTGTTAGGAAATGGAAAGACTTAGAAAAAAATCATATTAAGTGAAGTAAGACTCAAAGGAACATAGGCTCAATGGTTTCCCTCATTAGTCATAATCAGTAGAAACCTTGGGCTCTACTAGCAGAGATTTGCAATACAGCAAAACCTTGCTACATAAGGCCATATAGTATGATGCTAATTGAAAGGACCTCTAGGATATAGAAACATAAGCCATATAATGAATGATTGTTGTCCTTAATGTACTATGTTATCTCTCATCTCTTTTGCTGTCCCTTGGTTATATCATATTCTTACAGTATCTCACTTTGTTATCTGATATATCGGATATATTTGTATTTGGTTATTTGAAATCAGATAGGGAAGGGGGGAAAACAAGATGAGGGGTGGAGGTGGGGGAGAGGGAATTGGGGACCAAGACATGTGAAAAGGTATCTATGTATGTGAATTAATGCACCTTCTATCTAGCAAATATCATGTAACCCTTCTATTAATTACAATAAAAAAATCTTAAAAAAAAGGAAATTGAAATTGTCAGACTCCCTTTTATACCTTAGACCCAGTTACTATTTTGTGAGAATTTGGGGCTAAGTAAGAAATTTCTTCTACTTTAAGGCAATACAACATGCTCTTTAATAAAGCCTCCTTTGACATCTTCTAAAATCTCCTCTAGTATATAAAAAAAAAACTACTAAGGAACAAAGAACTCTGGGAACATTGGCCAAGTATCCTTTGCCCAGGTGGTTGTCTAAGCAGATATGTGGGGCCCAATGTGGCATTTACAATATAATTTTAGTGTAAGAATGGGGTACCAACTCCCACTATATGTTGCCCTTATGCTTTGTTTATTCATTGATGCATTTCTTCTATAAGCATTATTCAGATTTCTATTTTGTATCAAGGGCTAGGATAGAGGAAGGAGGCAAAATAAGTGACAATAGAGAAAACTTTCTAATACTACGGAATATAATATTCTGAGAAAGTATAGAGAAAATTAAAGAAGCAATTCCAAGACTTGACTAGAAAGGATATAATAGAAGAGGATCATGAGCAATCAGCAGTTGTGTGCAACAATCCAGACCAAGAGAGGCATTTCTAGTAAGAAATGTATAATCAATCCTCATCATTCTGTATATACAAAATTGTCTACCACCAAAATTCATTTCTAACCTCAGAATTAATGCACAGTGCTTTCTTAGTATTCACAGACATTGTTAGAGGAGAGCATGTGTGTATGTATATACACACACAGAGAGACAATCACACATGCATGCACATGCCAGGACTTCAGCTTGAACTCAGGGCCTTGAATTCTCATTTGGCTTTTCATTCAAGGCTGATGCTCTGCCACTTGAGCCACATCTCATTTCCAGTTTTTTGCTCTAGACTTTTCTACCCAATCTGGTTTTTAAACAGTCCTCAGATCTTAACCTCCCGAATGAGTCACTGATATCCAGCTTGAGTAGTATAGATTTTGATCCTATCAGCTCAAATGTTTCCAAAACAACTCAAACCAGGTACTACTCCTCTCCCTTTACCTCTTAGAGAAAGCAGAAGATGGAGACTTGAACCCCAGGTTTTATCCCTACTAGTTGATTAGGCTCAGGCTTATGTTATCACTTTTCCCTGTCAGACTTTTCTCTTTTTATAAAATAGAGGAAAATTGCCTGGAATATATTAGCTTTGTGTCACTATGTCAAAATACCTGAGATAAACAAGAAGAAGACAGTTTCATTTGGGCTCACAATTTCAATGGTTTAGGTCTATGGTCACTCAACCTTGTTGTCTTTGAGCTGGTAGCAATTAACAAACCATCACAGTGGAAACACACGCAGAAAAGCTTATCAGCTCCCGGTGTCAGGAAACAAAAGGAGAGAGGCACACAAACAGCAACAGAGAGATATAGAGACAGAGACAGACAGAGGGAGAAAGAGAGATCCAAATTTATACTGCAAGGGTATAATGGTACCCCAATAACCTCACTTCTGAGAGGTTGTACTGCTTCCTACTCATAACACATTGTGGTTACTGACCTCTTAGCACCCAGTCTTTTGGGAACATTTCAGACTCAAATCACAACATTCTACACCTGATTTCCCAAAGGTTTATGACCATTTCATAAGGCAAAAATGCATTTATCCCACATCAATCATTCAAAAGCCCAAATGTGTCTCTCCTCTAAAACTTAAGACCAATGATTCACTGTGATCCCTCGTAAAACTCAGAAAGTTACAGACTTCAAAGATACAATGACACAGGATAAACATTGCCATTCCAGGGAGGGATTGGGATATAGAAAAGAAGGATGGGACTAATGCCAGAGCAAAACCAAGCAGGAAAAACATGAACAGTGCTAGGTCTGGCATCTGGTGCTGTGGCAGCAGGATGTGAATTCCAAAGAACTTAGCAGGCCCAACCACATGCATTTCGCTAGCTGAAGCCCATGTCTTCTCTCCTGAGCTGACTCTGCCTGCTGTCTGCAATTCCTTTAAGCAGACATTCCACAATTTTGACACCTCTGATTTCTATATTCTTCCTTCCACACACTTGCTAGCCTCCAAAGCTGCCTTAGGAAACACTGGTAGAAGTCTCCATGGCCCTGTGATTCTGGCATTCTGCATGCCTGTAGAACCAAGATCTGCTACCAGCAAGAACTGTGTCTGGGCCTCTTTGGGTGACAGTTGTAGTTACTTCTGAGCCTGATGGCTGACTGTGAGGACAAGAGTCCCAGGGAAGTGTTCCTCCTGTGTGGTTAGGATGCACTGGGATCCTCTTGTCAAAGGAAAGTCTTTGAAATGAGCCTTTGAAAATTTGATACCATATAATTGGTGGGATATTTTCAATTCCTGAGATAAGATACCCTCAAAGCATCTTTCCTATTGTGCCACACAAAATACTTGGATTTATATTAATGGCAATAATCTCACAAGCAATCTGCAATATTTGACCACAACTTTAACTGTGGCTGTTGGTTTTCTTCTCTGGCAAAACTACAAGATTCTTTCTGCTTTCCTTCTTATTTAGTCCCTAATCTCACTGTAAACCTGGCTAACAGCAACCATCAAACCTATTCCAATGCTTTAATGCTAAACAACCTAAAAATATTCTCTAGCAGATAAACTAGCCCTTAAAAATATTCACTACCAGATAAACTCCTTGATCACCTTTAAGTTCAGCTTCATACAAAGTCTCAAGAGTGTAGATAAAATGCAGACAAGCACTTTTCCAAAGTGGACATTGAAAGACCATAGCCCAAGGACTTTGGAGATATAAATACAGCCAAAAAGTCAGGACTTCTATTGTGTGTGTGATGGTGTTCAAGGTCTTTATGTGTTTATTCAATAAAACTACTGAGAAACTATGCTTGATGCAGTCAGGCCATGGATGTAGGGTTTTTTTGTTGTTTTGTTTTGTTTTTGTATTGGGGGGAGGAGGGCTGGTGGGTTGTAGGGCTTGAATTCAGGCCCTGGACATTGTCCTTGAGTCAGTTTGTGCTCAAGGCTTGCACTCAGCCACTTGAGCCACAGCTCCACTTCCATTTCTTCCATTTTTGAGTGGTTAATTGGGAATAAGAGTCTCACAGGGACTTTTCTGCCCAGGGTTGGCTTCTAACCACCATCCTCAGACCTCAGCCTCCAGAGTAGCTAGGATTACTGCGATGATCTACTCAGAGTGGGGGAATCTGTTTATTTAAGAGGGAAGACCACTGTCTTTGAAAAAGTAGATTTGGTATACTGCTATGAATGGTGTTATTAAAGATATTAGTACTATGATCAAAGCAAACTTTTGAGCTTTCTTAAGCCTGACTCCACTAGAGCTAACCTATTTTCCCTGCATGTTGATGTTGACCCCAGATCTCTCTTTCCTTAGGTATTCTCTCTGAAGAAGTGTTCATCATAAAGCTTCTTTCTTTGCTTCTTTGAGATATAAATGGCCTGACCGTCTGTGAATTTTCTGAAAGTGAACTTATGCTCAAGTGACAGAGCACTAGCTTTGAAGGGGAAAAAAGGTTCAGGGACAAGATTTTGAGTTCAAACTCCAGGACCCTCCCCACCCCCGTCCCCCACACAATAGCTGTGGCTATGGCTTCTGCTTTCATTTCTAAATCTGGTTTAAAGTTTTCCATTTAAATTCACAGTTATGCTAACTTTAAAAAAAAGTGAATCTAATATGGAGGCAGTGAGGCCAAATCAAGGCAATTCAATAATTAAAAGCATGCTGTTTAAGGGCTACTATGTGCCAGTGAACAAGGTGCCCTTGTCCTAGAAAGGGCAAGAGAGTGGTCTCCTGGGGCCATTACTCTTCCAGGAATGTGACTGAGTGACCTTGGGCAAGAGAGCTGGTCTATCATGACTCAGTTTCATCCTTAAACTGCTGAATATTTTCTCAGTTGTTAAAGATAAAACACTCAATGAGATAATGCAGGGAAAGTGTTTATTAAAATGTCTATGCACACATTAAGTACATAGTAAATTCCACATTGTTTAAAGCTTATTAAAAACTTAAGCCATCTTTCTGGCTAATGTGCATTCATTTTAATTTAAAAAATAAAACACCATTGCTGAAAGAGGAGCTTGAAGAAAACCCATTACTGTAAGAGATTGCCTGTTATATATCTCTTTTCTGAAAATTTTCACATTAGAAAAGGGTGAGTGGGGGCAGGGGGTTTGGCCTATTGGTAAAGTGCTTGCCTAGCATGCATGAAGACCCAGATTTGATTCCTCAGTATCGTATACATAGAAAAGGCTGGAAATGGTGCTATGGCTCAAGTGGTAGAGCTCTAGCCTTGAGAAATCCCAAGGACAGTGCTCAGGTCCTGAGTTCAAGCCCCAGGACTGGCAAAAAAGAAAAGAGAAAGAAAAAAAAGAAAGGGTGAGTGGCCTGAGAATTGATCATCTCTAGCTCTAGTTCCTCACCCAAGTATGTGCTGTACAAGATCTTGTGCTGAGCATAGCAATTTCACAGCAGGGCATTCCTCAGTATCCACAAATTTGGTGTTTGCTGGCTGTTTGATCTATCAGGAATAATTCAGAAGGCCTTTTGCTCTCCTTCTGCCCCCCCTCATATTCTATGCAATACACTCTTTATTTTTTATTTCTTCTCCCATTTTTCAGTGGGAACAGAGTGGAGAAGGAGAATAGGAAAATAAGAGAAAGGAGAGTGGTTTGCAGAGCATGAGCATGAGGGAGCAAGGCTAGCCTACAATCAAGCTGGGAGCCACGCTTACATCATGGCTAAGCTCATAGGCTCCAGAGCTGGGCTGCATGCTTGGAAAACTAATCAAAAATAATTTCAATTTCAAAAGTGACTTTAAACAGAATTAGTGCAGTTGGATGTCACTGAATGAATTGCTAGGATACCATTCCCTATAAAAATGATATAAAGGAGCTCATATATTCTTACCCTGCCTTGATTTTTATCCATTGATTATTAACTATTTCTAGATAGCAATGGAGACTGTTCTCTATAGAAGCTTTCTTTATAAGAAAGAAGAGGGAATTCTGTTCCCAAGAAACTGAGAAAAGTATGAGCACTGTTCTCAGAATTGCTCTGGTTCTTATTGCTCCTAAGAATGTTCACCATATCAAAATAAAGAATGTCATGGAAATACATGATCAAATCACATGTCAGAGCTATTACCTTGCCTAAAAAGAGTCCTTCCTAGAGACTGAACCAGACATCTCTAGAAAGATTCTCTTTAGCAATTAGCAAAAGGGCCAGAAATGTATGTCATTCATCTGAATCAGTCAAAAAGTCTCAATTGGTACAGTTTCATAAAAGATTCACAAAACCATGTTCACCATGATGTTGTACCATTCATAAGGAAAAGAAAAGACTTGGAAAGAATATATTAAGTCAAGTAAGTTAGACCCAGATAAACAAAATTTTCATTATTTGTGGTAGCAAAATGTGCCTATAAACCTATAAGTAATGGGGGAAGGGAAAGTGGATGAAAAACATGGGAGGGGATGTCAAGGTGAAAGAAATAATATACTGATGTGTATATCACCCTGACTATAAAATTTTAAAAAAAATCTATAAGTAAATATATTGGGTGGTCTGTAAAATGAATTAAATGAAGTAGACTATAGAGAAAGTTCAAATAGTATAATTTGTTATATAAATACAAAGTCAAAGCCCAACAAAATTGGCACTAAGAAATGAGTACTTGCAGGGGGGAGATAAAGTAGACTAATGAAGGGAGGGAGAATGCAGTCAAGAATTCATTGTATATATTAAGAAATGTAAGGGAAGAGCCGGGTCAAATGAAAGAGAATGTTGAAGGGAGTATGATGGCTGAATTGTATGGCAAGAACGTGTGTGGTGCTATGAGAAACCACCACACCATCCAAAGTGGATATACATTGCAGTCATATTGTCAGTCAATGATAGCCTTCATTGTTCCATATCTCACCAGCATTTGGTATCATCAGCATTCTTGATTTGGTGTATTCTGAGGTGGTATTTCAAGAATAGTACAGTAGACAACCACTCAGAATATGAAAATTATATGATTTGAGCTCTGTTCAAAGAAAATGAAGCAAATATAGGTGGTGTGAGGGTTCATGAGGAAAGCTTTGAGGAAGGTTCAAAGCCAACAAAGAACTTGGATCCAAATTATTTTTTTTAAATTAGAAAAAGATGCAAGTGGTTAGACTCCACTAGAACAAGCTATGCAAGAACAAAAGGACTGGAAATTTTACTCTGTGACCTGAGTGTCAGATGACTTGAAGTTGGAAGGAAGAACATTATCCATTGAGTTTGGTAAAAGAACACTCTGGTGCTGTAGAGAAATCAGACAAAAGAAAGCCAAGATTAGAGCTGGGAGACTTACTAAGAGGCTATTACTAGATTCTTGGTGCGAGAAGGTCATAAGAAATAAGGTGGGTGTGGTAGATGAAAACATTGGACAGATTTTTTTAAAAAAGGGTTATACAGGTCAAATCAAAGCATTTGATGAAATAATCGGTGTGTGAGAGGGCAGGGTCTGGGATGCTTTCCAGGGCTCTCTCTTAGGTTTGTAATGTTCTTAACAGAGATGGAGAAAATTGAAGTGTAAAAGACAAAAAACAAAGGTTCATATTCAGAGGTGTTAGGTGTTTCATACTAGCTTTGCACTCAAGAAATAGAAAATGCACAACTGTACATGAGGTGCACAGTTCTATCCAAAGGTCCAGATTAGAGGCTGATTCCAAAGCCTACTTTGCAATACATAGAATTATCTTGGGAGACAGTGTATAGAAACTAGAGAAGATGTGCTTTTAAGAAGAAATGACCAGGAACATGGGTAGAATTTATTTGGGGAACTTAGCAGGTTCTTTGTCTGTTTGTTTCACTTATTTCATATAGATTGACCTCTAGCTCAAATTGTTTATTTAATTCTATCTAAAAATAGGAATAATACAAAACAAGCCAAGCATACTTTTTTAAGTTAGATTCTACTGACTCAAAACTAACAACAAAGTAGTCTTTACATAGCTGCGGTAAGCTATCTGTCATAAACAACGTTGAGGAGAATGTATTTATTTTGCTCCTGATTTCAGAGGTCTCAGCCCATCATGGAAAGAAGGATATATTGGAGCAGAGGAACCCACATTTGGAGGCTAGGAGAGAGATAGAAAGAGAGAAAGGAGATGTCCTATAATTAATTTTTTTTCTTTTTCTAATTCCATCTGAGTTCCCAGACTATAAAATAATGCCTTTCCCTTGAGAATAGGCCTTCCCATCTTCCATAATTCTCTTTAGACATGACTCCCACATTCACTCCAAGGCAGGCTTTCATGACCAACTGGGCAGTACTCAATCTAATCAAGTTGAAAATCTAAATTAACCATCACACATGATAGCTGGAATTGTGGTAGTAGTTTAGGTTGCATTGTATCTTGCAAACAAGCAATGCTTATTCTCTTCAAATATTTAGTCACTTTTATAATGATCTGAGTGCCCCAGAATATAAGTATTTATTGAAGACAATTCCATGACAGATAATAATTCCATATTCTCTATGTATTCAAATGTGTCTTGATCAGTATAATTTTGCTAATGCTGTCCTGAGTATGCATATAAAGAAATGGCAGCACACAGAAATAAAGAAATCTTCCTGAAAACTGCACAGCCAATGGGAAGACATAGTTCTGATGCTGCACCTCACTTACCATTTGAGCTAAACCACTTCTATCTCACTTGAATTTCCTCTAAGTATATTCATTTCACCCTTAGAACTTCCCATGCAAGTTAAAAATATAGGGTATAGATTTGAGAAACTCGGATATCCACAGGTGACATGTTCATTTTCTGTCCGGCTAGTATCAGAGCTGAAGAGTCATCATGATTCTGTTCACTCATGTTCAATTGGGCAAAGACCTTACAAATACCAGAAAACTGGCAGGTATGTGAAGTGCATAGACCAGGAAAAATAAATGAAGATTAAATGAATGGGATTTCATTCTACCCCTTTACCACTGAAGAACTCAAAGACCTACTCAAATATCTTAGTCATTAAAAAACAAAGATGCTTTTATAAATGTAAGAATTCATGTATCTCCCTTGTTTACAAAACATTACTTACAAATTCACCCTTCTCAACAGATGGGATGAAGGAGGCAAGATAAGAGAAAAGGAAAATGAAATTTGCGCATACTAGATCAGAGACTTCACATATAACCTTTCCTTGTAGCAATAATCCAATTCCACTTCTTTAATATGGCACAATATTTCTCGAGGAAATATGAGAAACACTTCCAGTAATAAACTTGTCAGAATAGTTTAATAATAAAACTCATAAAATGAACTTTAGGCCATTCATTATTATCCAAATAACTAGCTGATGAATGATACCTTTGGATCCCTATTGCTTACTTAGGCATTGTAGAGATAGGCACTCCTTACTGCTTTGGAAATGTCTATTTCAGATGGCATCTGTTCTTCAGTTCTTTGAAAAATGTATTTACCTTAATTTGTAAAACTTCAGTGAATTCAGTTTTCTAGCATTCCTTGAAACCACTGAAAGCAACAGCAGATGGAAAATTCCCTGGTGTCTCTGCTGCCTGAATCACTGTGTTGGCTTGCTGTTGTGTAGACATCACCTTTAGGCCAGTGATGGATGAGTGATGGCGTCAGCATGACTACCCAAATCCACAGTCAGCATGGCAGCCAAGATTGACTAATGAAGGTTGGCTGGAACTCTGTATCTCATGTACTAGTCCTGTTCTTTCAATGGCTTTGGAGAGCTCTCGGATATGTTTTGGGGTGGGAGGGGAGTTCACATCAGTCTACTGTTTTCTGCCACTCCTATATAAGATGCATTCTCACCTAATAGCTATGATAAACTTATGTATTCTGGTCACCATGTCCAATATGCCACCCACATTCAGTGCCAGAATAGAAATACAGGATTTTGTTTGGCTGAGTTTCTACTGAATATATTCAAAACTCCCACATGACACATGCTGTCTGATTCACTCCATTCATTTCATCCCAGTTTTAGTTTCTGAGTACACTTTGGCTTAAATGTGTATTAACAAGGAGATCTATGTTTGTGGTGACCTGCTCTGAATGGACCCCATTCTTACAGAAAGTCTTCTATGATAACAAAGGAAAAAAGCTGATAGGTTGAGCAGAGTAGCTCATAGAGAAAGATGTGCTGACAGCTCTGAATGAATACCTTTACTCCTCTAGAGCACTGGATCCAGTTGGTCCCCAGGCTCAGGGAACTTACCAGAATCCCAGAACGGCAGTCACATTCAACCAAGTCCTGGAAGTGATTACAGAGAAGACCTCCTTCCTGCAAAAGTAGCCTTTCAACTAGCTGCATGTGGTATTTTTTAACGGGGAGAGTAGAACAAAATGAGATTAGAAAACTGCAGGTTTTAATAAGTCACTGACTTCTACAATGTCCCCATGAATTTAGTGCATGCCAAGAGAAACGGAGTCACTGTGTTGGAATAGTTTCAGGCTTTTCGAGAACAAACAGAAAGCACAGAAGCCACTGTAAACTAGGATTGGATGTTTCAAAATGCTGTTTATTGTAACAATAACTAGCATCTAACCATAATCAACTATGCCTGTTTATGAAACCTAACACCCTGAATTCAATCCTAAATGGTTGGTAAATCTAGATGACACTTGAAAAGCTGATTAGACAATTTTAGCCTTTGTTAAAGGGAGAAAAATCAAGTAATTCCTTAGTGCATGTAAGCATGTGTATTCTCATTTTAATTTATTTGAACATTTTATTATTCATTATTTTGGTATACATGGCCTTTAAAATGTAAGTGTTGGTGTACAGTGCATCTTTTCTCTTTTTCACATGTTGGATTTGGGATTTTACCTGGTTATGCAAATCAAACTCTTTATGAAGGTGACCCGCAGCTCCCGCCGGTAACACCAGCTACTCAGATCTGAGATCTGCAGTACCTAGTTCAAAGCAAGCTCAGACAGGAATGTCTGAAATTCTTATTTCTTAACCACCAAAAAGCCAAAAGCAGAGATGTGGTTCAATTGATAAAGCACCAACTTTGAGCAAAACTTAAGGAACAGTACCCAAGCTCTAAATTCAAGTCTGAGTATTGGTGTCAAAAAATTCTTAATGAACAGCTACTATGAATCAGGAGCTATTCTAGATGATGAATAGTTAGCTAGCCCAAAACAAAATCTTCCTTTGTGGTGCTTGCATTCTGTCACAAGTAGGAAGAAGACTGCAGACAATAATCAACACACAAGTAAATATGTCAGGCACAATAAATGCTGTGGGAGAAAAATAACAGAGTTAATGTTGGAAACAGTGATCGTGATTTAGAATTGCTAAGAATAGCCTTATTAACCAGGGGATATCTCAACACTGACAAGAAAGAAGAGCTCACACTATGAAGATATCTGTAGAAAATATGATCCCAGAAAAGGAGACATCAAAAGACAAGGCAGGAAGAAAAGCACATACCTCCATATGGATCAAGCACATGCTGTTCTGAAACTGAAAAATAACATCTAGATAATCATGTGAGGATATCC
This sequence comes from Megascapheus bottae, assembly GCF_031878675.1. Classification (NCBI taxonomy): domain Eukaryota; kingdom Metazoa; phylum Chordata; class Mammalia; order Rodentia; family Geomyidae; genus Megascapheus; species Megascapheus bottae. The sequence goes on from NC_143517.1 coordinate 54,959,180, forward strand.
CAAGAAGTAAAGCAACAAGAACCGAGAACATTGTAGGCATTTGAATCATTGGAATGAAATTGGAGAAATCCAAAATTTAACATTTTCAGAAAATATTGCCCACAGATATTTTTTATTTATTTATTTATTTATTTATTTTTGCCAGTCCTGGGTTTGAGCTGAGGGTCTGAGCACTGTCCTTGGACTTTCTCAAGGCTAGAGCTCTACCACTTGAGCCTCAGCACCACTTCTGGCTTTTTTTCTATATATGTGGTACCTAGGAATTGAACCTGGGTCTTCGTGCATGCTAGGGAAGCACTCTACCACTAGGCCAAACTCCCAGCCCTGCCCACGGACTTTTGTAGCAGCTTTTGTCATCATTCTCAAGGCTGTCATGAATGGATGTATTACATTAGTATACCCAAATAACAAAATATTCATAGCAAACAAAAAGTGTGCCATATGCCATGAATTTGACCATAGTACAAAAAATTCCCCACTGTGAGTCAATGAGAAAATTTTTTTGTGGGTTATGGGGCTTAAACTTTTGGCCTGGGCACTGTCCCTGAGCTCTTCAGCTCAAGGCTACCGCCCTACCCCTGGAGCCACAGCCCCACTTCCGCTTTTCTAGTGAATATTTAGAGATAAGACTCTCAGGTTCTTTAACACCCGGCTGGATTTGAATCTTGATCCTCAGATCTCAGCCTCCTGAGTAGCTAGGATTACAGGCATGAGCCACCACACCCAGCAAGAAGATTTTTAAGATAGCACAATATTCCAAACAAATGTCAGGCATTGGTGGTTCATCCTTGTAATAGAAGCTATTCAGAAGACTGAGAGTAGAAGGATCACAATTTGAGGCCACTCTGAGTGGAAAACTTTAGTAGAGCCTATCTGAGAAATAATTATCAACATTAGGGCTGGCCAAGTGGCTCAGCTGGTAGAGTTCCAATCTATCAAGCCCTGGCCTGAGAATATAAACAACCTAAACTGATCTAGAATAAACAGTGACACTGAAGGATCAACGAAGTCTCACAACAAACTAAAGTCCAAACCAGATAGGTTCATGACAAGTTCTACCAGACATTTAAAGAACACCAAGGATCCTCAAAGCAATCTAAAGAATAGAAAAAGAATAAATACTTCAAAACCAGATAAGATGTGACCAAAAAGAAGAGGGGGGGGAGTGGAGGAGGAAAAGGAAGTGCAGGAGGAGGAAGAAAGGAAGAAAAGAAGGAAGGAAGGAAATTAATGACCAATTTCCTTGATTAACATGCAAAAAAATCTGCAACTAAATACCTAAGAATTTAAAACATGAAAGAAATCATATTCCATGATAAAGTTGGTTTCATTCCAGGAATGCAAGGATGGTTTGTCATATGTAATTTATATGTCAATATAGTCAAAGACAAAAATCTTATGGTCATGTCATTAAATGCAGAAAGTGACACTGAAAAATTCAACATCATCTCAAAAATAAAAGCTCTGAGTAAACTAAAAATAAAAGGATCATATCTCAGCATAACAAAAGATGTTTATTACAAATGCTATAGCAAATACTATACTGAATGAGAAAATAGTAAACATTTTCTCTGGTGCTTGAATTGCTTGACAATGACAGTCTTCATAGAGAGAAAATTTAATCCCAAATCTAGTTTGAAACAAAAAAAATAGAATAACTCATAACAAAATGATTAAGGCTAAAAAAAGCACAACACTTAAATTCAACTTATTCTACAGAGCCATGCAAGGTAGAAGGAGAAAACAATAACATGGTACTGGCATAAAAACAGACACATGAATCAACTGAATAGAATAAATGATTCACAAATAAATCTAATCAGCTACAGTCATCTATTTTTTGACAACGTAAAAAAAACATATTGGAGGAAAGCCAGCCTCATCAACACTAGTTCTAGGAAATTTGGATATGTATATATAAAAGAATGAAACTAGATGCCTATCTCACTCTGTATAACAATTCCAACCAATCAAATAAATTCATTTTTAAGAGGAAAACACAGATAAAATATTTACCACAGTTACTTCCTAAATACACCTCTAATTGCTCAATAACTAAAATCAAAATATTGTCAAATGGTGTTTCGACAATTCAAAATCATCTTCACAGTATGAGAAAGTTACTAGAGTGAAAGGACACAGAATGAGAGAATATCTTTGCCAATTATTTATCCAGTAGGAGATTAACATTAAGATCACATACACACACAGAATTTAAAAATTAAAAGAATATTCCAATCAACAAATGAGTAAGCTGAATAGTTATCTAACATGAAGTACATATGGCCAGTAAACACATGAAACAAATGCTCAAGATCTTTAGCTATCAAGAAAAATGCAAATTAAAATAACATGAAGATTCCATATCACTCAAGCAGAATCACTTTATAAACAAAACGTAAGTCAGACAAGTCAGTCCCTGCTGACTCAGGCCTGTAATCTCTCAAAGGTATTTCAGGATTTTGATATTACTACAGCAAAATACCAAGTCTGCGATCTTCTATCCAAATTCTAACTGACAGAAGGTGTTGCATGCTGATCTGTATTACAGAACCTGTGGGAGGCAACAGTGACACTATTTGTCACTTTCTCATCCAAAATTTTATATGATTTTATGAGGTTACTTTCTTATTTATTTTGCTGCCTTTTCAAATCTACTTCAATTAAATGAATAGTATACTAGGTGTGTGTGTGTGTGTGTGTGTGTGTGTGTGTGTGTGTGTGTGTGTGTGTGTGTGTGTGTGTGTTTCATGGACCATACCACAGAATGGCCTTCGGAACAATGAAGCAGGACACAGCTAAACTACTCTCATGCCAACAACTATGACTGTAGAGTAAGATGCTTAGATGCCTATAAAGAGTGAAAAGAGTCAATTTCTTGACCTGTAAAGACACAGAGCCGCCAATATTATTTCTTTAACAGGAACAGGACCACTTTAAAACAGCTGCCAAATGTACCAGTACATTGTAATCTTATTCATCAAATCCAGAACATTTGGTTTTTTATCACCAGCCACATTCATCTAACCTCCCATTAAGCCTGACTCCCCGCCTCCTTATCTGCTCTGAGGCTACCAAATGTTTTCCCTTTTTAATGACTATGGTTTGAGTCCTCCCGCTGTGATACTAGCCATTACAAAAAGGGAAAATAAACTTCCAGGGCCCTTTTCTCTCCCTCAATATTCCTTTAAAGCTCTTCTTATAAATTGATCTCATTAAGATATACTACCTTATCTTGGACCTATGTCTGATCCAGTCCTCTGCCCATTTAAAATAAACCAGTCACCAAAGGACAAATACTGTAATGACTTCACTTACATAAAATATCCATAAAAATAAACATGAGAAGGGGTATCAATGTGTGAGAAGTAACTATAAACCCCCTATACATTATTCTGACAATAATAAAAGAAAATATAAAGCATAAAAATAAAATAAAATATCCATAAAAGTCAAACATCATTTTTGTCAGAGGCTAAGTCTAGTGGAAATGAGGAGATATTGTTCCATGACAATGTTTCAGTCATGCTCAATGAATTCTAATCATTTGTTCAATAGATTCTCTAGTTAAAAATATTGAGCAGTTTTATAGACCAGTCTACATACATCGTACCCTTAAAGAAACTTGCTATCCTTTAATCCTCTTTTTTTGCCAGTCCTGGGGCTTGAGCTCAGGGCCTGGGCATTGTCCTTGGGCTTTCTTGAGGCTAGAGCTTTGCCACTTGAGCCACAACACCACTACCAACTTTTTCTACGTATGTGGTACCGAGGAATCGAACCCAGCCAGTCTTTTTGCATGCTAGGCAAGCACTCTACCACTAAGCTAAACTCTTTGTCACTAATCCACATTTTTTTATTTTTTTCTATTTTGTTTTGTTTTTATCCTTCTTTCAATATCATCTGTTCTCCAATTCACTAGGGCTCTGGGACATGTGGGGAAACTTGACAAGAATTTGTAGAATGTATAAAACATAAGAATTTTTTTAACCCCTAGGTCAGAAAGTGATACATAACACCTCTACTCTTTCTCTGTCAGGTAGAACTCAGTCCAAAACTGCAAAGGGTATTGAAAAGTATGTATCTGTGTATTCACAAAAGAAAAAAATAAATTAGTGTGATAGCATTACTTCATCTTTCCTACATCCATGTCTTCCTGTTTCTCATTCAAAGCTCCTTAATAAATGCCATTTAACTTTGTGTAAGCCAACTTATTCCTCCCAGAAGGGTTAATAGCCCTCAGAGAAATCATCACAAACATAAAATTCATAGGTCATTTAATAAAAAAAATTATGTATTCCAGTGCCAATGACTCAGGCCTGTTATCTTAGTTATCCAGGAGACTGAGATCTGAAGATTGAGGTTCAAAGCCAGCCAGGGCACAAAAGTCTGTGAGACTCTTATCTCCAATAAGCCACCAGAAAACCAGAAGTGGTACTGTGGCTCAAGTGGTAGAGCTTTGAGCTGAAGAGTTCAGGGACAGAGTTCAAGCCCCATGATCCACCAAAAAGAAAAATTATGTATGAGTCAACCAAAACGAGAAAAAGTCACTTATTTCCTTGAAGAAAAACTTGTACAAAATTAACAATTATATCTCTCAACATTTGAACCTTTCCCAGAGAAGAGAAAAGTAGATAAACAGAATCCCAGAACATCTTTCAGAATTTGGAGATTTAAAAATGGCACAAAGATTACTAACAATATTCTGTTTTCTCTCTGAAGAGCATGAGCAATAGTTTTGTTTTGCTTTGCTTCATTTTTGACATGAGTAAGACATTGTTTTGCATATGTTTTACAAAAATACTTATTGCATTTCGTAAGAAGGGTGGAAATTATAATGTTGTCCTAGATTGTCTCCAGTGTATAGATCGAAGCAAGGATTGGCACCAGCTAAGCATGGAAAATGAGAAAACACAAGAAACTGTCGCTTATAACAAATAATCATTGTGAAGAACACCAAGTGAGTCAAGTGGAAAAGTTAATCCCCAACTAGGATCATAAGGTGCTTAAACTGGCCTCTATAATCCTTGGATTTTCCCAACAAAAGCTCAGACTGCAGAAGAAAAGAGCTTCAGTCTTTCAGTGGAGGTTAAGTTGTGAGGTAACTTTGAAGCATAGAACATGCTGGAAATGTCAAGAACAACTGAAATCACAAAGTAAGAAGTAGCAAAACAATATATAGACGGTACTGGTCCATGAATCAGGAGATACCTACTTCTTATCGAGAGCTGAGCATGCTACCCACCTCACCTGAGACAACAGCCATCAAGGATTGAACGATTTAGCTCATTGTTAGTTTATAAAACACTAAAACTTGGGAAAGTGTTTCTTAGCTGTATATGTGCTAAAATTATTCATTATGTAAAAAGGGAAGGAAAAAAATACACAGAGGTAAAATAATTCCACTGAGGAATTTCCTGGATACTCCTCAGATCCAGGTTAATGAAATGAACCAAACACAGAATGCTACATTTAAGGCTGAGTTTATGTTAGAAGACAAAGCAGATTCTACAGAAAGACCAAGAATCAAAGGAGCAAAAAAACAAAAACACTACAGTAGAAATTCTTAGAATATGAATAATGACTACTTCCATCTTTTAAAGGCACCGTGGACATAGGAGAATTCCATTTACATTGAAGTAAATAAAACTTTGGGCAGGGGAGGGTTAGTAGTGGTAGAGGGCTTGCTTAGCATGCACAAAGACCCAGGTTCCATACCTCGGTTGCCACATACATAGAAAAAAGCTAGAAGTGGTGCTGTGGCTCAAGAGGTAGAGCCCTAGCCTTGAGAAAGCTCAATAACAGTGCTCAGACCCTGAGTTCAAGCCCCTAGGACTGGCTAAGTAAGTAAGTAAGTAAGTAAGTAAGTAAATAAATAAATAAATGAATGAATCTAGTCCTACTTTCTTTCCATAATAGAAATGTTAACCCATGCCAGTCACACAGGCATTCTGTTCCTCCATTTCTTTATGTGCAAAGTTAAGAAAATGTCTTCCTAGATATCTAGTACCTTCTTTGGATCGTATGTACATTTTAGAGTACTTTGTAATTTTGAATCAGAGTGAAAATAATATTTTTATTTGACCCGCATGATGATGTTAGCACAACAAAATTTAACTCAACTGGCATTATCTAAATACCAATACCATGTTAGGGTGATGCAATTCAAGGCCCATCCAAGCAAAAAAGTTGACGAGGCCATGTCTCAAAGAAGAATCCAAATGTTGTTGTACAAATCTATAATCCCAATTACAATGGAACAGCAGGCAAGAGGGTAACAAATGATCATTTCAAGAATGTGTGTGTGTGTGTGTGTGTGTTTCTGTCTGTCTGTCTAGCTGCATTTATCATGAATTTATATTAATACATATATCCTTTTGATCTAACTTCCAGAGATGAGTTAAAATATGTATTCTCTTAACTTTTTGAGCTTGACAAGATGATCTCTAGCTCCATCAACTTTCTTGAAAATGACATGGACTTTGTTTTTGGTTTTTTTTTTTGCTACAGCTATGTGATATTCAATGGAACATATATGCCATACTTTCTTTGTCCATTCACCCATTGTGGAGTTCCTGAACTGATTCCAGTTTGACTATTGTAAGCAGCACTTCAATAAACTGTGATATGTAGGTATCTCTCATATCCCAACTAACAGTTCCTCAGATGTAAGACCAATAGTGTTATTATGAGGTAATGATGGGGGTCTATTTTTAGTTGTTTTTTTAAACTTATTTTAATTGTATTTTTTGTCAGGATAATAGGTAATGGGTGTATTACTTCTTGAACCTTGATACCCCTTCTCATGAAGCTTCATTGCTTCTCTCTGAAGCAATGTCATTCTTTCATATTGTTGTTGCCTTAGAATTATTCTATTGCTGTCCAAATAACCACATTCACTATTTATAGAATTCCATTGACTGAGTTAGATTTTTGAGTCTGAAATCATTAAAGAATCACAGGAGTTTACCATAAGATTTATGTAAGGTATTTCAATTTTAAAAACATGCTTTTGAGAATGTAGTTACTCAGGATACCAAACAATATTAGGAGACAGATATCTTTGCCAATAAGCATGGTCACTACTTCCCTAAGTTTAACTGCAATTGTCCTTAGGGATAAAATGTCAAAATCTGAAAAACACACATTATGCCATTGGAAAATTATTTTAAATATCTATTTTTAAATGCTTAACACAACCATTAGTTTTCAATCAGTAAGAAACTTCAGTTGCACAACCTTACAAATCATTAGACTTATGACTCTTACCCTAAGTACAACTTTTTTTACCCCCAAATAATGTTTTTATTTTAGATACAAAAAAACAATTAATTATTCAGTGCTCAAGCAAACAATCTTTCACAACTTTATTAACCAGAGGTGATTAAACTCAGACCAAAAAGGAAATCTGCCAGCCAAAAATGGTCTGTCACTTGAGAGCATTTCAGATTCAAGAGCAGAAATTAATCATCCTATTTCTGGTGGTTAGGGCCATGGCTAGTCCAAAGCAATGGACCTGGGACCAAGTCAAGAGAATTGTCAGAATATATAGAATAAAGGAGAAGGCTTTGAGTTGAAGGATTAGAGAGGTAGAGAGGCAAGCATTCCTGAGGAGACATTCACTCAGGTTCTATCTTAACCATGGATAAGTTAGAGTGCTACTTGATTCTTATTTATGAGAGCAAATGAAATCACCGGAGGTAGACAGTGTGTGTGTGTGTGTGTGTGTGTATGTGTGTGTGTGTGTGTGTGTGTGTAAATGGCACTGGCTCACCTAGTGGATTACCTAATCCTAAATTCTTTCTTCCTTTGTTTTGTTTTTAATGTTCAGCACAGTATCAAATATGCTTGGTTCTCTCTCATGTTTCCAAATGTCGATTTTCCATTTGTACAGTCGGCGGTGACCTGACCTCCTGTGACAGTCTTTCTGCTTCTGATACCTGAGAAGCTACTGGTGACAAACCACAGTGAGTGGGCAGTCTGGCCTTTCCTGTAACTGGGAGGCGGCTTCCCTTGGTCCCTGCGTCTTTTTGAACTCATATGGAAGAACACCAAATGTCAACCATTATTCCATTGTCAATTCTAAAGTCTGTTTGTTTAGCAAGTTTAATTACTCTGCAGCTAGGTGCAGTTCCTGGATAGGCTCAAACAAGATAAGAACACAGCTAAGACTGCTAAAGCCTACTGCCCACTTCATTGGACACAAATGTCTGCAACACTAAGTGCCTTTCTGAGCGACTGTTGATTACATCATTGCTATGTCAGTTTGGTGGCAGTAGATATTTTACGAATGCCCCCACATGCATACACACAAACAGGGACCTTAAATATTGTTTTTCAGAGAGAAAACAGAGAAAGGGATTCAAAAACCACTCAAAACCAAAATAATAAGAATTGCAGATCAGAAGCAGAAAAGCCAGAATCATCAATCTCAAGTAGAAGCGTGAAGTTTACTGTGTAAAACACAAAGCCATTCTTCAAATGTAGAGTTTGTAGACAAGCTTTAGATAACCTGAAAAAAAATGAATGTTTTCTCTACTTAAAAAAAATAACAAACAAAAAAACATGGGGGGAGGAATAATTTTCAACAAGACATGTACTCACTGACTTACATATGTAAGAGTAAAATTAATTTTTAAGCACAAATTTTGAGTGTTTAAGATCTCTCAAAACCCAGTCAGTACTAGACTTTGAGAGAAACATGGACCTCCAGTGAAAGCTCACAGTGAGAAATTTATTTGTCTCTGTTATGGAACTTGAACTCAGGGCCTAGAAGCTGTCCCTAAGCTCTTTTGCTCAAGGATAGCACTCTATCTTTTGGATCCATAGCACTACTTCCTGTTTTCTGGTGGTGAAATGGAGATGAGTCTCATGGACTTTCCTGCCACGGCTGGATTTGAACTGAGATCTTCAGATCTTAGCCTCTTGAGTAGTTAGAATTGGAGATATGATCCATTTGGAATTGATTTTGATGCAAGGTGACAAATAAGGATCCAACTTTAATTTTCTACAGGTACGCAGTTCTGCCAGCACCATTTGTTGAAGAGGCTGTCTTCCTTCCAGCCAGTATTTTTGGCTCCCTTATCAAAGATTAGGTGGCCACAGGTCTGTGGGTTCATTTCTGTGTCTTCAGTTCTATTCCACTGGTCCTCAGGCCTGTTCTTGTGCCAGTACCAAGCTGTTTTATTACTGAAACTTTGTAGTAGAGTTTGAAGTTTGGTATTGATATTCCTCCAGCACTCTTCTTTCTGCTAAAGATTGTTTTTGCTATACCAGGTCTTTTATTATTCCATATGAATTTTTTATTGCTTCCTCTATTTTGTTAAAAAAAATGACATCGGAATATTGATGGGTATTGCACTGAATTTGTAGGTAGCCTTTATCAAAGACCTTAAGGTAAATGCAGGTACCCTGAAATTTTTACAGGAAGATATAGGAGACACACTTGGACTCCTTGGCATGGGTTGAAACTTTCTAATGAAGGCCCAGAAACACAACAAATTCAAAGAAAGTTCAGACAAATAATACTACATTAAACTTCTTAAGATATTCAGATTCTATCTTATTCTTTACATATCTTAAGTAAGAAGGCTAGCAAAAATGCTATTTCATATTGCCTCATCAACATAAAATCGAGATGATGATTTCTGGAATTTCAACCAGGATTAAGGGAGAGAAAAGTAACTGGGCTCAACCTCTTGAAAGAAGGTATCATTCCCTCTCTGGACGTCAATATCCCAACTAGTAACCAGGGACCACCGCCCCCCACCCTCCTTTTCAGGCAAGTTACCACTCTATTGTCATCATCCACAGTCCTAGAATTTCACACTGTCTCCTAATAACCATATCCTAAGGATAAGAGGATCTGCCTTTAGTCACTCTGGAATTAGTAAAACACTCATTCTGATGAAGTACATTTCATACATCTTAGTTTTGAAATACTATGCTGTCAGCTCAGTTTCTTAAAGCAATAATGGTAATAATGTGAATTTATTTGCCAGTACACTACCAATAAATTGTTTTCTCAGATGTGTTAAATAACAAGAAACACTATCATATATATACTACATACATTATGATGTATAACTCCTGAAATAAGCATAATATTTTCTTTCACAGACAGAATTTGGGTTTTTTGGATATTTTTATTATCTTTAGTACAAAGGAGTTACCTTTTTGTACAATGGAGTTGCCATTTGACAAAGCAGTTTATGAATACAGTTTGTCTTTAAATCTGTTTAATTCTAATTGTTCCCCCTCTGAAAAGAAGCATTGCTCCATGAAAGATTTCTTTTAATGACTATCAAGGATGAATGAAATCTTTACTGAATGAAATCATGCTACTTTAAAATGTTTTATTTGTTGTTGTAGAAAAAAATGAAAATAGTCCTACATGGATACTCAGCTACAGGATCTCTTCAGCTAACCACTATTATTGAATTTCTCAAAGGCTTGCCTAGTGAGAGACCTTACCATGTCTTTTACAGAGAGCTGTCTGATCAATTTAGCTACTAATACACATGACAGTCTAAAATAGAAACTAGAGCATAGAAGATTAACATTATTTTAAAGGAAAACAAAGACTTAGAATAAATCATAGAAATTAATAAGGCCAAATAGACTTGACTTTATTTAGGAAGATGGTTAAAAAAAAGTTTATACAAGAGCACAGTAGAAAGATTGAATCATACAGCATGATGATATCATTGATAAAAGCAAATGAAAGATTGGAAAGTAGTTTGTCGGTGGGTTTATTTCCAAAGGATTTGCCATTGGTTTCTTTCTAATCCATTTGAATCAAAGCTTCACTTGTTCTGATGACTCCTTCTCACTTATTACAATCATGTAAGAGATTGTTAACAAATTATTGTTGAACAAATGATGAGACATTAACTCATACTTATTTAAATTTCAGTCTGGCATATTAACCAAGATATTTTTTTTTCATTCTGGAGTTTAACTTTCTCCCCTGCCCTTTCCTCTCCCTACAGTCCTTAATCCCTTATGAAAAGAGATTTTTTTCTTTCTTTCTTTCTTTCAATGGTATTTTGATTGAATGCTCAATTTACAAATCAAGCTTTCTGGACTTGCTAGCTTTAGAGAGCGGCTAAGGGAAAGAGAAAGAAAATGAACAGCAAGTTCTGATTTTTACATAGTGTTAAAAAATAAACTCAGGCTCATTAACTGATGGAGGTACAAAGATGACTAAATCTCTTGAGCTGGTTTCAAGAATTCGTGGAAGTGTAACATGAATGACTTTGCCAGCTCCAAAGTTCTTAATTCAAGTAATCAGTGTTCCTCTGCTTAACCCTGATCCTTATGTATTGTTCACCTAATGTACCTCTTTGTTAGAACCTGTCACCTTTTCAAGTAGGATAATAGCCTATTTCTTGGCTGTTTCTCCTCTGTTACTCTTCTTTTGATACCATTTATTTATTATGTTTCCTGTAAAGTACAAATCACCACATTATTCAAATCAAAAGTTGTGTAAGTTCTCACAGATTCATTTTTTCTTCAACTCTAATCAAATAGCACATTCTGTTCTTCAAATGGAAAACTGTATCTGTTAATAATACATTAACAGACTCGACCAAGGAATCCATTGTAGTATGGCTAAGACTGTCCATGTGATTCCAAAAAGTAAGAAATACACAAAGAAGGCTTGGCCAAAAGATTGGCGGAAAGATTGAAAAGAAAACAAAAAAGAGATGCTCACCTGAGATGCAGCATAAACTTAGCATGACTTGTCCTGAACCATGGTGTCAACACTGAGGGATATTTTATTGACTCCTATGCTCATCTCTCTTTTTTTAAGTTAATGATCATACTTCTATCATTTGCTTAGAGCTTAGTTCTTAGAAATATTCTTTCTCTGAAAAAATCAATAGAATTTCTGATAGGAAACAGATTCTCAAGTAGGAAATGTAATTGCCATGAATATATTTCTGGATATAAAAATTCAATTAGACAATCAGTACCATCTAAAGCTGTTTGTGTTTACAATTTTTTGTGTGTGTGTTTATTTTTTGTGTTTTTTTGTGTGTTTACAATTATTAAATGCAGCTCATGCTCTAACGAAGTGTTTTGAAAGCTCAGTGTATTAGAATGAACACACTTCTGAGTGACCCAAATTCATCACAAGCCTTTTTCTTTTCGTAATGGCGCTGGAGGGGAATGTGGGGTGATGGGCATTGTTAAGCAAGTGCATTCCTCTCTGCCCTCTATTCTCATCACAGGATTCCCAACATCTTCACCCCAACTTCACAAGCTGAATTTACAAGTACAATGAAAGAGCAGAGTTCAGAGGGTTATTTCTTTTCCCTTCCTCATTTAAGATTCCAAAGTCAAATAAACACATTGAAAAAGGCAAAATGGATACTTTTCATAATGCAGAGGACAAGACTGAAAATACACTGTAGCTATACATATTGCATAGCGCAGCACAAAATGAGCCTGTTCCAAATACAAATGGACTGTGCATTTGTTGTAATCCCTAAAGTATATCCATAGTGCATGTTCAATCTTGCTCATCTCTTAAGAAAAATAAAGGTTGAATAAACTTGGAAAACGTAACCCCAAAGTAATGGTATTCCAGGAAAATCCAGATCTATTCCTGGAATTCTCCACCTGTACCCTATTTTAATTCATGAATAATTCTTTACTCCATCTAGGATCTTGAGCCATCTATTTCTCCCCCTAGAAGTCTGTGCTCAGCTCTTAAATGCATACTTTCACTCTAACGAAAAATTTCTCCCAATTCTTAAGAAAAAGACCAAGAGAAAGAAGACTCAGGAGAGGAAGAAGAGAAACTATCAGAGGAAATGGGATAAGAAATGCAAGGAAAAAAAGAAGAGGAGGAGGAGCTGAAGAGGGAGGAGGATGAGAAAGAGAAGAAGGGCAAGAAAATACAGGAATTTCTGTAAAGCTACTTATAGCTTATAAAACTTATTGAATACATACAAACATAATAGATACATACAATAGTACTTTAAAAGACTAAAGGAAATGGAAGGTCATCAACATTGACTAATATATCTACATTTTCTGTTTATTCTTTGCAGTATTACGAGTGCTTGAGGAAGCACTCTGCTCTTGAACCATGCCCTCAGCCCTTTTATGGTGTTAATTTAATAGTATCTCACACTTTTTTGCCTCACTCAGACCCAGATCATAATTTTTCTATCTCTACCTACCACAAAACTGAGATTATAAATGTGAGCCACTTTGTTCAGATTGCTTATTGAGATAGCATCTTGCTGACATTTTTCAATGAGCTGGCCTTGAACATCAAGTCTACTCCTCTCCACCACTTGCACGGTAAGGATCACAAGATTGGAAGACCATAGTTACTCTTGTTTTGGGAATTTATTTTTTATGAATATTCTTTTTTCATAGATATTTATTGTAATTAATGGAAGGGTTACATTATATTCACCAAATAGAAGGTGCATTACTTCACATACATTGATACCCTTTCTCATGTCCTGGCCCCCATTTCACTTTCCCCACCCCCTGCTCCTCACCTTGTTTTCCTCCCTTCCCTATCCAACTTCAAATAACCAAATATGCATCTATCCAATATATCAGATAACAAGGTGAAATACTGTAACAATATGAAATAACCAAGGGACAGCAAAAGAGATGAGAGATAACATAGTACATTAAGCACAACAATCACTCATTATATGGCTTTTGTTTCTATATCCTGGAGGTCCTTTCATTTAGCATCATACTATATATGGCCTTATGTATCTAGGTTTTGTTCTATTGTAAATCTTTGTGACGTGGTTTCACTATGTAATCCAGGCTGGCCTCAAACTCATTATAAAAATGTAGCCAATACAAAAACTCAAAGATGGGCAGGATATATGGCTTAGTAGTAAAGCATCTGAGTAATAGGTATAAGTCCCTGAGTTCAAATCATAGTACTTCCAAACTCTATCAACTTCAAAGAAGGAACAATAGAAAATAAATGTCCTCTCCACTTTGCCATAGATATAGATTATATAAATAGATCTCTAGATTCAAATTTTGACTATATATCTTTGTGATGCAACCAGAAGGCTATCTTCTCTTAAAGTTTTTCTCATGTGTATATAAAAGATAACCATAGTTCCTGTTTCAAAACCTAGTACAGAACTTAATTGAGTTAAAATAGCAACTATCTCATATATAATCACATTCTCAACTCAGTAATGAGCTGTGAGATATAAATTCTGAAGATTTGACTAAATTAGACATACTAAATTTATTCTTCCAAGTACTCCCTGACCCTCTGTTAAATGTTGGTGGCTGAGTCAGTGGTTGTGGGCACAGAAACAAGAAAGATAAACACGAGCATCACCACACACATTGTGAATTGTCAGGTGGCATTCTTTTCCCAGAGTTATACACCATGTATTGCCTGGTGACCTGTATCTAAAATTGCTCCCAGCCCATGACAGTAGCATGTTTATATCAACTCTACCCTGCCCTACCAATCACAAGAAAAAATGCTACTTTCTGAGGTCATTTGTTTTTCTCTGACAATTAAAACCAACCAGCAGAGATCTTCTCAACTGCAGAGCATGTATATTTTCTGCATAGGTCAGATCTATTGCTCTTTTGAGAGCAGAAAGCTTTCATCCCTAACTAAATCCAAAACCCCAGTTGGACTTCTTTTTCAAGTACCTTTGACACCACATGCTCCATCTACCAACAAGAATCGTGGGCCGGCTTTTGCCGACCCTGCTTTGTTATAATCATCGATCTGTGAACAAGAAAGGAGCTTTCAATAGGAAAGGTCATAGGAAGCTTCAGAGTATAGTACTGAAAAACAAAGTGTTTTTCCTTCTGAACATCTGTTCTTTGTTTCAAAAGAAAAGGAACTCTTCTACAACTTCATGATTAAACTGATCATCTCTAAAAGCCATGAGATTGTCTGACCTCATCTTGGTGGTTGTAGCTCAGGGTCATACATACAGCTGTAGCCAGGTGTTTCCTGCGGCTGCAGTAATGAGAAGGCTGAACAGGATTGGGCATCCAGCCACTTACATAGCGGGAAGTTCACTGAGCTAGGATCTCAGCTGAGGCTGTTGAGCTTGCCTACACATGGTCTCTCCACATGGCTTGCACACCTTCCAGACGGTGGCTAGGTGCCAAGAGCAAACATTCCAAGAGAGCCCAGCAGATGTGAGACTTATGTTCAAACCTCAGAAGGCTCCCAAGTCACTTTCGTAGCATTGTATTGACTAAGCAAGTCACAACTTCAGCCCACTTGGAAGGAGATGAGAAGGGAAGGAGATACAGGTAGAGGAGAAAAAAAGTGATGGTGGCAGTTTCTAGAACTATTTATGACACTCCAGCCATCACAACTCATGTCCCTACCATGTGCAAAAATACTCATCCTATTTCTATGATACCCAAGTTCTCAACAACGCATAATCCAGAACAGTGTCCTAACTCATATGCAGGTGCAGATGACACACATAAATATACCTCTGTGGTTGCAGGAACCTCAAGCACCTCTCCCCTCAAAAATCTGTGAAGAAGGCACAAAATATGTCCCACAAATGTATCCAATACACTTGGTGATGCATGCGGTTAACATGTTTCATCAAAGCCAGGAGGTGGAGGCTATGACCTTTTCAAACCTGACCTCAGATCCCCATCACTTCCTGTGCTCAGTACCCCTGACATGGAATCTTTCATGGCTTTGCAAGAACAGTTTCTGTTCCGCAGCACAGTATTCTCAACCTTTGCTGATTGGTTCCTGAAGGAGAGTGTCACCATCTTTTATTTCTTCCTTGTCAACCATAGTCCTCACAAGGGTTGGAATGGTGGATAGAATTCATCAGAGACAGAAGATAATCAGCTAAGCATTAGATGATCTTCCTAGCAGAAAAGGATGGCTCCCCTTCAGAGGCAAACTTTTGTGTTTTCAAGCAAAACATTTTTCTGTCATTTTTATAACTAAATACCTAGGAGTAGAATTCTAGAAATCCTGTCATTATTATTTAGTGACTCTTACGCTTGGTGAAAAAGACACTTAACAGCTCTCCTTTTAGCTCTCCTTTTAGTCCCTTGGAATCCCAAGTTTGCAAGTTTTTGATCTTCTTCCCCAATATTGATTGAGGGAGGGAGGGAGGGAGGGAGGGAGGAAGGAAGGAAGGAAGGGAGGGAGGGAGGGAGGGAAGAAGAGAGGGAAAGAAGGGAAGGAAGGGAGGAAAGACAGAAGGAAAAGAGGAGAGAAAGAAGTAGAGAGAGACAGAGAAAGGAAGAAAGGGTTTGTACTTGGATCTCTAACCCTGATGGGACCTGGATTTCATCCACCCTGGAGTGGTCCAGTGTCCAGTCCTAACAGTTTCAATAGTTGGAAGGCTCATAGAGAATGAGCTTTCCTGACTTAGCCACAATTAACCCTCCAGTTACTAGTGCACACAGACTGTGTTTAGCAGCAACAAGGCTGTAGACTATAGTAATCCAAAACAATTTCCATCCTCTTAGTCAAATAGAAACAAGAAATATAACGTACATTTCAAAGACAACACATGGTGATTTCAAATACTAGCATGTGCAACCCAATGAAAATGTTGAAGTTGAACAAATTCTAAGAATCCTAATTTGTATGAGTCTAGGCTGAGTGAAAAACGTAATTGTGAAGGAAAAAAGGAACTGCTTTTCAATTTCTCTGAATATTTATGATTTTGTCATTACTTGGCATCACAATGATTAGGACATTTTGTTCACTGGATCCTTTTTTAATTGTTGGTGTGTCTTATGTTTTCCTTTGGTCTTTTTCCCTTTATACTTGCATGATAAATGATGATGAGCTATAAAAGGCACGAGTCATGGGGATGAATTGAGTGGAAAAGGGGGTAAGAAGTGTGTTTTCAATGAGATCTAATGCTGCCTTAAGGTTTAACCAATATTGTCTACTGGTACATTTTAGGTTAGTGCCTTTTGGTGAGGTGGAGCCTAAGTTTCCCAACAGCTGTGGTGAGCAGGCACCCCTGTGGGGAAAGTTGTCCCAGTGAAAGCATACTATGACTATACTGATTCAGTGTAGAGCCTAAGAGGAAAGCTAGCTGTATGTTTAGCTATTCAGTCCAAGTCTTTAAAGGTACACATCCCTGAACACTGTTGAAAGAAGGCAGCATTTTTCTTCCTTATGCTCCAACTTCTCTGCAAATGGAAGTGTATTGGAATAAACCTTTTTAGCATCCCTATTGATCTAGCTCTTAGTGTCTTCAAGGAAAGTAAGATCAACATAATCTCTCAGAATCTGACCATCTTCACACCAGTGGGCAAGGTTTCTCTTCCCTCAATTATGGAGCAAATTCCAACTTCTATCTTTGGTTCTGTGTGGCTCCTAAATAAGTGGTAAGCCCAGGATCTTGTGTCATTTCCTGAATCTAGTACCAGCATTCATGAATGTTCATATTGATTCTTGTGATATTCATAGGACTGATGTCCTCAATTTAGTAAATAAAAACCATTAGATTTCCTAGCCCAGGGATGTAGTTTAAGGATAAAATAATTGTTTGGTATGCACAAGGCCCTGAGTTCAACCAACACCATAAAAGAATATTGGCGCTCTCATCTGGTTATCTATTCTAAGTCACATCCTTCAGCATAGCTCACCGTATCTCATAAACTAGAAGTCTTAGAGCATAACCTTGCTATTAATTTAAGAGAGAAAGAACACTTTGGCTAATATTGCCATAAGTCTTTATGTACATGCCTTACTAGTTAGAACCTGAAGGGTTCTAAAGAGAATTGAGACTGTTCTCATGTTCATTAAGTAATTAAGTTGAACGGTAGAAATATTTGTTCTCCAGCTGTTTAGGAAATAGTAAATTTGAAATATTATCCTGCCTATTTTAGTAACTCCGTAAGAAAGCAATGTGCATTGCATTTTAAAATAAAAATCTATTGGTAAAATATGCTTATGTAATAAAGGTTTACAAATTTAAACTAGATTTTGTTTTGGTTTTGGTCCTTGTGGGTTTTGTTGTTAATGTTGTTTCACTGTTGCTGCTTTTGTTATCTGACATACACTATACATTATTAAGATGGCAATACATAATTTTTACTAGGAAGTCTGTTTTAAGTCAAGAATATTGGACAGAGATTCCCCTATAAAACCCAAATTTGAAAATTTTTGATTTAGACTAACATTATAGAGCAAACATTTCTTCCTTTAAGGAGACTACATTCTTGGCACTATGTAAGACAATGAAGTAGTACAATAGAATTTCATGCTGATAGGAAAATAAAGCCTGATGGAAAGCTCATATTCAGAGATGACTTCAGGCAAAAGACGCCTAGATGTTTGAGGAAACAGCTCTAATGAGACATGAAGCTCTGGCCAAAAGCAAAGTAGAGAGCAGATACACCACAGAAATTCAAGCTAGAATTACGTTATGAACAAGACAAAAATGTGCTCAATGTAAAACATAACACACATTTTTTAAAATATCATCAGAATGTGAATGTCCTTTAAGTAGAATTTTATCATACATCAGGCCCTAAGTTCAACCCTCAAAATGAGAGAGAAGAGAGAGAGAGAGAGAGAGAGAGAGAGAGAGAGAGAGAGAGAGAGAGAGAGAGAGAGAGAGAGAGAGAGAGATTCTATGGGAATGATGACAGACTGTTAGCAGGAGGAAGTGTAAGAATAAGAATGAAGTTAGAAATATGCTGTGGGTTTGTCATTGTTAGGGACTCAGAACCACAGAAGTGAGTTATCCACTAAACCTCACAAATAGGCTTAACTTCCTGGTAGAACAACTGAATAATAAAGTAGTAAAGCCACAAACCCATTTTGTTGCCATGAGAAATGTTAGTAGAAGTGACATTTGATGGGAAGAGATTTTTTTTTAATTTGAGAAAATTTCAAAACAGGAAAAAAGACTATTTGAGGCAATTCTGTTGCAGGGGAATTATTTGCACACCACAAAAATCAATTCAAATTTAAAAACAAAAATCCCATGAACAACCAGAAACTGTGGCAGAGAACTTTCATTGAGGACTCTGTCATCAAGAGCTGTACTCTCAGAGTGCTCTTTCAGCCCTGTCATATAAATATCAATTAGGATGCAAATCAGTAGAGTGCAGATATATATACACATATATATAGATACATAGATAGCTATATGTGTGTGTGTGTGTGTGTGTGTGTGTGTGTGTGTGTGTGTAAGCATAAAACTTGGACAAGACTGAAGATTAGGAAAAACTAACTTTAAATAATTGTAAATGAAAAAAAATTAAACTCTGTAGAATGTCAGCTCTCAAATGAAGTCTCCAATCCTGTATAAATCATAACATCACAGGCAAAGAATAGGATGGGAAAGACACAGAGTCATGAACACAGAACCAAGGGGATGCAAAGAAAGGAGACCCAGACTACATCTGAGACCAATGCCCCTAGCTGAGGACTTCTGCTAAAGATGCTCAATACGGGCATCTATGGGCCATATGAAATAGAGCAGATGACAAAAGCTGTCTTTTCCCCCACGATTAATAGTAAGACATGTGCAGCTTCTTGAAAGTAGATCTGAGATGGTTTAAATCACGCATACTTCTAACTGATCCAAGTCACATGGATCCAATTGTTTGTAATTGCTAGGGGCAGCTATTCTATCAGTGTGCCCATTTTGAATAGGCTTCAAATTTGCGCATCTTTCCTTTCCCAGTTCATGTTTTTTGTTTTTTTTTGTTTTTTGTTTTTTGTTTTTTTGCCAGTCCTGAGCTTGAGTTCAGGGCCTGAGCACTGTCCTTGGACTTTCTCAAGGCTAGAGCTCTACCACTTGAGCCTCAGCACCACTTCCGGCTTTTTTTCTATGTATGTGGTACCGAGGAATCGAACCTGGGTCTTCATGCATGCTAGGCAAGCCCTTTAACCACTAGGCCAAACTCCCGGCCCCCAGTTCATGTTTTATGTGGAATATTTGATTGTTTGTCCTTGCCTTTCAAGGAATTGACATCATCTTTGGTAAACTGACTAATGACAGTTTTCCAATCTCATGGAAGCAAGAGGAGGAGCAAATCTCACTTCCCCCTGCAGCCTCCTGTTACACACATTTGCTCACTTCTCCTTTCCATTTGCAATGTTTATACCATTAATTACACTCCTTTGTAGATGTGCAATCATACTTTTCCCCCAAACCTTCTTGGGGAGAAGAAGGAAGGAAGGAAGGAAGGTGAAAGGAAGGGGAGAGAAGGGAAGGGGAGGGAAGGGAAGGGGAGGGAAGGGAAGGAAAGGGGGAAGGACCCACTTGCTCAGAGACCTCCCAATGTTTCCTGTCCTGAGTGAGTAAGGTACATGATGTACTGTGGTACATCTGATATACTGTGTAGATATGCAATACTAGAAACAAAAAAAAGTCCAATCCAGCTATGGCCTGGTTGAGTTGAGCCATCCGTCACACTTATGAGGCCCCTCCACAAGAAAGAAACCAAGAGGCCTCCTTGCTCACAGCCTCAGTCTAAATATCTTCTGGTCCTTCCTCAGTCCAGTTTATTTTGCTTTCTACCGTTCTGACCATTTCCATTACTTCTCCTATTTTCCCTCTTTTCTTTTCCCCAGATTTCCTTTCCAAAGGGGGCTTAATCTCCATCAAATTCTGGTGCCACTGACCACAGGTGATAGATACTGTTTGTTAGCTTGCCTAATACCTTAGGGAATATCTCTTGGCCTCAAAGGGGACACTCCTATAGGGAGACAAGTAAGAACCACTGCTTCCATAAACAATCAATTTTCTCATTCCTGAACATATACGTAGTTATTCTCATTTGATATTGCTAACATTTTTACATCATTTTGAACTAGAAAAGTCTCTTTATGTATTCCAGGAATCTGCAACACAAATGCCAAGATGATTCAGGTAGGTGTCCTAAGTGGGAGAAGTAACAGAGGGTAACACCAGCTGGACAAGACAGACTTTGCCCAGGGGTTTGTGAACCCAAGTGTCTTGAATATTGTTCTATGCTGACCAACAAAACAGGTCTTCAGATAGGTTCAGCTCATGGGATCCTTGATTACAACCCCTGAGATAGGGTGAAGAAGAGATACTCGAATCAGATGAGACATACTAACCATTTAGACCAATGCCACGCATAACCTTCTGAGCATTCAATGGTGTGAACACTGAGATTCCCTTCTCTAAAGGTTCTCATGTAATTCCCACATGTAGTTTGGGCATCACTTAGGGAGATTCTAGAATTCTCCTAAGCATCACTCCTTAAAACAAACTACTTACTATGCTATGAGTAGCACAGGTAACATTCATCCATATAAACCTTATTTTCAAAGTAGTCAAAATATTTAATAAAGAATTTGATGGCCACATACAGTACATCTACTTACTTGGGAGATTGAGAATAAGAAAACTACAGTTTAAGGCCAGCCAAGGAAAAAGGTTCGTGAGTCCTATATCAACCAAGTATAATGGTGTTCTCCTGTCACCACCCCCACCTGTCAGATACCCAGAAAACATATCAGAATTGTGGTCCAGACTTGCTCAAGAGTAAATGTGATACTTAATATAAAAAGTAATTCAAGCAAAAAAAAAAGGATGGGGGTGTGGCTCAAATGATGGAGAGCTTAACTCAGAAGCTCAGTGCCTTGAGTTCAAAGCACAGTATCACCTCCAAAAAATAAATATTTAACACACTTGGAAAAGACTCAATTGACTGGAAAAGAAACATCTCCAGAAGTATTTAAGGGATGAGAGAGTTAACAAGAGTACAGAGCATTACA
Source organism: Megascapheus bottae (assembly GCF_031878675.1). Classification (NCBI taxonomy): domain Eukaryota; kingdom Metazoa; phylum Chordata; class Mammalia; order Rodentia; family Geomyidae; genus Megascapheus; species Megascapheus bottae. Next base: position 54,980,916 of record NC_143517.1, read on the forward strand.
AAAGTCTCCACATCATAGCCAATTTCTAACCCCAAGTTTTCCCAACAGAAACTTAGCAGAAGAAATGCTTCAAGTGCATGATATTACCCCATCGGTGCATATCTAAAGGAAGTGGTATTATTTCAGGAAGAGTAACTCATCTCTAAGGAACTGAGACATTTCTGGGATATCTTCACATTTAAACAATGTTTTCTTTGGAAGATGTGTGGGCATACATACCAGGAGATTTATTTCAGTCCAATCGCATGGATTTGTTATAAGTATCCATCCATCCCTTCATTGCCTTGTGGTAAAAACAGTGTCATGAAAATTTTTCAGTAGCCAAAGGAAAAGGAAATTGTGCTTCTCAAGTGGAGTAACTGAATGGGAACAGAGATGAAGTCAGATTTTGTGGGTTCACTTCTTTTTTCTTTACCTATGAACCACATTCCTTGCAAAAATAGATTCTGTTTTATGTATTGCATAAATAGGACTTTTTATTCTTGGAAATTGCTACATTGAGAGTTTGGGATGTCATCATTATGGTCCTTGTAATGTCTTTCAATCAGGCTAACCTCAAGCCGAAGCCGGATGTTGACTTAATTCAATGAGAATGCAGCTATTCTGGCATGATGACCTCAGAAGAAAAGGAGTATAAGAGAGAGATCTTAGAATCAAGGTTCAAAGCCAGCCTGAGAAAGAATGTCTCAGAGAGACTTATTTCCATCTAACCATCTAAAAAGCTAAAAGGTGAGCTGTGGCACAAGTGGTAGAATAGAATACCAGTCTTAAGCAAAGAAAAAAAAACCCTCAGGGATAGTAGTAGGCCATGAGTTCAAGTCCCAAGATCAGCACAAAGAGAAGAGAGAGAAAGAGAAGGTAGGAGGTAGGGGGACAGAGAGAGAGAGTTCTTGACTTGCTTGTAATGGTGGCAATCACTATTTTACCTGTATCCACTTAACATGCTGAATGGCACATCATTTATGTGTAGAATCATGTGAAGCAGAATGCCCAGTTACTTTCTGAGATGTTCTTGAAATAAGATCAAATAGGTTTAGGCAAAGTGCATAACCTATCTGCTTTTTTGTTTGGGTTTTTCAGTTTGGGTTTTTTGTTCATTTTGTTTGGTTTTAGTTTTGTAGATCTGCATTGCCTAGCAGAATAGTAAACATTCTGGGATTTTTTAAAGCAGGTTATTTGAGATAATATGAATGGGATTGGAGATCATTATATAAAGTAAAATAAACCAGGTGCAGAATGACAAGGACTGTATGATCTCACGCACTTATGGAATCTAAGCATGTTGCTCTCATGCATTTAGGGGTAGAGTGATGGTTACATAGGCTGGAGAAGTAGAAGGGGCAGGGGAACATTGATGAGTCAATTCCAGCTGCAGTTAGCAGCAAGAGGGCTCACAGTTAAATGTCTATAAATAACAATAACATAGTGCCTATTACAAAAGCCAAGGTAAAAGGAGGTTGAAGGCTTTTGCCATAAAGGTAGAATATGTTTGAGGAAATAGATATGTCTAACCCAATTTAAATACTCCACAATATATACTTCCATGGAAATGTTACATGATATCCCAATAGTAGGTACAATCTGTGTTTATGTGCTAGTTAGAAAACAAATTGGAGGAGAATAAAACAGAAGCTGATATCTTCTTTTTGTTCTTTTGGTCTCACCAAGCATCTTCCTCGTGAAGTTGGTGTTGGGGAGTACGGCCTTACAGAAACCTTGTTCAGTGCAGATGATGGTAACCCACTGCACGGATCTGAGACTCTGGGCCTTTTTGTACATGAGCAGCTGAGTGGCACTGAGCACCCAACTTCAGTTCTGTTTGCAATTTGCAAATTTATAGAAAGAGGAATATTTGCTCACAATTCTAGCCTGGGGCTTGGATATCTCCAGGTTCCAATAATTTATCTGCCACTCAATGTTATGTCACAGCTGATCAACAATTTTTTTTGCCAGTCCTGGGCTTGAGCTCAGGGTCTGAGCACTGTCCTTGGACTTTCTCAAGGCTAGCACTCTACCACCTGAGCCTCAGCACCACTTCTGGCTTTTTGCTATGTATGTGGGGTACCGAGGAATTGAACCCAGGTCTTCGTGCATGCTAGGCAAGCACTCTACCACTAGGCCAAACTCCCGGTCCCTGATCAACAATTTTTAAATACCAAAAAAAACATGGTTTTATCATGACTTAGTACCTAAATCTGTCCCGAACCAATATAAGATTGGCTACTTTCAGTTTTTCTACTTAATCATAAATAAAACAGTAAGCTGCAGAATGTTTGGTTTCAGGGTGCCTCAGATACTGCTCTAGCTGTTACAGAAGATGAATAATCACTCTATAGTGCCTTCTTAAAATGTGAATTTTCTTTTTTGTGCCAGTACTGGGACTTGAACTCAGAACCTTGAGCTCTTGCTTAGCTTTTTTGTGTAAGGCTGGTACTCTATCACTTAAACCACACCTCTACTTTTGGCTTTTTGCTGGTTCATTGGAGATAAGAGTCTTATGGACTTTTCTTCCCAGAGTAGCTTTGAACTGTGACCTCAGATGCCAGTCTACTATATAGCTATGATTACGGGTGTGAATGCCCATCATCTAAAAAAATTGGAAAAATTCTGAATTCTAAAGTACACCAGTCCTTCAGTACCTGAAATTTGGATCTAGAGGACTACATCAGTGGTAGCTGTCATACTATATTAAGTGCTTTAAAAGTATTGACTTATCCTTTCTCATCATCATATGTCTTTAGATGCAACAATGTGGAGGTGAAAAGGAAGACCAATATTCTCAGGGCAACATGGTTGGAGAAGAATCTCATTTTGTAATCCAAACCTATCCCAAAGGTAGTCTGGCTTTGGGGCTGTTATGAATTATGAATCTTAGCAAGCATTGGTGTGTCATCCCTATAATCCTAACTACTCAGGAGGTTGAGATCTAAAGATCACCATTCAAAGCCATCCTTAGTCAGGAAAGTCAGTGAGACTCATCTCCAATAACTACCAAAAAGCCAAAAGTGGAGCTGTGGCTCAAGTGATAAAGCACTGCCCTTGAGGAAAAAAAAAAAAACAAAAAACAGGAACAGCAACCAGGCCCTGAATTCAAGCCCCAGGACCAGCACAGAAAAAACAAAGAATTATGAGTCTTTTTAAAAGAAATTTTAGTATCCTTATTCACAGAATAGCAGAATGGTAGTAATAACACCTGCATACAGCAATTCTCAATGGCCTTTGTAAGGAGACTTTGCTTTGAACATTTAGTCACTTTGATATAACATTTTATTAGCCATGCACGGGGCTGCAGGGGCCAATAGAACTAGATGAAAGAAGATCCTATGTGGCCTGGGTACTCCTTTTAATCTGAAGCAGTCTCACTCTCCCATGTAATTTAGAGACCAACATAAAAATGGTGTGATGCCCAGAGGCATTTTACAAATTACCTAAAAGCACATTGCAATGTGCCACTTAAAATTCAAATGAAACAGTGTAATCTCCTATCAAGGAAGTTTAATATCAGGAGCTGTGAAGTGTGGGACCTGATGCATAATGGAGGCATTGAGGGCCTTTTCACCAGCAGCTGCTCTCACAGGCACCCCGTGATAAACACCTACAAACCAGGCATTCGAATGGCCTCCCCAGCTAGGCAAACAGCTGGACAAGCCACCAGGGAAGTGGAATGGCTGTAAACTAAATAAGCTTGATTTATGTTTATATCTCCCCAGGGCTCTGTATAATTTAGGGTTCAAATATATTTTGTCTTCCAGGTGCATTTGGTTTCCATCTTTTAGTCTAATCTTTGACTATGGTCTTCCCTTCTTCCTTATTTCCACAGTACCTTTATGTTCAGGTTGTTTAGCATTACCCCCCTGACCCTGAGCTGATTATCTTCCATTAAGTACAGGGCCTTCCTTTTCCTGGACCAAAGTCAGGTTACTGCCTAAGAATAATAAAAGGCTGAATAGGACTGTACTGTTATACCCAGGGCCCAATGTCAACCTTAGAAAACAACCTGATTTCAGATACCCCATCCCACAGGAATAATCCATGGTAGCAACATTGCAGTCTACCATTCTCAGAGAACTGGTATCTGTGCCAAGGAGTATTTTCTCCAGGAATCTGGTTTCTCCTTAAAGGAATTATACACAAGGAACCAAGAAGAAGAAGAAAAAACTGCAAGGGAAATCTATAATCTATTCCAATTAATCATAGTGCAAGGTCATTTCATATGTTTGGAAGAAATTCAGAGCAAGTGAATTCACTAGCTTTCAATGAATATTTACTTGAAAAAAAAGGAATGCACAGCGCACACGTTAGGAATGTTTCTTATGACATTTGGTAATGTTCACCTTGAAAGGCATAAAATGCTAATGTATATAACATAAGGGAATAATTGTAATTAGAATCATTTATTGTCATTAAAAGTAGAATCTTATCTATATTTTAAACAAAAACATAGTATTATGAAACATCTGTGCCTTACCACAGGCAATGAAAAACTAAGCAGGCAATATTTTAAATGATGCACACTTGGATTTTATATACAGAACTCTCAACTAATCCATCAGAAAAAAAATTTCAGAATACTCCTGGGAAATTGATAAACAATTCAGAATAGTTTCTACCTCAAAATTAATGATAGAATTTCCTAACATTGTAATTCTTTCTCCTCCCACAGCTCCTTAACCAAATCTCCATGGGAAGTTAGATAATGGGGGGTAAAATGAGAGATAGGTAAACATATACTCAACCCTTAAAAGCCCCAAATTAAATATGTCCAATGTTATTTATGAATATTTTATATACAATCTTTTTTAGCCTTGGCTACAATTGATTCTTCCCATCCTGTAATATACTAAAGTTTTTTCTTAATATTATATTGCTTGGTCTTCCCAAGCAATATGACCCTAGACCATTGTACCTGTCCATGAATGGTGCCAACAATCTTGCCTAGCCTGATCCTGCAGATTATGTTGTATGACTACATTATCGTTGTGTATCTGATACATTAGCCTCCTCTGCTTGAGCATCAATACGTTTCCTTAACTGTAGGACAGGTATATTGACCTTGTTTCTACCTACATGGGCTAAGAGGCACTCTAGGCCTTATAGCAGCCTTACTGGAGAGTAAGGCTCTGCTCACAGTCTTAACCTCATGACGACATTTCCTTGGTACCAAAGTACTGTCCAGAGGTGAGAAGCCAGACATCATTATAATATGTTAAGGCTGCAACAGACACACCAGCAATGGGCTGGACTTTTTAGTTTCCCACAAAAATGTCTGGTATGAAGTTTAGTAACCTAGCCACTCAATAGAAAGGAAAACATTTTTACCAATGTTTTTCCCCCAGATGTCTGTGATAGGAACTCCATTATAGTATGCATTGTCTTGTCCACGATACTCTGAGCTCTAGCACATACATTTCGATTGTTTAGCTACAACACGGATAGTTCATTTAATGTTATTCAAAAATGAGAAACTTTCACTTACTAGACTTCAAAAGAAAGCAAAAATACCCATAGAAATTATAATATTGAAATGAATTAGCAGCCAAATAGAGTCAATTTGGATCAGAAAACAGACTATTCTAATTTTTTTCAAGGTTCAATTTTAAAAGGTATATATGCTTTGAATTGTATTTCATCTTTACAATTTGAATTCTTTCTTCCTTGTTGTTGATTACCTCTCAGTTCAGAGAGGTAATCAATTCATTAGGATAGACAGATAGAGGGATAGATGGATGCATGGATGCATGGATGGAGACATGGAGATGTGAATGGATAAATGGGTATGTGGACCTTTGAAGAAAGTGATTTGATAGAACGGATAAATAGAATTACAGAGGCTTTGGTTGCATTAATGTGGGTAATTATGAAGACCTCTCACACTAACATAAATCAGAAAGCACATGGGCCACTTGAAGCCTCTTGCGTTAATCAGGATTTCCTTCATTTTATAGAATTTTTTTGTCAGTCATGGGGCTTGAATTCTGAGCCTAAGCTCTGTCCCTGAGCTCTTCAGCTCATGGCTAGTGTTTTGCCCCTTGAGCCACAGCACCACTTCCTAGAAAAAAATTAAAACATAAAAATGACATCAAATCAGCTAAAGAGTGACAGAGGCAGCATTATAATTAAGTTTCTGACTCATCTCCCTGATTTCCTCCTTCAACCTTGTCTGTGTCATAGAATACAACTTTCCATGCTCCTATATTATCAACTAGTACCAAGCAGGCTGCTAAAATGTAACTTGAAATGGCTAGGATATGATACTGTAAAGCTAGCAACCATCAATTGAATTTAATTAGTCACAAGAAGCTTCTAACTTGAAGGATAGAGGATTCTCTGCATATGATGGCACATGTCTTCCTAAAATTCTGCAGCATTCAGTCACTTCCTCCTGAGAGACACATTGACATCTGGCAGCACATGCCTGCTAAAGACAAGGTGTACTAATCCCTACCCTCCCCTTATCACAGGCCTGGGCCTCTAATTAGTCACTGCATCCCCAAAACAGATATTAATCTGATGTCTTTATTTCTTCTTACATACATGTTCATCTAATGTTTAAAAGAGACATGCACTGAAAAAGTACAAGTTTATGTGCTGATTGTGACCATGGGGGCAATTCTCCCAGACTTAATCTTATTTTTTTATTGTTGGTATGATGTATAGGGGGTTGCAATCACATTTGCCAGATTATAGGCAAATAATAGGGAATGTAATAGGGTGTGATAGGAGTATCACACATTGATACCCTTTCTCATGCTTTTGTCCCCATTTTCCTCCCCTCACTCCCTCCCAATCACCTTGTTTCCACTCCTTCCCTTTCCTATTTCAAATAAACATATATATAATATACCAGGTAATAAAATCAGATACAGTATCAATATGAGATTAACCAAAGGGCAAAAAAAGAGAAGAGAAATAGAATAGTACATTAAGAACAACAATCACACAAGATAAAGCTCTTGTTTCCACATCCTAGAAATCCTTTCATTTAGTCTCACCCTATACAACCTTATGCACATAGGTTTTGTTTTATTGTAATGCTCTGCTAGGAGAGCCCAAGGTTTCTACTGATTATGACAAATGAGCCTATGTTCCTTTGAGTCTGGCTTACTTCACTTGAGTTTTTCCCAAGTCTTTCCATTTCCTTACAAATGGGGCGCTGTCGTTCTTTCTGATGAGAAAAGAACAGTGTGTAGGGGGAAGCCTCTATCTCACCAAGTGTCCAGAAGTTCAAATATTAGAACTGAAAGATACTGTCAGTGAGCCACACTCCTCACACGCACAGTAACATGTGCAGTGTGACTTATCTTACTCATTCTACAACCAGCACTAAAGCATGGCCAGAAATGCCATTAGAGAAGCAATATCATAGTCCAAAACTGGAACTTTTAGAACTAGAATTGTTTTTAGAATTTTCAGCATTCTGATGAACTGACACAAGTCATGCTAAGCAGACACTAATAAGTTATTATTATATCAGCCTTTAGACTTTACTCCTGTTTTTATTGGGGACATCTGGATGTTCTAGATTGGCCCAGCCTCTGCCACAGAAGCACAAAGTACCTCAACAGATTAGTCTCATGAGACCGTCTTGGGAGACAGAGCCTCTAAGGACTGAATGGCAACAGAGGCTTTCTCTCAGAGTCCCAGGCAAGGCTGTTCACTGATTTGCCGCATTTTCATGGGTGAATGGCTCATCTGCTCTTACAATGTTAACTTCCCACACTCCATACTCTACTAGGACTTGATTTTGTATTTGTCAGGACCTAGCTTGCAAGATTGATCTCATGGAAAATACTACAGCCAATCTAAAGATTGAGTATCATCAAATAAGACTACTATAAAATTATTTTCCCATTTCATTGACTTAAAACTATTGTCCCTTTTTTATAAAAATAAATTCTTTTAATTTAAAAATAAATAAATAAATAAAGATTGAGTATCAACTTGTCCCTTAGAACAATTCTCCAATTTCTCCGCTCAGTTTCTCATTAGTTTTGAAAGCAAAGAAAATTCAGGAAGACACACACACACACACACACACACACACCTACCTATATCCAAATAAGCCTAAGTAAATGCTCCTTAAGGTTCAACTTGAGGCACCCAACTATAAATGAGCCTATAGGAAAAGGCCTAAATGTACTTATAAAATAATTCATTGTGAATGAAATATTTACAATATATTCATATGGCATAAAGGAGATTAATATGGATAATAAAGTATTTACCATGCAAATGTGGAAAAATCATAGACGTAATTTACAGATAATCAAAACCCAATTCATGTATTTTTTTAAATGATCGGTCTTCTTGGTAATCACAGAAATTCAAATTAACACAATTAGAAATCAACTTTACCTAACAAGTTGGAAAAATTGTTATTATATATCATATATATATACTATGAAGAAATGAACATTTTATTGATAAAAGATAAAGTTACTCAGTATTCTGAAGGATAAACGATATGACTCATCAAGATTCACAAATCACATGACTTAGATGAGTAATTCAACTTTTACAGACACATAAACTCTCTCCCTCCAACATATTTGCTGGTACGCAAAAATCTTCATTTCACTACTATTTATAATAGCAGAAAGATGGAAACAACAGAAATGTCTTTTTAAGACATCCAGTTAAGATTCCAAATTTCATTTTTGGACTAATCACAAATAATACATTCTGACTTGTATTAAAATGTTGCCCCCAGTCAATTCATACACTACACAGAGATTTCTTATACCAACAAAAAAATAATCTTTTACATACTCATCTCATACATTATTTAATTCCTTTTAAGAGATTTATACAGTTCTGCCATCATATAAAATACCTTTGGTCAATCTACTTTTCCTTGAATTCCATGACATAATAATAATCATTACAGGGTTCCTTTCATAGATGTCTCCAATAGGAAGGTTTTTATTGCAAGAGATAAAGGAAGATGGTTGACTATTAGCATCATCACACTTGAGATATGACCTTGGGATAATCAATTAATGTGTCAAACACATTTACAATCATGATGACAGCAGTATCTCAGTATAACCCAAAATAGCTTTCAAAGCAAGTAAGAAAGGTATTGTCATTCTCATTTAGTGGATTTAAGACTGAGACTAGTTTTATATGACTTGTTCTAAAACTCCAAATTTCCTATTCCTATTTCAAAACTCTCTGTGTACAGTGGCATTAGTTCAAGCTTTCAAGAGAAGAAACCATAGCCCAGATTTGGCTAAGACCAGCCTGTATCCAATCAGTCTTAAAACAAACAAACACCAGGCCCAAAGGTCAAGAGCCACGACTAACCAAAAAAAAACCAGGCAAACAAAAAGCCATCATTAACCAAGCACTAACTAACTCCCATTTTTCTAGAAGGTATAAATATTGAAAGACTTTATCTTTGTTGGTCATTTGATAAATCTCAGATCTATTCTATGGGGGCTCTAACATAAGTGGCACTGAATGGCTAAAGGTTAAGTGATCTTCCTTTAAATGATATTTGGCTTCTCCCACTTTAAAACTTCAAAATAAACTTGGTAATATAAGAACACACCCTTTAAATTTTAAAATTGAAGTTGGTTTGAGTACTTTCCAACTTGGGTTAGCAAACTCTAAAGGCCAATTGTTAGTTTTCCTTTTGTTTTTTCTTTCTTTGATCATCAAAACCATGGACAAGCAAAAAGCTTAATCAAACTCAAGATATCTATCTAAGACAGACAAAAATATCTTTGAAGATGCTTGGCAAATGCATACCAAATCTGCTGGTTTTATCCACTAGTTTTCAATGTGATCTGCATCATCCCTATAAACAATAGTTATAAGGTGAAAAATATAACCCTATTATTGTACTATCTCAGAGTTGAGGAAACCCACTTTTTACTGTCTGATGATTTTTCAGAGTCCATTTCAAGTGTTTCTGAACTGTAAGAAAAGGAGAAATTATTGACCTCTGTCAAGATTGCATTCCTGGGCTGGGAACATATTCTAGTGGTAGAATGCACACCTATCATGCACAAAGCCCTAGGTTTGATTCCTCCCTACTTCATACACAGAAAAAGCCGGAAGTGGTGTTGAGGCTCGACTGGCAGAGTGCTAGTCTTGAGCAAAAAGTGTCCAAGGCAGTGCCCAGGCCTTGAATTCAAGCCCCCTAGACTGGCAAAAAAGAAAAAGAAAAAAAAAAGATTGTATTCCTCCAGATAGGGATACCAAAAGGAACATTTGGGCAAACTATCATGTGAAAAATAAAAGACCATAATTTCTTATGGTGCTTGCACATTTTATTTTTTATTTTTTCTAAGATGCTTAGGAATCTGTTACCAGTGAGAAACACAGAGGTTCTGGCTCTAGACAACATGAATGATGTCAGTAATTTTTCCTATGAAATGGAACCTTAATGATGTTCTTGACAAAAGCCAAGGGTCTTTATGATTCTCTATGACTCCCTAATCCTCTACCGCATACCCACAACCAAAGCCCATCAGTGAGCCAAACTCTGAGCTAAAGGAAACTACCATGCATTTACTCAGATGCATCTACCTCCATAGAGCATTTGTACCACATCAATCAATTCATTACCTTTTCTTTTTCCAAAGAACTCAGGGCCTGGGTGCTATCCCTGAGCTGCTCTTGCTCAAGGCTAGCACTCTACTACTTGAGCCACAGTGCCACTTTCAGCTTTTTTCTGTGTATGTGGTACTGAGGAATTGAACCCAGGGCTTCATGCATGGTAGGCAAGCCACTAAGCCACGTTTCCAGCCCTCAATTCATTATCATTAATAGGTACAAAATTTATTTTTACTGTTTTGTTTACTCCACAATAGCTACCCCTTCAATAAATCTGATCATAAAAGTATTTAAGGCAAATAAAGAGTCCAAATTATAATGTATCAAAGTGAAACACCCCACTCCCATAACTTAGTAATGTAATTACAAAGTAAAAAAGAAAGAGAAAGAAAGAAACAAACAAACAAAGAGAAAGAAACAAAGAAAGGAAGAGAGAGGCATACTTCTCTGGCCAAGAGTTATTTCTGCTTGTATAGAGCCAACTTTTTTCATGGAAAAAAAACAGTGAATTATGATTAATTTAATGAATGATATGAACTAACATCCTAGCATATAAAATAATTTACAGCACCCCGTTTTCTACTTTGATCAACCATGACTTGCAATGATGTCATGCTACTACACAGAGTAGGCATATGTTGTACAGGCTAAGAAAGCATCTCTGAGTGTATTTGAGCAGTTAACGCTTACACATACTTACAAGAGCAAGTGGAAGTGTAACACGTGTATCCTTGTTTTCAGGTCCTGAATCCAAAAATTCTGCCCCCACCCCCCTCAGCCATGAAGTACTCCCTCTATTATGCAATCCACCCCGGAAAGACTGAACCATCTCTGGAATCATTCCCATGTGTCAAGAGATTTAGAAACATTATAAAGAAAAATCAGCTTGATTCTTATGTCTACAAACTGTTTCTTTCTATTATTTCTCCATCTCCTTGCCTACTGTTTTTGAAATGAAAAATGGTATATTTAGAAATAATGACTTCTGCCAGTCTTTCATACCTATAGTCCTAGTTACTCAGGAGGCTGAGATCTAAAGATCAAGGTTCAAAGCCATCCCAGGTAGAAAAGTCTGTTGCTATGGCTCAACTGGTAGGGCATTAGCCTGCAACACAAAGAAGCTAGAGACAGCACACAGGCCCTGGGTTCAATCCCCACAACCAACAATAGCAATAATAACAACAATAATAACTTTCAAAGATCTCACAACTTATACACATATGAGCATGAGTTTGGACATCCAATTTATGCCTTCGCAATCTGAACTATGCTGAGTAAAGTGTAGCTAATGTTGGATTTAAAATCAGGCAAGCTTATGTCAAATTCTGATTTCACCAACTGTGTGATCTTGCACCCCTAAAAGCCTCAGTAATAGTATAGTTTTTATAGTTATTAAATGCAATGATGTGTACAAAGTAGTACTCACCAAAAAAATGTGACTAGCCTATAATTGTAATACATCAAATTCTTTCTTCTTTTTGTCTCTTAGGCCTACAGATGGTAATGTTTGTCTCTCTGCATATGGCATTCTGGAGGTCTAGAAATCATAAACCCACTTTTGAAGACAGTTGCTTTGTTAAGCCTTGGTCAATTATGCAGTCCGAGTGTGTTGTGTATTTTTTGCTGATACCACCCAGTAAGTAGCAAAAGAGTCTTTATTCTGAAGGGATCATGAATGAGATTCTATTGTAAAAAAGTACATGAAAGATAAGGATTAAAAAATGAGAGTTTATTAGTATTAAATCATGAAGTATTATTACATAAATTATGAGGATAATGAGGGTGGAGACTCTTCTATACTAACTTAATGCTTTTTGTTTCTTTTTGTGTGTCATGGGGCTTGAACTCAGCCTGGGCATTGTCCCTGAGCTCTTCAACTCAAGGTTACTACCCTACCCTGGAGCCAAGCCCCACTTCCCGTTTTCTAGAAGTTAATGGGAGATGAGAGTCTCAGGTCCTTTTGTACCCAGTCTGGCTTTGAACCTTGATCCTCAAACCTCAGCCTCCTGTGCTTTTTTCTTTATTTGGAGTTGAAAATTGCAAATATCCCATGAAAATTCAATTTTTCCCCAAAGCTTTCATCCCTCTAATTGCCTTTGCTACTTTTCTACATAGAATGTTTAAGGGAAACCACCCAGATAGATGTAGACAAAGATTATGTCCAGTTTGCAGCCCAAGAGCCAAGAAGCAAAATTTTATTCCATTCAGTGGGGCAGCCTTTTGATAGAGAGGATATCTATAACATCGAACAGCTTAGGAAATTAAATGCAATGCTAAATGAGAAAAGACACTTGTCCAGTGGGCCATAATACTAATGCCAGATAACTTCCTTCCCTCTAGGGGAGCTGAAAGGACAGTAGTGCAGCCTTAAACCTGTACCTACAGACTCTGAACACCTCCTAATCCCCATGTCTGTTTTGTAAAGTCAGGACTGGCTCTACCAGCCTCTCCTTATCTCTTGGATTTGATCAGATTCCCCACAAAACTTCATTCCTATTTCTTAACACTGAACTCCAGCCAACACTCATTTTTCACTCACTTGTTATGTGCAAGAACATTTCTCTGGATTCATTAAGGTGGAGGTGATGGGTAAAGGCAATAAAAATCACTTAGGAGAAGCAAAATGAACTTTCATTTTTCTCCACATTTCCCAAAAGAAAATTACTAAGAAATGTGGAGTCTATCCAAAGAGAACAAATGGGAAGAGTCTCTTCCCGGCTCGGAGTTAGCTTTTCAAAGCCATGTGTCACTGCGATGGCAGTCTGCACAGACCCCTATTGTTCAGGCCTTGCTTGAGGCATACAGTGCAGGACTTCCTGAGAGTGGGCTGCTGGCTGTTGACTTGTTGCTACAACAAAGCTCTGAAAGAACTTCCTAAGAGTGGTTGTTCAAGGTTCTCCCATATCTCCCAGATCTGCTTGTGGTTGACCCACAATGCCAGCGCTTCCAGAAGTATGATAAACCCTAAATTAGGGAAACATGGAAGGTGAATTTTGTTGGAACTTATTTTTTTTTTCATCCTGTGTGCCAGACACATCCCACAAACACATACTTATCTCTAGCATTTACTAGAGCCTGGTAAGATTAGTATGGTTATCCCTGTTTATAGAAGAGAAACTGAGACTCATGGATAGAGATAATTCTGTGGCTCCTTAGCAGCTTAGAGGCTATGGAGGAGCCATGATGGGATCTCAGATTGACTTATTTTTAAAACCTAAATAACACTATTACCACTTTCCTAGAACTATGCTGGGATGAGGTCTTATGAATGCATACCACAAACTGTGGCCTCCAGGATTTAAAGTGGATTGCACAGAAAGATTTCCAATATAAGAGAAAAATTACTTTATCATTATAATGTTGTGACAATACAAGCCAGGTGAGGAATGTAGGAAGCAGCAGAGGTTGAAAAGATGAGACAGGGATGAGCTTGCACCATCTTTTCCTATATGACAATCCACTTCAAAACAGACTGACATAAAACATTTGGCTCAGGGTTCCCTCATTCCCAAATGCTCTGCTCAAGACTTTGGGCCTCAGTTGGGCTGACTGACGGATGAGAGGCTTCAATTGTTTTCTGTCTCTTTTATTGAATTTCATGGCCTTTTTTTTCTTGTAGGCTATGTGTGTCTCTTCCTGCTCCAAGATGATAGTCTATATTGCTTTATATCTTAGAAGTGGATTCTGACCAAATGAAAACAGAAACCATCACATCTCTTAAGGGCTTTTCCTACATATGGTGTGATGTCATTTCTGTCACATTCCATTGGTTAAATCCAATAATCGCCCAACTCAGATTTCCAGAAGGAAAGACTTCATTTCTATAGAAAATACATAATGTGTGCACAGAGAGAGAGGAGGACATCTTCAAAGTCATTTTGGGGGGAAAATCAGTACATGTACAGAGGCTGTGGGGAAAACAAAATTCACTGGTCCAAATGGCAGAGTGCCTGCCTAGCAAAAATGAAGCACTGACTTATCATTTCTGAATCTATGAGATCTGAGAAATTTGAAAAGCTGCAGTCCACCTTATCACCACAGAGGAAAAACCTTTATCTTCCATGAAACAAGGAGAAGTAGGTATACAAAGCAGAGCAATGGAGAAATACAGTGCCAAGTTGGAACATAATGAAGCCCTAAAACCAGCCATATCTGAAATTAGCAAACTCCGAGGCCAGACATAACTGAAGCTACAGTGTTGGGTAACAAATACCATTCTTTTTCTTTTACATTTTTAACTGTTATTATAAAGGTGATATAGATGATGGTTAAGGTTACATAAGTCAGAAGACTATTCCTTTCTTAAGACAAATTTCCACTATCATCTAGAATTGGCAGCTAAAAATTCCAACTATTTGTTTGTATATTTGCTTAGGCAATACTTTGGTTTGAACTAGGATCTCCTGCTTGCTAGACAAACACTGTACTTCTTAAGTACAGTTTTGGCTGTTTGTAGATTTAGTCTTGTGCTGTTTTGTCCAGGCTAGTCTTGGACCATGTTCCCTCTACCTCTGCCTCCTTAGTAGCTGGGATTTTACATGTGTATTACCACATCCAGCCTAATATTTGATTTAAATGAGTAGTCAAAGATGTCCAGAAATCAGTTAACATGAAAAGGTTCACATACACATTAAATGAAAGAATTGAAGTTCTATTCCAATATTAGTTCCGAATGCTATTGACTGTATCCCACCATGACCTGGAATTATGGACAGATTTTCAAATGTGCCTGTCTCCACTAATGCCCTCAGATTATAGAAGCCACTGAGGCACGCTCCCATGGGACCACCCCACCCCCTAGCTCTGTGGTCATGCAACTCTGGAAATTGTTGTTCTCTGGAAACTGTTGTTCTCTGAATCGAGGAAGAGCTGTGACTGCCTAGTGAGGAGAAGAAAATAAATCATACTGCTTTGGGATACACTACATGAAAAATTTCCACAATAGACTCTGGAGTCTGTGACAAGTCCCATTCTGACCAGTGGCAGGTTGCCATATTTTGACAATGGTCTCAACACAAGGCAGCCTGGTGGGAAGCAGGCTTGGTAATGCTACTGGAAAAAATTCCTTTTGAAAGATTCAACGTGCTTCCCTATTTTGCAAAGAAAAAGAGAAAATGTCACCCAGGGAATTGGGGGGGGGGACTTTTGAGACTTGAACAATGATATCCATTGATAAAAGTATGACTGTAGTGGTTCAATTAAAAAGAAAAAGGAACACTCCTTTCTCCCTTGGTAGAGATCTCAGAACACAGCAGTGTTCTTTGAGTACACTATGTCTGTGTAACTGGATCTTTGCCTTGTGGACAAATCAGTCAGACAGACATGAAGAAACACAAAGCAGCTCCTCCAAACACACACACACACACACACACACACACACACACACACACACACACATACACCATTTATATATTCCAAACAAATGAATTCAGCAGATGTCACCTTCTTAGGAGATAAACTGCAATGTCAGTAGAAGTACAACAGAAGTGTGTGTTGTCTTTGGAAACAGAAAGCTTTATAGTAATTCTGTCTGTGTCACCTTATGATTGTATGAAGAAAGCAAAATTGACTTAATATCTCTAAGCTTCATCTGTAAAATGGAGTTGTTAACGCTATTGCTTTGGCTTTGGGTAAACATTCAATAAAGCAGCATGAGAATATTCTATAAAATATGCCTCTTGTTATTTATTTTCCCTTAGGGACTTCTCACTCAGGTCAGGGCTCCCACACATGCCTTGAAGCATGTCACAAGGACGAATAAAACTTTGATTTGGGGTATATCTGGGTTCATATCTTAACATGATAAACTCCTCCCTCTGTGACTTAGGATAATATGGGATCTAGCATTTGCTACATAAGAAATAGCCACAAGATCTCAGTGGCACATAATTTCTTAATACCTGCGCAGTAGGAACAATACTAACCACATATTGAGATCTTTCAAAAATGAAGATGATATATTGATATACCCAGCATGCTAACTCATAAAATGACTCAATAAATGCAGGTCAATATTAGTAGTATGAATAAGTTGCACCCTACCCCACATATTTCCATAGTGTTTTGTCATGAAGTATTTCTTCAGTCACTCATTTATATACATTGCATTGAGAGACCAACCACACAGTTACCATGCATCAGAAACTTTGCCAACGTGCTGAATCCCCATAAAGAGTGATATCAATTGATATGATATGACATAAACTGATATTTACATAACATTCAGAGAGAGAGAGAGACTTTAGGATGGTCCTGTCTCCATGACCTTCACATTTCCATCTCACCTGGCATTCATAGATTCAAAAAGATATTAAGGATACATCAAACAAACCCTAGGCTGCATCCTATTGGTTCCATGTATTTTCTTATTCCTTCATTTATGAAATCATGGTGCTAAGCTTGCATCTAGAAGGTTGAAGTAGGAAAAAAGAGGATCTTAGAAGTGTCACACCTGTTTAAAGAAATAACCAGCAAGCGTCCTTCTACTCAGGTCCTCTGCAGAGATGATGGTGCAGATGAAAAGGCTGAATCTGGCAGAATTCATCTCATCCTTAGAAACAAATCACACAAGAAAACACTGTGAAGAAGAAATCTGATAAATACAGCATCTGACTATAGCATCTCTGAATCAGGGATCCACAGAGAAGAATGTTTTATCTCATTACAGATGTGAATATCACCATTCCCCACAGGGAAGTGAACTACCTGGGTTCATATAAGAGGGAACTTCCTCAACTTCAGACCAACTAAATACACCATCACCAACATACCTGAATACCTATTGTGTGCATTGTGAGGCTAGAGAGCCCTGTGTCTGCCTCCATAGCCCTAGAATGTTATTGTGAGTGGTAACATCCATTCCTCCTGTTCTCTCCAAGAATTGCTTCCTCCTTTCCTCCTTTAATCTGGGCTCCTATGGAGGCCAATGGGATTGCAGACACAAGATCACACATGGCCAGCACCAGCTACAGTAAAAGAAGAGGTTCCTCCATGTGATAGAATACCTAGGAAAAAGCCAAAACTGATGATGCTGCATGAAGAGGTCACTGTACAAACACCCAGGATGCAGCCAAAGAGCCACTGAGATAGCCCATCCGGCCTAATCTACCAATCTGTCCAATGTACATTGTCTTAATTGTTCCAACTCTGTTGCAGTAGTGGGTTCTTCAAGCAGAAAAGCCTATCAGTGCCTGACCAATATCTTCTAAACTTAGCCTTCCCAAGGCTGAGGAGTCTTCTGTCTAACCCTTTGCTGTGAATACTCAGTCTATATTCTTTTGGTCTTGAAGTTCAAGGTCTCCAAGATTTTTTCTTTCTGGTCCTGGGGTGTGAACCCTGAGTTTGGGATCAGACCCTGGACTTTATTTTTGAGCAACACCATCACTTCTGAGTAGTTTCTTTTTCTTTTTCTGAGTAGTTTTTTTGGAGATCAGAGTCTCATGGACTTTCCTGCCTGGGCTGGCTTCAAACTGCCAAACTGTGATCCTCAGGTCTCAGCCTCCTGAGTAGCTAGGATTACAGACACGAGCCTCCGGAGCCCATCTTCCAAGCTTCTGTCTCTCTACTAATGTTCAAAGCCACTAAAGTTCCCTAAACCTGATCTCTACTTTCCATCTTCGATTTACTAACCCAATCTTCCAAATTCCTCAACAGAAACTATACTTAAAACATACCAGAGACAGATGCTTTACTATAACAAAAAGGCAATTGTTACCATAAATCAGAAGGAAATAGAGGGGAAGATGAAAAGAATATATTTAAAGAAATACATCTGGGGTTAATAGTCTGTTGGCAAATAATCTTTCCTTGGTTTTTCCTAAGGCTTCTGAAAAGAACTAGTGTATTTTTTAAGAGAAGGCTCCTTTTGGAGCAAGATTAGCTGTGAAACAGTAGTTTAAAAAAATAAAAGGCAAGGACCCTGCTTCCACTCTAGCTCTCAGGTCCCCCCACATAATTTGTGCCATCTCTGTAGGCTTTGAGACGCTAGTCTGGAAAAGAGGGAATTGGGCGGGACATGTTCCAGGAATGTCCATGGTTTCAACTCAAATCTGGATAGAAAATTAGAAAGCAAAAGTTCACAATCCCAGGGAATTCACACAGCCCCTCTAAGCTGAATTGAGCCCCATTACTCTTCCTTTGTTTAGTCTCTGGGATTTCTTTTCTTGCCATGAATCTATCTACATCCTGAAATTTAAAGAAAAAAATTCAACTAAGCTAAGAGAGAGGACTGGTAGAAAGAAGAAAGAACCATCCTAGGTTAGCACAGATTAAGAAAATCTAAACAAACACTCTCTCCCAAATCACTTCCAAGTAAGATGGACAGAGAAATTACAGCATGGCTCAGAGGAGACCAGGGTTCTGAATCCCCTGTAAATGAGACCCAGGACCACACTGGTGTGTCTCCCATTACCAGCTTCCTTCATATCTCTGTGTCAGCTGAAACCCCGTGTGGTCCACATTATAGGACGACGCCAAGCCAGCTTGTCACTCACATTCTGAAAGAGTCCCTCTGCCCTCAGAGCTCTGAAAGCTACCTCACAACAAATGCTGAAATAAACCCTTCTAATGGCAGCTTCCATATACGTCAGAATTTCCACAGGTAGTTTTGAAATAGCCTAAAAATCACTTATCCCGTCTCCACAAAAGAAAAGATGCTTTAGAATAGGAACCCAAATTGGTGAGATATGTGAGTTTAGAGGATGTTGACACTGGGGACTTTACCCACAAAAATTGAGTAACTGAATATTACCTAAATGCAACCAAGAAGATCTCCTTTATAGAAATGGAGCTCTCTCATCGAGGAGGTCAGAACAGAAACCCAACAGTTTATGAAATTTAACAAAAGGAGCACACAAAACACCAGCTCCTTTGGGACACAGCAAAGGCAGTGCTCAGAGGAAAATTTATAGCTCTGGGTGCTTACATTAAAAATCTGGAAAAATCGCAAACCCACAATTTAATGTGTCATCTTAAGCTCCTGGAAAAAGGTAACAAACCAACCCCAATCCCAGTAGAAGGAAGCAAATTATTAAAATCAAAGCAGAATGAGATGAATCGGAGTCCAACAAAACTATGTAAAGAATTAACAAAACAAGGAGTTGGTTCTTTGAAAAAATTAACAAAATTGACAGACTCTTAACAAATCTTACCAAAAAAAGAAGGGAGCACACCCAAATAAACAAAATCACAGGTGAGAATGGTAATATCACAACAGAAATTACCAAGATCCAAAGCATCATGAGGGAATACTTTTCAAACCTTGATGCCAACAAAATTGAGAATCTAGAAGAAATAGATGAATTTCTAGCCAATATTAACATACCCACACTGAACCAAGAAGAACTAACCCAACTAAACAGGCCTATTTCAAACACTGAAATAGAAATGGCAATAAGAGAACTTCCACCCAAGATGGAGTCACAGCTGAATTCTATAAGGTCTTCAAAGCAGAGCTCACACCAATACTCCTCAAGCTCTTCAACAAAATTGAAAACAAAGGTCTTTACCAAACTCATTCTATGAAGCCACGATAACCCTCATCCCCAAACCAGACAGAGATTCATCAAAGAAAGAGAACTATAGACCCATTTCTTTGATGAATATTGATGCAAAACTTCTACTGGCCAACCATCTTCAACAACTCATCAAAAAATTATACACTATGAGCAAACAGGATTCATCACAGGGATGCAAAGCTAGTTAAACATATACAAGTCAATTAATATAATTCAACACATCAACAGGAGCAAGGACAAGAATCACATGATTGTCTCAATAGATGAAGAAAAGCAGTTGACAAGATCCAACACCCCTTCATGCTAAAAGCTCTGGAGAAACTAGGAATCCATGGAACATTCCTCAATATAATAAAGGCTGTGTATGACAAACCCACAGCTAGCATTATACTTAATGGCAAAAAGATAAACACATTTCCTCTAAAATCAGGAATGAGACAAGGATGCCCACTCTCTCCACTCCTCTTTAACATAGTATTGGAATTCCTAGCCAGAGCAATAAAGCAAGAAGCAAGCATAAAGGGGATCTAAATAGGGAAAGAGGAAGTGAAACTTTCCCTCTTTGCAGATGACATGATTCTGTATTTAACGAACCCTATAGACTCCACTGTCAAGTTGCTTGAGCTGGTTTGAAACTTTGGCAAGGTATCAGGGTATAAAATTAACCCTCAAAAAATCAACTGCCTTCCTCTATGCCAACAGTGAGAGGAACAAGGCAACAATCAGGGAAAGCAACTCCTTTTGCAATAGCCTCAAAGAAAATAAAATGCCTAGGAATTAACTTAACTAAGAATGTAAAGGATCTTTTTGATGAAAACTTTAAAACCCTGAAAAAGGAAATTGAAGCAGAACTGAGGAAATGAAAAAACCCTCCCATGCCCCTGGATTGGAAGTGGAAATGGCAATCTTGCCAAGGGCTATCTACAAATTCAGTGCAAGATATCCATCAATATCCCAATCTCATTCTTTAAAGAAAAAAAGAAGCAATCCAAAATTTCATATGGAATAATAAAAGACTCCATATAGCAAAAAAACAATTCTCAGCAGAAAAACAGTGCAGGAGGAATATCAATACCAAACTCTAGGCTCTATTACAGAGCTATAGTGACCAAAACAGCTTGGTACTGGCACAAGAACAGGCCTGAGGACCAATGGAATAGAACTGAGGACCCAGGAGGCAGGGGTTGTTGTCTACGTGGGGGGCTTCGTCGCTGGGCACGCAGTTTGTCAGCTTCTCGTGAAGTGCAGTAAATAATACACATCTCTAGTCACAAAATGATCCTGGAGTGTGCAGTTCAAATCTTTCGCTCACTGAAGAAAGCACCGGTGAAGTTAATCATGGAGATGATCCTAATGGTACAGATTGTTTTGAAGCATCTGCAATGACTTTAGATCCACATCATACAGTTCTTTCAGTTCCTAAAGAAGTAACATAGAAGGGACAAGAGGAACCTGATAACCTAGTAAAATATTTCAGTGTTGTTTGGTGTAACGCTTCAAAGAAAAAACACAAAAAGTGGGAAGGTGATGCTATTCTCATTGTTAAAGGAAGGTCATATTCATTGAAAGATTTGGAAGACAAAGACATTGGAAGAGGCATTGGATATAAATTCAGAGAGCTTGAAAATATAGAAGAAGGCCAAGCACTTACGATTGGTGGAAAAGAAATAGAAATTATAATCTCTTCAGATGACTTCATCAGTGGAAGGTGTTTCCAGCTTGGTGGAAGAAGTCCTGCTATTTCAAGTTCTCAGACTGCTAGAAAGTACTTTCCTAAGCCATTCAAAAGTGTTTGTGAACCAAATTCAAAGGAAAATAGAGGGTATGATTTCCAAAGTTGCAAACCACGCCATGATCCAAATACACCAAATTCACTAGTAATGCCACGACCAGATAAGAATCATCAGTGGATGTTCAATAAGAATTGTAACCCTCTCGTGTATGTGCTGGTAGATCCTCACCTTGTGCATTTCCTTCGACAACATCAGAAAGAAGGAATCATATTCCTTTATGAATGTGTAATGGGAATGAGAGACATGAAACATGACTATTATGATTAAGGAAAGTACAATTATTTCTAACAGAACGGATGGCAGATATGGAGCTATTCTTGCTGATAAAATGGGTTTAGGGGAAACGTTGCAGTGTATTTCACTCATCTGGACTCTCCAGTGTCAAGGGCCTTATGGAAGCAAGCCAGTAATAAAGAACACATATTGTCACACCTGGCAGCTTGGTGAATAATTGGAGGAAAGAATTTCAAAAATGGTTAGGAAGTGAAAGGATCAAAATATTTACTGTTGATCAGAATCACAAAGTTGAAGAGTTCATCAAAGCCACATTTTATTCTGTTCTTATCAGTTATGAAATGTTACTTCGTTCCCTGGATCAAATTAAGAATATCAAGTTTGATCTTCTAATTTGTGATGAGGGTCAGTCATTGTTTGAAAAACGCTGCCATTAAGACAACTACAGCCCTCATTAGCTTATCTTGTGAGAAAAGAATAACTCTAACTGGTCAGTGTTCACTTTCTGGAATCTTTGTCTTATGTGTCTATATATGACTTGTATTTTGATGGTTGACAACCAAAGAACTAGTAGTGTTAGATGTCATTAATTCAATCATGGAAGGATTCTGACTCTTCAAATCCATGTATAATTTTCTGCAGCTTTTGTTTTAAAAGTTTTGAGGAGTAAAAACAGAAGTAATATGTTATACCATTGTGAATATAGAAAATAGAACTGACATGCCCGTGCTTCATTACTGAGTCTGACATTTATAGCTGTGCAGCTTAGGCAAGTTATTTAACCTCTATGTGCCTCATTTTTTGTGAAATGGAAATGTAATACTGTCGGCTTCATAAAGTGCTTGTGAGAGTCAAAAAAAAAAAAGAACTGAGGACCCAGATATTAACCCACAGACCTATGGCCAACTAATCTTTGATAAGGGTGCCAAAAAAATAGAATGTAAGAAAGATAGCCACTTCAACAAGTGATGATGGCAGAACTGGTCAAGCACCTGTGGAAAACTAAAGTTGGACCCTTCTTTGTCACCCTGCACAAGGGTTAACTCCAAATGAATCAAAGACCTGGAGTTAAAAGCAGACACACTGAAAACTCTACAAGAAGGAATAGGATACACTAGGTCTCCTTGGCACAGGTTGAAACGTTCTTCATAAGGACCCAAAAGCACAACAAATCAGAGAAAGGCTGGATAAGTGGGACTGCATTAAACTGCAGAGCTTCTGTATAGTAAAAGACACAGCTAGCAATCTAAATAGAAAGCCCACAGAGTAGGAGAAGATTTTCACTAACCATACAGCAGACAAAGGCCTCATATCTAAAATATATCAACAGCTCAAAAATCACTCCAAAACTAATCTCCAAAGAAACAAACATCCCATTAAAAGATGGGCCAAAGACTTAAAGAGAGTCTTCTCTGAAGAAGAAATAAGAATGGCCTATAGACACATGAAGAAATGCTGGACATTCCTGGCCATAAAAGAAATGCAAATCAAAACAACTCTAAGATTCCACCTCACTCCAGTTAGAATGGCCAGGATCAAGAAATCTAATAAGAACAGATGCTGGTGGGGATATGGCTAGGAGGGATAACTACTACACTGTTGGTGGGAGTGCAAACTCATTCAACCACTATGGAAAACAGTATGGCAGTTCCTCAAAAGACTAAACATAGAGCTCCCCTATGACCCAGCAATTCCACTACTTGGCATTTACCCAATCATCCAGAAACAAGGATATACTAAATCCACTAGCACAACGATGTTCATTGCAGCACTATTTATAATAGCAAAGATATGGAACCAAACTAGATGCCCCTTAGTTGATGAGTGGATCAACAAGATGTGGTATTTATACACAATGTGATTTTATGCTGCTGTCAAAAAGAATGGCATTGCCCCATTTGTAAGGAAATAGAAAGACTTAGAAACAACCATATTAAATGAAGTAAGCCAGACTCAAAGGAACATAGGCTCAATGGTTTCCCTCATTTGTCATAATCAGTAGAAATCTTGGGCTCTCCTAGCAGAGATTTACAATAGAACAAAATCTAGAGACGTAAAGCCATCTAGTAGGACGCTAAATCAAAGGACCTCCAGGATAAGGAAACAAAAGCCATATAATGAGTGATTGTTGTCCTTAATGTACTATGTTATCTCTCATCTCTTTTGCTGTCCTTTGGTTATCTCATATTGTTACAATATTTCACCTTTTTATCTGATATATATTATATGTGCTTAATTGGTTATTTGAAATTGGATAGGGAAGGGGGGAAATCAAGATGAGCAGGGGAAAGGGGGGGAATGGGGACCATGACATGAAAAAGGGTATCAATGTTTATGAAGTAATGCACCTTTTATCTGGTGAATATAATCTAACCCTTCTATTAATTACAATAAAAAATATATGGAAAAAAAGAAAGTTTTGCTACCCCTCCCCTTGGCATCCAGTGATGGTCTTACAGTCTTATACAAGCACTTTCATCCATGAGTCTTAAAGAGGCTAGCAAGTTAACTCAAATGGAAGGACAGAGATATACTGGGTACTATTTCATTCTAGAAGCAGAATTTTCATTATCCATTGATAAATCTGTCACTTCAAGGATATCCTCTAGGTGCCAAATAGCACAAGTGCAGGTGCTGGGGACAAGTAAATCCATATAAAAATAAATGTCCTTGTTTAAAGTGTTATCGATGCCTGAGAGACAATAGGCTAGAGGTTATAATGCTTTTCCAGGGGACCATGTGCTAGAACACCTAAGAGAAAGCCAAAGTGATGATGCTGCATGAAGAGATCACTGGACAGTAACTGGGGATGCAGAAGAGCCACTGAGACCGTTCATCCAGCCTAACCCACCAGTCTGTCCAATGTACATTGTCTTAATTGTTCCAGCCCTGCTGTAGTAGCGGATTCTTCAAGCAGAAAAGCCTATTGGTGCCTGGCCACTACATTCTAAATGTAGACCTCACTTTAAGGAAAGACATCAAGTAACTTGACTTATTGCTATCATTTCTAAATTTATCATCATGTTCCACTGTGTCTCTTGAGATTTAAAATAAAAGGTGTAGAGTTCATGTATTTTTACATGGGCATAACTACCCATTACATATATATAGTGGCCAGTTCTTTTCTTGGGCATTTCAGGTGCTTCCAGGACCTTGCTATCATAAACAGTCCAGATGGGAACATTTTCATCTGCATTATCTTAGGCAAATACAGACTCCTCATTGAATTAGGGAGTATAAGAATGTACAAAATTACAAGCTAATTCCAGTTGTTTCTCAAAATTCTAGGGCTATTCCAGGGGGAGAAATTACGTTTATAAAAAATAATAAATTGCCAGAAAGAAATGATCATACTTTTATATTCTTTAGAATAAATAAATGGATATTTGTCTGTGTAATGTGCTATGTCTCATTTGTCTTCTTTGTAAAATTAAACAGAAGGAGGAGAAGGCGGAGGGGGAGAGGGGGAGGGGGAGGAAGAAGGAAGAAGGAAATTATTTCCCCATATTTTTTCCAGGAAAATCGAAAGCCAGAAACACTGGTATAACTGACTTTCCCAAGTTTTACATAAACCATGGCATTTGCATGTCCACACGACACTTGCTACCATTTTCGCTTTAATGATTGGAAGTAGGGCTGTGTCATCCAGAGACCTCGCTGTGTATTTACTGGTCAGCCTGTAGGACTTTATCTGCCTCTTGCTGTTTACCAGCCTCAGTCTCTCCCTGGAAACCAACCCTTCTCCACTTGTGACAACTCCTTCCAAATTTAAGACTCCACGCTCACCCACTCAGACACATGCATGTGCCTCCCACCCCACTTTCCTTCCATCCTGCAGAACACATTACAATCTTGTGTTAGCCTGGTATTGTGAGAAGAACACTGTGCTGGCTCAGAGCAGAAGGAATGTGTTTTCATCTGTAATTTGCATAGCTACACATTTTAGAGAAATCTTTCCTCTCTTTGAAGTTAAATTCTTGCTATAGTGAAGATCAGATGAGGCACAGTAATGTGACAGTATTTTCAAAGGTTTTGAGTACTCAATGGAACCAAGTTTTTGTGAATTGCTGTTGGCCCTCTTTTATATTATTTAAACTCTGAACAGAATGGGCATTACCTTGACACCCCAAAACCCTGTTGTGACAGAGCAAGGTTATAAAGAAGAGGAAAAGGTTGCAATAAAATACATTTGAGGGCCAGGAACGTAGCCTAGTGGTAGAATGCTTGCCTAGCATGCACAAAACTCTGGGTTCGATTCCTCAGTACCATACACAGAAAAAACCAAAAGTGGTTCTGTGGCTCAAGTGGCAAAGCTCTAGCCTTGAGTCAAAAGTGTCCAAGGACAATGCCCGGGCCCTGAGTTCAGGCAACAGGACTGGCCAAAAAAAAAAGGAAGAAAGAAAGAAAATCTGAATTTCAGCTGGCTCTTCAACCTACTAGGTGTGTAACCTTCAACTTTAACCTCACCTGAAAACTAATTATATGGTCTGCCTCCAAAGATTTTTGTAAGGCGTAACTATAGGGTTCACATAAAGAATCTGTGGTAAGTAGGATTCAAAGCTGGTCTCTGTCATTGTACACACCATATAAACCTACCAGTGCCCTGTGGCCAGAACTTGTGAATATCACCAAATTTCAATCCTTTGATTAAACTATGAACAAACTGTTCTTAAGTCAGTCAAAATGCAAAGTACCGTGGTGGCTTTAGTAGAAAAATTCATAAGAGGCTACTGGCCTTTTCAGAAGACAGACAGACAGACAGACAGAAAGAAAGAAAGAAAGAAAGAAAGAAAGAAAGAAAGAAAGAAAGAAAGAAAGAAGGAAGGAAGGAAGGAAGGAAGGAAGGAAGGAAGGAAGGAAGGAAGGAAGGAAGGAAAGAAAGAAAGAAAGAAAGAAAGAAAGAAAGAAAGAAAGAAAGAAAGAAGGAGAAAAAGGAAGAGAGACTGTTCAAGAGAGAGAGAAAGCAGAGAGTGAGACAGAAAGACAGGCTCCCATTGGCCTTGAAGTAGTGAATCACCATGCTATGGAGTAGTTCTTGAGGTGACTTCTGAAAGCCAAGAGAGGTCCCAACCAACAGCAGCAATGATCCTGAGCAGAGAACCTAACTGAACCACACAGAGACAGACTTTGGACTGTGGTATGTGTTATTTGAAGTAAGAAATGAGCATTGTCTAAAAACATTAATTTTGTAATTATTTATTACACAACAGAAAGCGAAAACAGTATGTCATAGACTGCCAAGCAGACAGTATGTGTGCAATGAAAAGAACAATCTTAATTCCATCAAAAATACATTTTCTGTATCCAAAATAAATATTCTCTGTCTGGATTCCTGATCTTTAGGCATGCTGTATTCTGTGCTTAATGTTCCTTTCTCCTTTTCCTTTACACATTCTACAGCCAACCAGCTCTAAATCACCCCCCTGAACTCATACCTATGAAAAGCTTCTGGTGGTAGAGTACACCAAATCACAGGGATTTTTAAATTGCCCAACATAGCTATTATATGTACATATTATATATTACACATGCATCACACGTATTAAATATTGTGTTTCATATTATATATATTTTATTGGCATCTATTAAAATGTACATAGTAGGGGTTCACTGTGACATTTCATCATGCATATGCTGTACTTTGATCATATTCACCCTCCCCACACCTCTTTCTCATCTCCGCCATTCCTCCTGTCTTCCTTTTCCCTTCTATCCCCCTAAGACTTCCCCTTTCATTTTCATGACCTTGTTTTTGCCTTCCTCTAACAAATGGGAGACGATATCCAATTTTTTTGTTTCTTTGTGGGCCTGGCTTATTCACTTACCATGAACGATTTCCAGTTCCATTCATTTTCTGGAAAGCAACTTGTTTTCGTTCTTCTTGATGGCTGAATTGTGTTTTATGGATAACTCATGTTTTTTATCCACTCACCTGATGTAGACACCTATGTTGATTCCATAGTTTGGTTGATTGCAAAAAACAGATCTTTAATGATTGTGTTGGGTTTAGACACGCCGCTAATAATGGAACTGGGGTCATAGTCCCAGTTTTCTGATAGCTACAGTAGTCAAAATCACTTTGCCTCATTTTCCCCAGTGTGCTCCCAGCTCTAGCCCTTCTCTTCTGAGGAAGCCAGGTTTCAGTTACCTACCATGCATGCTTCCTCCATGCCAGCTTCTCTTAGTAATTCCTTTGAATCAAGCATCCCTATCCTTTTGTCCCCTCAAAATTCATACATTGAAGCCCTAAGTGTCAGAGTAGCTGTGTTTGGAAATGAAGCCATGTAAGTAATTATGTTTAACTGAGGACATCCTAGTATTAGATTCTAAGGATTGGTGTCCTTATAAGGAGTATAAGAAATAGATTCTCTCTCTCTCTCTCTCTCTCTCTCTCTCTCTCTCTCTCTCTCTCTCTCTCTCTCGCTCTCTCTCTACACACACACACACACACACACACACACACACACACACACACAAAGTGCATGCATATAAAAGGGTCATATGAGAACGCAAAAAGAAACTGTCATCAACAAGCCAAAAAGAAAGATATCATTAGAAACCAAATCAAGTTCTGTTGTTTAAACCACTCAATGTGTGGTGTTTTGTTATGGAAGCCAGAGTCAGCTAATATATTTTCCCAGTGGCTGAGAGAAAACTTCCTTCAGATATCATCAGAATCTACCAACAAGTCCAAGTAGCCTTATCAAAGTTGAATAATTGAGATTATGATCCAGCCTCATCATTCATTTTATACCATGCATACATAGGAGGTATTTATCAGTAAAACAACTCTTTAGACAGGACACTGACTTTTATTGTCATGAGTTATGTTACAAAAAAAATCCATTAAAATGCATTGCTGTTTCTTATCACAAGTAAAAATTTCTTTAAGAGTGTTAGTCCAGGTGGGTGGTCTTCAAAGGTGGTTTACATATCAATGTTGCCCAAAGCAATGCAAAGCACTATAGTAATCTGGCTATTGGGAAAGTTTTTGTAAGAGAATCCAAAGCCTCTGACCAAGCCCCCTTTCTGTACAGTTTCTCAGGAGAGGCATAAATTTAAAAGAAAAAAAATCAGGAGATGATAAATACCATAGTTGAAGAAACTAAGAATGCTTACTTGGGAAAAAAAGACACCATGATTGTTATTTTCCCAGTATATTTATTAAATATTTATTTTGTGGAAAACACTGTGAAGATATGACCTCAACACAAGTCTCCTCTGCACTTCCATATAAGTAGAGAAGTAAACAATTGTTGTAGTATGAATGCTTGACCACAAATAATGATACACACAAAGAACTACTACTTCCCAGTTATCCTGGTTTTGTTTTGTTTACACTAAGTGGAGACTCCAGGAAAAATATCCTTCCTCAAAATCTAAAAGGATTTTCCTAATTTTTAGAGCTGTCCAAAAAACAGACTGACAAAAGGAATTTGAATTCCTGATCCCTGAAAGTAGTCAAACTCAAATTGAAAACCTATGAACTGAGATCGGATAACATAAGATATGCTCAGAAAGAAGTACAATTCCAGAACTGGGTTTTCAACTTTGAAGCTATTGACAGTTTAGAGGTTTTGTTGTGGTTATCTGACTTGCTTCAGTCAATGGAATATCAGCAGAACAGCCAGGGTACCAACTCCAAATCAAGATTTTCTAAGGTACCATATACCTCTTAAGTGTGTGTGTGTGTGTGTGTGTGTGTGTGTGTGTGTGTGTGATTTATCCAAATATGAGCAAGCCCCCAGGTGACTACATTGCCTTCATCTGAGTCTCAGAATGAAAACACATGAAGCAGCCCTGGGCTTGACCAGATACCTCGAGTCCAGATGAACCAAGCAAACTCTCCCTGAGACAAAATCCTGCCATCCTCTATGGGCATTCAAACAAAATACTGTAATTTAAATCACCAAGCATTTGATATTTTTGCAGCCAAACAGATCTATTGTCATTAATACATTCAAATAATACATAAGTGAGTTTGTGCTTTAAGCCAAGCACTGTTCTAGGAACTAGATATACATCAGAAAACAAAACAAACACAACTTTTCTCATGCATCTTGAAATGAAATGGTAGAAGTTGTCTACATGAAGAATTCTCAGGATCAATGCCCAGGCGGTGTTCTTAGATAGAGAAGGTATGCATCATACTTGACTTCAAAGACCTTTCAATGCATTTTTAACAACTAATATGAAAACTTTTGTCAGGTAACTTTCCCGTTAATCTACACCCGAGGGATTTACCAGAGGTGCCTTTGTGAATAGTTCTCCCCTTTCCTCAGAATTACCTGGAGAGTTTTTAAGCTGTTTGGTCCAGGTTACAACTAACTTCACTGATTCTGATTGAAATGGTTAAACATCAAGCATGGTGGCTTGTTTTGATTTCACATTATAGGCTATTTTACTGGGCTTGGCTGGATTTAGAACCACTACATTAGATCTCTCTGAAGAGTAGACAGACTGTCTTCAGCCAGCCGGACATCAAACACAGCCCATGTAATAATGTCTCTAAGTACAGTAATTGTTTTACTCCTAAAGCATGGGGAAAAATGGGGTTCAGGATACCCAAGTTCCTGCTGCAGACTGAGAGTCTACAGCCTATGGACTGTTACACCAACGGACATCAAAATGAGCCAATATTGCTCCTTTGTGATTATTCCTTAAAATGTTTGGCTGAGGATTTCTATCCCTCACCAAACAGTTAAACTTTCCAATTCAGTAAATTTCAGTTATTCTTAATCAAAATTGATATGAATGATATGGGGAAAAGATACTTGAAGCTATATTCTCAAAAGTGGTGTTTGAACAAAAAAGACCCAGAACCCTTTCAGCTAGGTCAGAAATTTCACCAGAATGTTATTAAAGTTATTTTATTGCCCTTATTTTCTTCCCAAACAATTTGGAGGGTAGGCTCCCTGGAAAGCAATCAAGATAGTTCTTCCCATGTGCCAGGAACTACGCAGTCTTATTCCAATTCTCATTGTCAGGAATATTTTTTGAAGTTATTATTTGTCAACAGTTTCAGGGATCTGAAAAATAGGCCAATTCAAGATGGAGGTTTTATACATTGTTTTCTCTTTTTCTGTCAGAAAACTCAGACTAATGATATAGTAGAGCTCACAGAAAAAGGTATTTCACATCTTCTCAAAGTCTTTCTCTCTCTGTTTTTAACCACATTTAAGTATTTCAGCCTTTCGAAGACCAGTTAGCCTACAAACTACGTAGTAGATATCAATAAAGAATGCGTAATTAGAATGAAGCCATTGGCTCAGGTCTACAAAAGGCTTCTTTCTGTTTGCATGCTTTGGGAGAGCTAATATTTGATTATGCTTATCTTTTGTCAGGTTCCCAGATTTGGACAGAACATGATCACATAAAGAAAGATGAAGACCATCAACACACACTTTGGTTCTCTGCTGTCTTTATTCTACTTTGGACATCTGCATTTATTCCAGGGCAGCTCCTCTCATTGCTCCATAAGAATGACAAAACAAAGATGGAGAGATTCCAGAAAAAAAAATTAAATTAATGACCAAAGCATTTGGCAGCTTGCCAAATGAATGCAGAGAAGTCCAAAAACAAAGATAAACAGGGTCGGGGGGGGGGGGAACACAACAAAGTCTGAAAAGGGATATGGTTGAAATCTATTAAACTATTACAGATGTGTACAAAATATCTATTGGTTCAACAAATCTCAAATAGAAGTTCTGGTAAATATCCGACTAGAATCCCTAAGGAAGACATTTGTACAGTGAACTCCACAGTGCTTTCCAGTAGACCAGGCAATCATGCTATGAGATTGGGTTTCATTTCCTCCAACAAATATAAATAATCTGAAATTAAAATTAAGTGACTTGTTCAGGTTTTCACAGCTAGGATATATGTATAAAAATAATATCTAAACCTTGTTAGATTTTTTTCCTTATACTAACTACTTCATTAATCATTTTTGTTCTTTATTTTGTCCATTTAAAATCTTGCAGCAATGCTTTCAATTTTGTGGCATTACTGTCTTTTTCATGTAGTAAAGAAGATTACACTGTAAGGATGAAGAGAATGTCTCAAAATTTGGATTGTGTGTCATGGAAGGAATTTTAAAAACCAATTCATCTGATTCAAATTGTCACAATGATCCCAGCAAGGAATTACAAAACCTTTAATCTATTTTATTTTAGGGTATATGCATACTTATTTAGAGATCCAAAAAAATATGATTTTAGCAACACACTTAGAATTGACAACACTGAAATCAAAACTTCAGACTTCTCTATAGGTCTCTGATCCCTTCCTCTAAATCACAGTTACTTGATTTTGTACAAATAAAGGGGAATTTTTATACAGCTAAGTATAAATATCATAAGCCTCATCAACACAAAATTAATGGGTCAGGATAAACTATGTAGTAGTTTAAGGAAATGTTGATACACCTGTATATTGGACATAAATTATCAAGGGAAGTTGGGACTTCAGAGTTCTCCTATGACCTTTGACACCAGCATCACGGAAGGAAGTTCTACCCTTCGCACCCTGCACTAGCTGACTTGCAGTTCCAGTACACAGAATTTTTCCTGGCCCTAAGAAATATAAAAGTAAGAATTTTCACACAGCAAAACAGAAATGAGAGGAATGAGGCCATCAGGTTTGGCTGGGCCTTTAGATGGAACTTGATTACCAGATCGCCAGGCCCTGGACCATCTAGCCCTAAGATCCATGAAGTCTAAATGATTTCCAGAGGCCATGAGTGTGGCCTAATGGTAGAGTGATTGCCTAGCATGCACAAAGCCCTGGGTTCGATTTCTTGGTACCACATACACAGAAAAGCTGGAAGTGGTGCTGTGGCTCGAGTAGTAGAGCTCTAGCCTTGAGAAAGCCCAAGGACAGTGCCCAGGCTCTTGAGTTCAAGTCCCGGGACTGGCAAAATAATAATAATTATTATAATAAATGATTTCTATTGGACGTTGGCTACAAAGCTTCTTTGAAAAGAAAACAAGAAGGATCAGAGCCCAGTGTCCCTGGGAGGGGATGGGGTGAGCCTAAGCTTCCTCAAGATACGTACCTGTGCTTACACTTTACTCTTAGACAATGGCTTTCCTACTTCTTACCTTGACCACGGTGGTTGAGTTGGTTCAAGGTCAGTATACTTCTCTCAACATTCTCATACTTCTCTCTGCTGTTACTTTCTCCAAATCCTTGATGGTTTAATGAAGAGCCATGGCTCAAGTGGTAGATTGGTAGCCTTGAGCAAAAGAAGCTTAGGGAATAGCACTCAGGCTCTGAGTTCAAGCCCCAATACTGGAAAAAAAAAAAACAAAGAAAGAATAACCTTTATAATTTGTGGTAAGCAATGTACCTTAATTATCTTCATCACATCCTATTTTACTTAATCTTCACCATACTTTAATATCAAAATAAAATAAACATCTTTGTTATTTTATTCTGATGATTGACTGAAATGATGCATTCAGAGATGGAAATGTTCATAAAACTATTGTAAACGTACTAAAGAGATCTCTTCATTATTTTCTGAGAGGTTGAGAGTCATTCTCTTATGTCAATGATGGCTTCATTACTTACAAATAAAATAAACTGTGAGAAGATTTGAACAAAATAAAATGTCCTTCCAAACAAAAGAATAACTTTTGCCACTACCAGAAAACAGACAAGCACCATCATGGAAGTTATATATTTATTCCAAATAAACATAGGATGCATTTATTATGTAATATACACTGAGTAAATTGTTGTGGAAAACATATAAATGAATGTTTTAACCTTTGGGCTCACAGAAACTTCTGTCCAGTAAAGAAAGCAAGCCTCTTAGTGGAGCAGTCACTTTAATATGGAATTCAAAGTCCTACCCATGAGCAATCATGAGACCACTTTGCTTCTATGCTGTGTCTATGCTGTTAAGATCATGTATGAAAACTAAGCACTATGGAAAGTCAAGGAAGTCAGCCACCACAAGACACAAGAACATAACCCCAGCTATAATGAGACCACAGGTGGCTAGGAGATTTTAGGCTGACATCTGGAGCATAATCTTCTAAAATGCATGCAAGATGTAAGAGATCACATTCACAAAAAAAAAAGATTACTGTCACAAAAATGGTTATTTCCCCTACCCATAGTTAGTTAGTTCCCTCTTCTACCACAGTCAATACGAAAATTCCCACTGTCTCCTAGAAACCTGACCTGCATAGTTAAAAGTTCAACAAAAAGAGGGGCCTGGGCAATTGAAAGTTTAACCAGGTCCATTTCAGAGGTGATGAAGTGGTTCTTGTGCTCTGCATTGGGTCCAGGATTTCAAACATCATTTGTTTGTATCCCCAAGCTGTACAGATTGGGAAGGAAGAGTATGCAACAGAACTCAAGCTCAAGTAAACTCCATCCCACAACCTGAGGAACTGAGTATCTCCGGATAGGTGTTCAACAAACATTATTCCTGCCCATGTGTACTTCTCCTCAGTTGGAATACTGGTATCCCAGTAATCTGGAAGACTTGGGGCTGCCTGGGAACCAGATGCTCTGGGTGGAGTTTAGAGATATTAGCAAAGTCTGGGCAGAAGTCCAACCTTCAGCTGGCCAAGAGAAGGAATGTTTGGAGGTGATACCCACGCCCTTCCCTGTCTCTTTTTCCCCTCCCTGTCTATTTTATCCATTCCCTGTCTCTTCCTCCCTCTTCTGTCCATAAATGAAGTCTGGCTTTCAAGATCTTGATAATGAACCTAAACCACTTGGTTATATCTATTCTTTTGCCAGATCATTTCACTACTTCCACCTCAGAGAGAATGAAACTGTGACAATTGTAGTGCATGCTTCAACAAGACTTTATCAAGTGCGCTTGACATCATTTCATACCTTTGATCCTGGAAATGTGCCAGTAGGGTCCACTTCACACATCCCATTTTATGGAGAAAGACCTGAGAATGACAGAAAATAAGAGACTTGATAAACTGGCAGTGAAATAGGTGGTATGACAACTCAAACTCTCCAATTTCAACCTTGCTTTTCCTTTCCTATGCCTCAGGGACTCTCTACTGAAATTAGTAAGATTCTGTTTAGGGAAACAAATGGAGCCAAAACAAAGATGTACCCTCAAAGTAAAATAGCTCAAGGAACTTAAATATCCCTCAATGCAATATCCATCAGCAGAACTAAGAGAAGCAAAAGAGAGGAACGGGAGTCAGCCTCAGAGAGTATCAAAGCACATATAACTGATTCTAACTTACTTTGTCCTCCCTGTCTTTCCATTGCAAATGTTTTGGTTTCTTCTCAGAAATATTTACAGAGTAAATACTCTGGCTAAGGAGTGACTGCAAGCAAGCTGTATAATTGTATGTCCTCTAAATGTGTCAATTATAAGAATGTCTCTTATGAAAAAGGATAGTATTCTGAAAAGTTCCCTTGTCTATCTGACCAATTTGTCAAAAAGAGAACACAAATGCTTTTAATCTTCTTATTAATATTCCATCAGCCAGAGAAAATTAAACTCCTATTGTAGAAAAACTAGTTTGTCAACACATCTGAACAGTCTTGTCACATGCCATTTTCCTCTATTTCGCTTCTTTTAAGAATCACTTATGCTCATGCCTGTAATCTTACTTATTCAAGAGGCTGAGATCTGAAGATCACAGTTCAAAGCTAGCCCAGGCATGAAAGACCATGAGACTTTTATCTCCAATTAACCAGAATACTGGAAGTGGTGCTATCTTTCAAAGTGGTAGAGTGCTAGCCTTGAGCTGAAGAGCTCAGGGATAGTACTCAAGTTCAGAGTTCAAGCCTCATGAAGGAAGAAGAAGAAGAGGAAGGAAAAGAAGAAGAGGAAAGGGAACCAGAAGAAGAAGAAGAAGAAGAAGAAGAAGAAGAAGAAGAAGAAGAAGAAGAAGAAGAAGAAGAAGAAGAAGAAGAAGAAGAAGAAGGCATTGCCCAGGCCCTGAATTCAAGCCTCAGGACAGGCAAAAAAGAAAAAAGAATCACATACAATATACTACTATCTGTTCTCCAATCCAGCAAAATTGATCTCAGATTATTGCACGTTTTCCAAACCCATTGAGTTCCCTAAAAAGTATTTCCTGTCCCACAGACATTTCCTTTTCTCTCTGTGCCCTATAGAAGAAAAGAAACATGACCTACGAGTTTCTAAATCAAGTTAGACTAGTAGATAATCTGGGTTTTTCCCCAAGATACCTGATATTCTAACAAACACATGTGCCTTTTACTCTACTTCATCCATACACTGCCAGCTTAGACATTTGCCCTCAGCCAGTGTTTGCCAAGGACACAATGCTATAGGAAGATGGAGTCCAAGGACATTTTCCAAGACAAACTTGGATCCACCTGTGTGCCTGGTTAGCCCTTCCCTCTACTTGTATTCTTGTCAAAACAAGAAAATGGATCAAAGAGACTATAGCTCAAGAACTAAAATGCTAACATTACTTAAAGTGTGGAAAGGAGGATCAATCAAGGACAAATGGTGTATGGTAGTACCAAGAGATGATAATGGAACTAAAAAATAGTTCTATCACCTAGGGACATTATAGCCATCAAAATGTTCCTGCCTCAGATAGTTAAACAAACTCACTGCTCTACTAGTTATGTGAAAATATAGAACATAAAACTATGTAACATACATAATACTTGATAATGGTAATAAATGACTTATTGGTTTATGTATTTGCTGAGAAAGAAAAGAAGATTATTTTATTGCTTGACAATGCACTCTTCTGTTTATTTTAAAAATACTATAAAACAAGCTATTAGGCAAGGCACCAGTGACTCACACCTATAATCCTAGTTACTCAGAAGAACCATAGTTTGAAGCCAGCCAACACAGGAAAGTCTGACAGATTCAATCACTAACTAGCTAAAAGTTGGACTGAAGAAGTGTCGCAAGTCATAGAGTATCAGCCATGAGCAAGAAAGTCAAGTCAGAACCCAAGGTCCTGAGTTCAAGCCCTGGTACAGGCAAAAAAAAAGTCTGCTGTGTTATGCTAGCCATAGCTTTTGGTTTATCATATCTTTTGGTTACACTAAGAAACTGCACGAGTGATTGACCTGTGTTAGCTAGCTTTGTGCAAGCAGATACACACTGTGATGTACACACAGTAGCAAATTGGCTAACTATTTTTCAGTCCATATCCTCCTCATTAAGCAATGATGCCTGTTTTGGAGAGAGTGGCTTATGTCTGTGAGTGAGTTCAAAACACTGAGCCCTGGAACCAGAAAGGCCTACCCTGAAATAGCACTGATCTGAGCTGACTCCTGACAACTTGATGAACACAGGAACTGTCCTAGAGATGTAGTACAGCCTCGTATGCCCAGGAAAAGCCTGTTCACATGGAAAACAGGAAGGACCAGAGTCCTGCATGCCCTCCTTGGAATTAGCAGCTCATGAATTGCCAGCTGGACAGAAAGAACCTGTGCACAAGCATGGCAAAGGAGTAGAAATGCATTTCCTTATCTAAATTATATGACAACTAGGAAAGAGAGAATCTTTGCCATTTTTGTTTGGGTATTTTCATCAGTTTCACAGGTCTTTATTGGGCATCCATATTTTTCCTAGCCTTTGTGCATAGATTTCCTAGCCTTAAGCTGGAAATACAATAGCTAACAGGACAGACAAAGTACCTGGCTCTGCCAAATTTGTGCTCTCATTCTGGAAGCAAGATAAAGAAATATCTGGAAAAGTAATATGCTGACACCCCAATATGAGTTATTTCTATGAGGATCCAATAAGACATGAGAATGTCTTTTACATAGCAAGGTCAGAGAAGATCTCACTGAGAAGGTTATGGAGTCCAGCCACCTGCACACATGCCTGAAAAAGGACCTATCCCCACAGAAGGGCGATCCAGTATAGAGGTCTCAAGAAAAACTATCAGGAAAATCTAGGAGGTCAATGTGTCTGTAGCTCAGTGTGTGAATGGAAAGGAGAAGGGGTGGGGCAGGGGGAAGCCAGAGAAGTGGCTATGGAGAGATTAAGTAGTATAGATGCTGTTAAAGTCTTCCTGAGCTCTCTCCCACAGTACTTGGACTTTAAGTTTTTCTGTCTAGGCAAACAATGCAGGCAACTTGAATATTGAATCTCATCATGGTAGTTTTTGAGGAAAATCGATACATCCATGTTTAAAATGTCATTCAGGTGACTCATTCAGGCAGAATTCTTGTGTTTGGATATATAATGTAATTCAGAATGGATGAGAAAAAAAATGATGTCTTCCTGAAGTCAAATGGAATCTGATATGCACGTTATTAAAAACCATCCCTTAAGTCTAAAGTAAAATCTTCTTGCTGTCATTCAGGACTGTTTCTTCTTGTGGTTTCCTAACATCAGGTAATAAACCAATGAATTGCTTGCAAAATAGTCTCTGAGGAACTGCACTTCCAGGAAAAGTTCTACCAGGTCACTTATGACAAAAGACTTGAGCAGCCTACCTCATATAGCCAATTTATACTTGAAAATGTTTCTCTCCCTTCCCCATTTTCTCTTTCTCTCTTTGTCTCTTTCTCACTCTCTGTCTCTCCATCTCTGTCTTTCTCCCTTGCATTTGACTTTACAAACATTATTTCCAGATAAACAATAACGGGGATCAAACATGCCAGTTTTAACAGTGTTGAGCTTACATGGTGCAGGCTAAGATTCCAGAGTCTCTCCCAAGTACACTAACATTCATAAGTTCTCTGACAAAAATATTCATGTATGGGTACCAGTACTCTGGGGCTTGAACTTGGGTCACCATGATCTTGCTTGGCTTTTGCCCTCAAGGCTAGCACTCTATCATCTGAGCCACACCTCTACTTTGGGTTTTATTTTTTGCTGGTTAATTGGAGATGAGTCTCACAATATTTAGAAAAATGCTGGCTTCCAACTGAGATCTTCAGATCTCGATTGAGTTGCTAGGGTTATAGGCTTTTTGAAAACTAAATTGGAGACATTCTCTCTTCTCAGTCTAGTTCTTTCATTTGTCCTTCTACATTCTTTCTCTACCTTTCTCTGGTCTACTGAGACAAGCACCCAAGCTCCTCTATCCACTGACATTCCCCTTGGTTTCACAGAAAGGGGAGAAGCAGTAAGAGTTCAGGATGTTGGTTTCTGTCCTGAAGGATCAGTATTAACACTAAGCTCTAGCTTAGCATCCCTTCTTCCATGCTACTGTGAGCTTATAACCCTTCCTCATCCCTTTGTTCCTTCAGTCCTGGAAGTGCCAACTGCATCTTTCTGTGGCTTGTCTGGTTTTATCATCACTATTCATGAGTCCCTTAACTCTAACCACATGGTTGTAGGTGGCTTTGATGTTCAAATCTCTTCAGGAAGAGTATCTTAATGGAATTGTGTTTCTTTTCAGAAACCTCCTCTCTTAGTCTGTTTTGCGCTGCTATCACAGAATACTTGAATCTGGGGGAAATTGCAACAAGCTGAAATTCTAGTGGCTGATGAGTCCAAAGTCAAGGCCTCTAGCAACCAGAATTTTATAAAGATGGTCTACTTGGTGTATCCTCACAAGAAAATGGATGGTCTAAAGGGCATATGTTTATGTTGCAGAATCATTGAAAAGAGCAGAAACATTCCTTCACCTAGCAGTACTAACCATTCAGCAAGGCTCCAACCCCAGGGCCTAAATATCTTCCATTAGGGGATGATATTTCCCCTAATGTTCATTGGGGATTAAATTTCCAACATATGAATTTTACAGGGACCAAATCATCCAAACAAGCTTAAATCAATTGATACACCAAACCCAGTCTATGTCCCATTCCTTCAGTCCCTCAATAAAAGTACCAATTCCTTTGGAGAACAAATCCAACCCTTTGCCTCAATCTTAAATGTTCATCAGATTTAGAGACAACAGGCTAGGTCACTCAACAC
Organism: Megascapheus bottae; assembly: GCF_031878675.1. Taxonomy (NCBI): domain Eukaryota; kingdom Metazoa; phylum Chordata; class Mammalia; order Rodentia; family Geomyidae; genus Megascapheus; species Megascapheus bottae. The sequence continues at coordinate 55,020,887 of NC_143517.1, forward strand.
TATACTTTCATTGTATCTTCTCCTTTTCCTTCCTCAATTTTTCTAAAATTCTGTGGGTTTTTTTGCTTATATTTTTCAGGGGTTGGGGTTGTTGTTGCTGTAATAACAGCAACAGAGTGAACTCGAGGCCCGGGCACTGTCTCTGAGTTCTTTGCTCAAAGGCTAGTGCTATATCACTTTGAGGCATAGTGTCACTTCCAGTTTTCTGCTGGTTAATTGGAGATAAGAGTCTCATGGACTTTCCTGTCCAGGCTGGCTTTGAACCATGATCCTCAGATCTCAGCCTCCTGAGTAGCCAGGGTTATAGTCAGGAGCCACTGGTGCCCAGCTTAAATTCATGTCTGTATTTTGGCCAGTCCTCGGGCTTGAACTCAGGGCGTGAGCACTGTCCTTGGGCATTCTCAAGGCTAGATCTCTACCACTTGAGCCACAGCACCACTTCTGGCTTTTTTCTATGCATGTAGTACCGAGGAATCAAACCCAGATCCTCACACATGCTAGGCAAACACTCTACCACTAGGCCAAACTCCCAGCCCTCATGTCTTTCTTGAAACATTGACTTAGGATTTAAAGATATAACCTTAAATTTAATAGTGAATAAAACACAATCCTTGCTTGAAATAGTTTGATGTCATGTGAAGGAAAACATAAACAAACTAGAAAAGAATAATAACAAAGAGAAGAAAAGATAGACAATGTAGTTCAATGTGAAGAACAACTTAAACACTGGACATCAAAAAGAAGTGTACACTACATTTAGCATCTGTTAACATGTGATACAGAAGAAAAGTCATGAGAGAGAGACAGGGTTGGAGAAGAGCCAGAGCAAATCACGGAAGACTCAGCAAGCCTTCCCTAAGTGTTTGGATTTTATTCAATCATCATTGTGGAATAACTGGAGGTACAAAAAGCAAAAGAGCTATAAAGAACAGAATGAAGAGAGCAAAGCTAATCCCAGCAGTAAATGGTGGTGGCCTGAGGTCTACAGTTTTAGTGAGGATGGGAAGAAATAGGCAGAATTAGAAGAAGTATCCAAGGAGGTGCGGATGGCCTGTGACTGTGATCCTAGCTACTAAGGAGGCTGAGAACAGAAGAACTGATACTCAAGGCTAGCCGTGCAGAAAAGTTTACAGGATCCTTTTTCAGTTCACTGGTGCATACCTGTTATCTAAAGGTATGTGAGAGACTGAGACTGAGAGAGGCACAATTCTCTCTTTAGTTATAGAAAAGTTCTCAAGCCTCCATCTCTACAAATAGAAGCTGGACGCAGTGGTGTGTACCTATGATCTCCACCAGGATGGGAAGAGCCAACAGCAGGCAAACAGAGGCTCAGCTCTGTCCCCAGTGAGTAGAATCCATCTCAAACCTAACCAATAAAAAGGCGGAAACATGGCTCAAATAGTATCACCCCAGTACTGCCAAAAAGAAAAATATTTGAATGTTGTGATTAATAGAACACCATGACTATTATCAGATATAGAGATGTAGAAATAGTCACACAGAAAAGTAGCTTAAGCAAGAGTATACTGGTACCATTCACAAACACAGAAAACCCTGGAGGAGAGAAGATCAAGGGTCAATATTCCTTAATACATCTATTGAGCCTGCAGTTCTGGCTGGACTTGCGGCAGGAGTGTTTCCATAGGCAATTGAGCGTACAGGTCCAGTGCTCAGGAAAGATGAGTGGGCTGAATCATCTTTCCCAGGTGGCCATTTACTGAGAACTTCTCACTCTCCTATTGCCTTGCTTTGCTGTGAATGTGTTTCCAGTTGTGATTGCTAACCTTTCCAGATGTCTAAACAGTCCATTCCTTTATAATGTCAACAACTAACCGGCCTTAGCAACCCAGAATTCCTGCCTTCCTCTCTAGCCTCCAGCCTCCACTTCCAGGCTGGCATGAGACCACCAGCCACCCAATTCCCATGAAGTGCCCCCCCGACCATTTCCCCCAGAAAAATGCAATTCAAGTTCACTTGCTGGTTCTAGCTAAGCTGATGACCTTCAAGTGCCCTCTGACTTGCAGGTAGGTATTGTTTTCAATAAGTTGTGGCCATTGGAATAAAAGATAAACATCTCCACCTGGAGATGTTATCAATCTTCCATTCACAGAGTAACGGCTCCTGCATTGGGAGTGAAACAAAATGAAAAGAAGCAGCGTCTTCTGCTGCAAGCAGGTGTACATAAGCTACCAAATCCACCCCCAAACCTTTCCCACTGAGCACAGCTCCCAAAGGCCCAGGATAAATCTAAATCAACTTCCCTTCAGCCAAAAGCAAATCCTTGCCAAACAGTGACAAATGCGTTGATTGGCCCAAGCTAAATTTTCATCTCTGCTTTTCTCATCTTCTACACCTGTGGCTGGGCTCTTGCTCTCTCCCCAGTGGCAGAAACTAGAGGAGGAATGTACTGAACCTGACAGCAACTGGACATTAGTGCTATCCTACCCTTGCTGGCCAGTGCATCTGATTCATTTCAATTCAGTATGTGTCTCTTAATACCCATTACATGCCAGCCTCAGCAAACAGTCTTTTGCACATAAAAACATAACTAAAGTTAGCATTGCTACATTATTTGGAGAGAGGATGAAAGTGTATATACATGCATTATATTTTTGTGATAAACTATCTCAAAAGTGCTAGGGGGGATATAGGCAAGGAAGCAATAAATCCTTCCTAGAACAACAGGTGTTGAGGCAAGAAGACTGTAAGGGAATGAAATCAGTAAAGCAGAAAGGAAAACAGAAAACCAACCAGCCCCACCCCCCTCACCAAGAAAACATCATGAAGCTAGAGTGTGGAAAGGCCCCTGCTGTCACAGTGAAGAACAAGAGTTTTAGTCTGTATTCATTTCAAAGCACCCTAGCTTAGGGTGTCACTCAAACTATGGTCTTCAAACCACTGCATAGATACCAGTTCACCAAGGTCAGGGCCAGAATTGAGGCAAAACCTTGACATCAACATGACATTCAAGTATCTAACCCATGAGTATGTCAGGGTGTAGACCAGTTCAGCTGTGGTCACGTGTGAGGTGACGCTGCACCCACAATAGTATAGCCACCAAACTACAGGGTGGTTGCTATAGAGGTTCTCTCCAGCACCTCGTGAAGATGTTGTTCTAGGAAGAAACAGAAGAGAGCTTTCCTGGAAAAAAGAAATTGGACACAAACTCTTGTATGAAGAGTGGGTGGGACTCGTCAGAGATCAAACGGGAGGGAGCAGAGAGAAACTGGACTGACCCCATGAGGGGAACCTTCTAATGAGGTACCCATTTGTAGTGCTACCCAGAAAGGATTCTCTTTTGAATTTCTTCAGACAAGGATGAAGTAAAATTCCTGATGCCCGGAAATACAAACAAGGGTATCATAACATGAACATTATTAAGACAAGTCCTTACTAGGAATAATTGAAACTTGAGCTTGCTGGGGCCTCTAAAAGTCACTGACTCATCAATTCAAAGTAACCCCAGCTGAGGACAAAGGAATCACATAGGTGGTTACTTATCAACATACACAAGCCATTAGTGACAGCCACCAAGCATCAAAAGCTAGGACTCTAGCCTCCAGAAAAATGTCAGCTAGTTAGAAGTTGAGCAACCAATCACCTTAATGGTAGACTTCAAGGAGACCTAAGTAGCAAAAGACAGTAACTTCAGTAGGGTTCTAAATATTTGAATGCCCTGTCCATTCATTTGTTCAATTAATCATCTATTTATTCACTGGTCACTTAATGAGTAGCTATTCATTAGGGAAACCTAACATGTAAACATATAACTTCAGAAGTGAAAGTGGCTTTATAGTTTTTTTAACTGAAAATTACACATGTACTAATAGAGGTATAGATATATAGATATATATCATCTGAGGAGCTCTCTCAACATGCAAATTGTTGGGCCTGGCCTGCATAGTTACAAATAAGCTAGACATAGAATGCCTCTCACAAGTTTTCAGCTCAGCGATCCATGGGCTTTGAGAAACTCAGATTATGTCCAATCCCTCCATGCCCTAATTTATCAAGAAATGTGAGATTCAAACATGAAGCTAATAATAACATATCTACAGCATTTTATATAGTTCCAAGTCTTTTGCTGCCTTTGCTTTCCAGTCTGTTAAGATCTTCCCCACCTCCAGTCTCTGGGGTAGCTGGCAAGTTCTGACTCATGCTGAAAGATCCAGTTCTGGTATCTCTATCCCTGAGGAATGCAGTCACAATCCTCTCGGCTGTGCTTACCTAAGTCCTACTATACACCTTTCCTATGCTGTCACTCTAGTTCCTATAATAACTCCCATCTATTTCCCACTAGCAGACTTTTAGGGCGACACTTAGGATTTACATGCATTTTATCGCCAATAGCAGCATAAATGCCTCCCTGACCTCCAAAGAGGAGACTTTTGGTTGACTATCCTGGGTCATAAGAACCCTGTATACATCAGGGGGGCTGGGAGGAAATCTGTTTCAGTTGCCCTGCATTAAGTGGCATGGAATCCCACAATCCTAAAGGTGAAGAATGAGGTGCAAGCCCTGCCAATCATTGTGACTCCCAGATTTTTCTCCACAGGAAGAATAGAATGCTAGCATCAGAAGAAAGAGCTAATCTGAAGTATGAACAGGAAACAGCTGGATGTTAGATCTCACCTATTCACATATCAAGGGAGATTATTAATTTAAAGAGTGGTATTATCCACAAAGCATCAGCTTCAACTTTTGTTTTCAATAGAAACTACACGTTTATTTTCTAGGGTGGAGAGAAGCAGAAAAGGGCTACAGAAGGAGCATCTGAGACACATTTTTTCCATGGGTGGAAGGTTGCAATGCTTTATTGCACATCAAGAGAATCTGGTTTGGACTCTTATCCACCCAACTATAAAACTGTCAACAATACAGTATCATTTATACTCATTTTTGAAGTACTGTTTGTAATTTCCAATATAGGCTAGCCAGCTTCCTTTCATTCTACCGATTCTAAAGTTTTACCATTTATCATTCTTTCCAGGGGTCCCTTCAGAATGTCTAACAAGTGCCATAGTGGATAAAAGAAACCTCAGTTCATTTTCCAAAGCTTGCAAACAGGCAAGAGTCTGTAGATGGTGTTTTGGCTCCCTTTCCACATAGCATATGCTTGTTGGGTTCTTCCTTAGTTATCCTATGAGGGGCGGGACCCCCAGACTGGAGCAGTCAACACAGAGAACATGATACAATGAATTCCTTGCTCACTTTGCCTCCTGAGACTAGAATTTTAAACAGAGAACAACTCACTTAGCCCTAATATGTAACAGGCAACTCCCTAAAAACTAGGACGATATCTGCCTTACTTCCTAATACATTCTCAATTTCTTACATGCTATCTGAAACATAGAAAGCACACAATTGAAAACATGAATGAAAATGCATGTGAATAAATGAGTTCTAAAACAGTTCTGCCCTTCCCGTGAAAATTACTAGGTAAAAAATCAGAATCATCTACAAAGTTAATTAAAGTCAAATATTAAGAGTAATTTCTATGGCATATAGTATACACATATATAGTATGTGTACACATAAACACAGTGTATGATGTACACATATACAATGCACACATGCCTCTGTGATTCAGCCACAGTCCTAGTGTGACTGGAGATCTCCCCAAGGTGTTAGTAAAATCTTAACAAGTAGTAATAAAGACAACATCTGGCTTGGCTAGCCCTGACTCTTATCCTCTAATCCACTGTGGTATTCCCTACTGGCTTGGGAGCTATGCTGATTTTCCCAGGCCTAGTGAAATGTGTCACTCACCAGCTTGATCAGAACCGATTGCTGCTCTGTGCATTGATGAGACTCTCAGCTCTTTAATTCTGTTTCTATTCAGAGTTCTGTCTTTTCTCCTTCCTATCTAATTACCTTTGTATATATCAAAAAAAGACAGCTAATATGATCTCTGGAGAAAAATTGTAATCAAATGGAAATAAAAATGGGAAAACTATCATCTATTTAGTTGGGTTTTTTTGTTTTGTTTTGTTTTTGCTCACAACAAATAATAGTGATAAAAGTCCTAAAGTCTTAGGGACTAGCTAAAAATTCCAGTCCATGGGAACAAGGGTTTTCCTGACAAGGGTTTTCGGGTCCTGCTTGAGGACCGAAAGGAAATCAAAGTGTCCGAATGTGAGGGGTACAGTGGTTAAAATCATGGAGGGAAAATTGGGGATCCTAGGCTCCTGGGGAAGATTTATGATTTCACTGTAAAAGAGACAGAAAGCCACAGGAAGACTTAGAGCTGGAACGGTCTCTTCTTAACTTTGAAAACAATCACTCTGGTAATTGAGAAGATAATAGATTTCAGGGAAGGACAAGAAAAGGGATTTAAATTCAAATGCTGTTGAAATGAGTAACCATGACTTGGACAAGTTTGTAGCCATAAATATGTGAACCCATTAACCCATTAAAGTACCAGGTACTGAGCCTGGATGATTAAGAAAAGCCCTCAGGTAGCCAATAATGATTATCAATATCATTATTACCCTATTATAGCATGGGTCAAAACCTAGAGACAAAAATTCCACAGATGAACCATTGTTTCTTTGGGGTATGTGATGGTTAATTGTTCAAGTCAACTTGATTTTTATTGAGAAAAACCTAGATTTGTTCAGCACACTTCTGGTGTGTCTGGGAGAATGTTTCCACAGACAATTACATTCAAGAGTCTGACCAGCTGAATCCATCAACTTCTTTTCTCCACTTCCTGACTGCCACAGTGTGCACTGTTCTCCCTCACACTCTCCTCCTCATGACTGACTCACACACTGGAGGGGGTGACCTCCTTTGAAATTGTTCTGAGGGATTCTGGTCACCTCAATAAGAAATCCAAGTAATACAGAACCTAAAAGAGACCGCCATCCCCTACAAGGTTTTTAATCATGATTTTGGTTGATCACAAACCTTTAGATGATAACAATCTATTAACTGTAACATGTTAGAATGAATGTCAATGTAGTGTTTTTAAGACAAAGTAGGCATCCAGTCCCTACGGGTCTGTGATTCTTTTCTTGGACTGTTTGCATCAGTCGCATGGGTGATATTTTAGGTAATTTCCATAACCAAACGCCACAGTTTGAATGATTTAAACAACAGAGATTTGTTTTCTGATCATTCTACAAATCGCAGATCAAGGTGCCAACAGATAGATTCTCTTTCTAGTAAGAAATTCCTTCCTAGCCGGGTGGCTCACATCTGTAATCCTAGCTACTCAGGAGGCTGAAATCTGAGTATCAAGGTTCAAAGCCAGTCCCAGCACAAAATTAATCTCTAATTAACCCCTAGAAAACAGGAAGTGGGGCTTGGCTCAAGGGTAGGATGGTAGCCTTCAGCTGAAGAGCTCAGGGACAGCGCCGAAGCTGAGTTCAACCTCCATGACCCACAAAGAAAAAAAGAAAAGCAATTCCTTCCTGACTTACAGAGGGCCACTGTCACCATCTTGCTTTGTGCTCACATGGACTTGCCTTGTGGTTTTCCCATGGGGCAATGGGACAAAACCAGCTCTTAGATGTCTGATCCCATCATGACTGCTCCACCCTTGTGATGTCATCCCAAACTCAGTTATTTCTCAGATTCCCCATCTCTTTCACAATCACATCATGGGTTAGGGTGTCAATATACGTCTTTAAGGAGAGACAATTTAGTTCATAACATGTGTATACGCCCAGCCAAGCTCAGTGTCACCAACACACACCCCCAAAGACTAGCATGACTGGTTTTGGTTTGTTCATGTCTTTGCTGGCATTGCCCCCAGCATCTCTGAATTCTGTTTCCCTCACCCTGTGCAATTTCACAGAAGTGTCCTCTTCACATTTCTTATCCCTTTGGCAGACATGCTAATTCAAGCCCTAAAGCAGAAGAAACTGGTCACTGCCATTTCCCACTTTGCCTGGATTTTTTTTGAGCACACACACACACCACACACACACACACACACACACACACACACACTCAGGCAGGGTGTTGCCTCACCCCTCTGCTGAGAGTGATTCTCCCTCACTTTGATGTCTTCCAAATGTTACCTCATAAATGTTAGAGAACCCATCTGGGGCTAGGGGAGAGCTCCCTGGAAGAGATTGCTTAATCAAATGTCATCTGTGATTAGGGGAGATGGATGGCTTGCAGGAGCACTCCCTGGGAGTTATAGACCAGAGCTCTATAACTGAAGCAGCAGAAGGATGCTCCTTTTGATCCACCCATCTTTTTCAAGTGGGTTCTTTCCCCCTTGGACCTTTCTAAATGTACTCAACTCCTCCCCATCCCCCACCATCTATATGCTTGTTTATTTTCATGTCTTGTAAGGAGTCTTGCATGGAGCCATACCATGAACCAAAAATGATGGCTGAATGAATCCGCAGAGCTCGGAATCAGCTCGCTGAGCCTGGGTTCCAAACACCTACCAAAATAGCTGAACTGGGGAGGATGATACTCAGAGGGAGGAGAGAATGGAACTGACTGATGGAATTGCATCATTCAAGCTGGGAAATGGGGAAATACTATAGGAAGGAACCAAGTCAAAATAGTTGATTTGGAGCCGTGATTTTATTCTATAACTTGTTGGCTAAGGGATTTCCAGGACCTGCCTTAATGTCCCTAAGTCTCAGCTCTCATGAATATCTGTGTTCTTACACATGCAGAGCATTAATGCAGGACTCCGTGTCAGCAAGCAAAGTGACACTGCACAGCTGTGGGAAGCCCCATCCAAGCAGACACAACAGCAGTCTGCCAGCACTGGCTGTCTGCCTGGACCTCACTCTCCTTGAGGGAAACTCAATCCCTTGCTTGATTCTTCATACTATCAAAAATCTTCCTACCATAAAGACTTTATGTGTTTGCTTGTTTTGCAGGGAAGTATTGTATGCATAGGTACGATGAAGTGACAATCCTTTCTGAGTGAATCTACACAAAGAATTATAAATGCTAGTAAATATTTAGGAAAGCAAAGAATGATATCAATCTTCAGCAAACTCTTGCAGAAAAATTTGAGAGAAAAGGATGTTCTCCACATAGTATAACCTGACTATTAAAATCTGGAAATAATTTATAAGAAATCATAATACATTCCAGTATGCTCCATGAATGGGTAGTATACATGTGTGTAAAGTTACTTTCTCATTTCCACAGGTGAGAAAAAAACAAAGCTTGGAGAAGAAACTTTTCCAAAGGCACAGAGCTAAAAAGCAGCAGGTCTAGAATATAAACCTGGGTTTGTGAACTCAAGAACTCCTGCTCCAAGGGACCTCCTTTTAGCTTGATGCCGGAATGAGCTGGAATCCACAGAAATGACTTGCCTACAGGTATGCCTGACTTGCACTTGATGAGGGAGGAAAGTTCTTAAGCCATTCTGATGACAGCCTCATTCCCAGAGCGTAGCAGTCCTTACCACGCTTTCAAGGTTACTTCCAGTTTTGCTCTGCCTAGCCAGAGCATGCTCATCACCACAAGCTAAAGACTCTAGGTCTAAGAAACGTGGTGCCAGTTCAGTTGGAGCCACCAAAGTCACAGATGTTTAAGAATTTTAATTCCTTGCAGACACAGATGTTCTAGAAATGCCCATTTGAAGCCAAATACTGAGATGATCTGACACGTGGCTCATTAATGGCGTAGGCCTCACAACCAGGGCATGGATGTAATTAATTAGATAAGTCACACACGTGAGAATCTCAGGCCCCTGGCACCTTTCCCAGTCTGGGCCTATTTTGTACACTCTCCAGCAACCCCTCTTGAACCTAGAGGGAAACATGCAAGACGGAGACTGAAGTCATTACCAGAATCACCATCTGTCTAGGAGTCTGTCTCCTAGTTTGCTGGTACCACCACGACCTGTATCTGGGGAGGGGGTGACTTCTGTTCTCTTCCATTCAAGTCTAGGATAGGCCCTCCTCACTGAACTCCCCACTGACTGCTTCAGAACATGGATGTAGGACCTTAACTTAACACCCAGCTCTCAGAGTCATCCTCACTATTCACTCAAAGGCAGAGATGAGAAGTGCTGTTGTTGTTCAATGAAATTTAAAAGTGTTCCTAAGAAGATGAGCCCCTCTAAGACCTCAAGGAACCTCAAAATGCCCCAAGTCCACACAATTGTACAAGCTTCCAGAACAAACTTTTCATTAATTTACACATCCCTCTTAAGCACAGAGAACCAGAGATACCCTAGATCTTTCTCCTAGCCTATCATACAACTTTGTATGGCTTCTAACAAAACACTTCCCTCTAGACAGGTACGAGCTCCAGAGAAAGAGGCTGCTCATGGCATAAGAAGGTAGTCTAGAGCATTCTGGGCCTGTGTTTTCATCCCCATCCTCCCCACCCCAGGCAATCATAAGCAACTGTTTGGCCCTCTAGCCACCTCTCAATGGAAAGCCACCTTGCAGTGGAACACTAAGACATGCCAAGAAAACTGTGAGATATGATGTGCTTTTTTTGTCTTTCAGAAGCTAAGTTTGGGGGGTCATTTCTTATGTAGCCATAGGTGACTAACTCTCAGGCCTTAAAGAAGAACTGGGAGGATTTTAGTCCTCTGAAGTGCTCATGGGGAGGCCCTTAGAAATAGGAAGCTGGGAAAGCACAGGAGAGACGAGCAAAGAGAAACAGAGAGCAACACACCTAGAGAAAGAGAGTGCGCCCCACCTCCACGCACTGAGGATTAAAAGTCCTTTAACTGAGGGCCTTTAATTTCAGGGGGAGGAGTCTCCCAAGGGAAAGAAACCCAGTTTCGAGTTTTATCAATTGCTACAGCATTTTCAAACCACCAAGGAACACACAAGTCAAGGAGCATTTTGGCAGAGCACACCCAGAAGTCTTTCACCCTTAAGTTCACAGAATATGGTAGCTTGATGTTGTCATACTCACCTGATGTATATATAATACCATAACATAATTGTGTATATAATAACATCAAGTTATCTTGAGGCAATTCAAGTTTAAGGGGAAAAATCATTTGTGAGTAAAGAAACATCAGATGTGTCTCCATATCCCTCTGAATGATTCTGCCACCCAAGGCAGTTAAAAGCAATTCCAGATGAATGTAGTCATAATACTCAGTGAACATATGTGAACATGCAACCAGGTAACAAGGGAACCAGAAGTGGGCATAGATGGGGGAGAATGAGGGAAGTGTACTGTGGAATTAAACCCTTTGTGCAACTAAAGACAAATAATAAGAATAAAAATGACTCTATTTGTTGCTGTGTCCTTCCCACTGAATAGCTAATGAATATGAACCCATACCGCTTTATACAATAATTGAAACACTACCTGCTCCTCCTTCAGGCCAGCCCCATCAGAGGATTGCACTGCCAGTCTCTGTGGCACCATGTGCAGATATGTGACTTCATTAGCCAGTGAAATGTGAGGGAAAGCAACGAATCCCACGTGCCACTTCAGAGCAGAATGTCCTGCTTCTCCATTCCCCTTTTCCACCTGTCAGGATTTCAGCAACACCTGTCCTGAGGCTGTATGTCTGCCTAGGTCTCTCATCCAGATTGAGGATGGAAACATACAGTGAGCCAGAAATAAAACTACATTTGTAAGTCCCAAAGGCTTTCTATTGGTAAGGGTCATGGATGAGGCAGGGTCACATTATATAGCCCAAGTGGCCCTTGAATTTGTCACCCTTCTCTGCCTCCTGAATGCTGGGACTATAGGCACGTGCCATGCTACTCAGCAAGGTTTTCTTAATTGATTAAAATTTAATCTGTTCATAAGTTATGACATATGCTTTTAATAAATCAAGCTAATTAGGACATCTATTATTTCACATGCCAACCTCGCTTTGTAGCGAGATCCCTTAAAGCCTACTAGGTTAACAATGTTCTAGCGTGCAATGTATTGTTATTAGCTTTCCCTCACTGCATTAGACAATAAGTTAGTCCTCCTCTCTGAGATTTTTGAGGTCATGAATTACAGTAGTATAACAAAGCCTCAACTATAATCATAGTCCAGATTGATTCTTATCTTAGCATCCTGAGCAAAGGCCAAAAAGAACTGAGTGCTCTCTGGGCCAAATATATTTTAGATATTAGCCTGTAAGTCAGGTACCTGTGTCTCTCACCTGGAATCCTAACTACTCACAATTCAAAGCTACTAGAAAAGTCTATGAAATGCTTATCTCCAATTCATCACCAAAAAGCCAGAAGTGGAGCTGAGCCTCAAGTGACAACACCAGCCTTGAGCAAAACAAAGCTTAAGGATATAGTCTAGGCTTTAAGTTCAAGCCCCAAGATTGGCATTAAAAAATAAATATTAGTGGTATAGTTCCTTCCTCAATCAAAGCAGCCTAGTGTAATACCAAGAACTCATGGGATCCCAGCCAGTTAGGAAGCATATCCTAAACTTCAGCTACTTCTTTGCAACGCTAATAAAGTGTTGTAACTGAATACAAACCATACCTTTATTTAATTGGTATTGTTTATTTGTTCATGACTGTATTTGAAGTATATCAATTTCAAAGAAACTTGATGGCCCTGAAATCAGTGAAACATCTTGAAGCTAGAAAATTAAATACCTATTTTTTTGCCAGTCCTGGGCTTAAGCTCAGGGCCTGAGCGCTGTCCTTGGACCTTCTCAAGGCTAGAGCTCAAACACTTGAGTCTTAGCACCATTTTTGGCTTTTTTCTATGTATGTGGTACCGAGGAATCGAACCCAGGTCTTTGGGCATGCTAGGCAAGCACGCTACCACTAGGCCAAACTCCTGGCCCTAAATATCTATTTTTAACATATATGTATCTCATTCTATACACATACAAATCTTTTTAGGGGGGACTCTTGGAGAATACTGCTGTAATGAGCCAGACCCAAATTCAGAGGCCTGGTTCTGCTAGAGATCTATGCCATTGTAAACATGGACAGCTTTCCCTGAACCATAGAAAGAAGTTACACCACAAGGTCCATTCTGCACTAACTTCATGTCATCTGCTGTTCTAAGATTCCTGACCCACTCCTCCCCCAGCTAAGAGAGCTAATACTGCTATGTGTAAAATCATAAAATACTCACGGGGTGGGGGAAGAGAAATTAGCTCAACCGGAGGACAGAGCCTGTTTTGGTTGTACATACATCTCTCTTCCAAAAAGATCCTATCAAAATTATAAAGCCCAAACAAAAATTCAATTTATTTCATTTGCCTTTATGTGTTGCCAACAACTCTTAGTTGAAATTCTCTCATGGATCCAAATGATGTTTCTTCTCTTTCTCCATGGGGTGACTTAGAAGCAAAGAGACTTCGGAGACAGAGGAAGGAAATCATCATTTCACTTATCAGGCAGATGCTGGCTATTAGTTAGCAGTGAATTCCACATTGGTTTATGCCAAGTAAAGGAGTATCTGAGCCTCTGAAGAACCTTCCCCTTTCTACTAATTCCAAGTTTTTAAATCCTTTCAATGCACAAGTTTAAAGGACTCCCATTCTTCAGGAAAATGAACATATGCAAAGCAGGCTCACATCAAAATTATAGAATTGGAGCCTGTAAGGAAATTTGGGAATCATATGGTTCAATAATATTATACAGATGAAGAAATTAAGACCCCCCACCAGCCCCACACCATGCAGCTTAGAAGCAGCAGAACTGGGATGTAAAGAAGGATCAAGTTCATAAGACAGAGTAACAGTGTCCTCTAAATATTGCTTCTATTGCTCGGCTCTATTGGCTGGATTTTTGTTCATGTCTATTACCACCCTGGATTTCAATTGTCCCACTTGTAAAATGGTGACCTGGGTAGGATTCTTCTAGGAAGAATAAACTGCTCTAGCTCCAATTTAGAGGTAGCGATGACTTCATACATTCTGATTCAGTAGTTTCAGGCAGGAGGAGAGGGCATGGTCCAAGATCCTGCATTTCTAACCATCTCCTAAGAGTTCTAACCATCTGCCCCGTCACACTTCTCTGAGTAATCACAGCCTCGAAGAAGGTCAACAGTCAAGGCCCTGAGTTGCAGCAATGAGGTCAGGTTGAGGATGAGGAATGAGTCAATGGTTCCACATGGGTATCACAGGCTATGTACTGGAAACATGCCTCAGACTCCAGGACACGTCCAGATGACCAGCAAGCACTTTGATCCTAACAATGAGAGAAGTAACAAGAAGAAAGAATTGTTGTAACACCTTGCATATCACTGTCATTGCCTGATGAGTAGGAAGCCTCTCTGGTGCAGGAGGAAGGCCATGGATGCATATCTGTGTCCCTCCAAAAACCCAATTGGGTTTAGATGAAGTCACAAGAATGGACCATTCTGATGAGATTAATGCCTGTGTAGAAAGAGATCAATGAGAAGAGTCTCTCTCCCTCCTTCTCCCTCTCCCTCCTCCTCTCTCTCCTTCTTTCTCTCTCTATCTCACTCTCTCCATCTTCCTCCCTCCCTTTTCATCTTCTTTTCCTCTACTTCCTTCTTCCATTTCTTCTTCTTAGTTTTCTTCCTCCTTTTTTCTCTTTTCTTTCTCTCTACCACCCCTCCCATCCTCTCTCTCTCAGACATAGCAAAAAGACAGCCATCAACACATGAGAAAATGGGCCTTCACCAGACTCTAAGTCTGCTAACACTAGATCTTATACTTTCCACAGCCTAGAACTGTGAAAAACAAATGTCTGTGGCTTAATCTTTCAGGCCTATGGCATTAGTTATAGCAATCTAAGCTGACAAAAAACAGAGTGGGGCTGGGTGTGGTGGCTGACACCTGTAATCCTAGCTACTCAGGAGGCTAAGATCTGAGAATTACGGTTCAAAGCCAGCCCAGGCACTATAAAGCCATGAGACTCCAGTTAATCACTAGAAAATGGGAAGTGGAGCTGTGGCTCAAGGGTGGGGCAGTAGCCTTGAGCTGAAGAGCTCAGGGACAGTGCCCAGGACCAGAGTTCACCCCATGACAAAAAAAAAAGAGCAGGTAATATTAACCTCATCATGAAACAGAGATTTGGATCTTGAAGTCTCTTCAATGAGCAAATGAGCAAATGCTCATCAAGGCAAATAGCATCCTCCTGTCGGTGCACCCAGTCCAAGGACACATGGAGAGCGAAAGAGGTGATATTTTACAATGGCATCATGAAAATCAGAATGAACCATAATCTGTACCAGCCAGGTACATAATGCAAATGGGCAGAGGACAACCCTTAGGGCTTTGTGAAGAAGCCAGGGAGTTGCAGAAACACTAGAAACAAAGTATCTGCAGCTATTAGATGCCAGAATATAAAATAAGTAGGACATTCAGCAAGAGACTACTCAGCATAACTCTATAAATAGCAACAAAGGTCTGCAAGCCTTTTTGTGCAAAGAGCCATATATAAGTCTTTCAGGCTTTGGGAGCCATATACCACAACTATCACATATTCTTGTTACTGTTTAATATTTGTGAAAATTATTCTTAACTCACAGACCGTACAAACCACATGAGCTGGGTTTGATCTTGAGTTAATAGCAAAGACTGTATTGAAACTGACTAGATTAAAATTCTGGCTCCATTTACCATTTATCATCAAGTCACTTAACTCCTCTGTATCTCAGTTTCCTCGTTTATAACAGGTAAATAAAATTACTATTTTATTGGATGGTGAGTAAGGATTGAATAAAAGTACGGCTTTCAAATACTTCCTGACATGTATGTATGTACATATATATGTATGTGTATATACATACACACATCACCATTATTACATTTAACAATATGTTAATATATTACATATGTTTGTATTACATATATGTGTCTGAATGCACATATAACTATATGATACAGGTAGCAATAACACAATATATGAATAGTGCCCACTCAAACAATGACTTCCAGTTCCTCTCCTGAGATACTAGTCTATTTCTAAGGGAAAAGGAGGTAGGCTTTGATCTCATTCAGACTCTTCTGGAAAAGTCGGAAGATCCTTTTCTGGTGTGTGCTGTATAACCCTAGTCTTGCCTACTTAATCAACCACAAGCCAGGCAATGGGAAAGCTATCACTCCTGTGTGCATGAAATGAACATAATGTGGAAACAAGATGGGTTTTCATCTACAGCTTTTGTAAACAAGTTAGCTATGCCAAAAATATAATACCCTCTATCTTCCATGCCTAATTAAATTTTTTAAAGTTGTATGAGCAAATGAATCCAAGATTTTAATCAAGTGAGTACATTATAAAGGGAAGGAGGCATTCCGTTGTTTTGCTTTGTTTATTTTAATTCCATTAATAGATAGCTTCAGACCATATGGTTGACTCAACAGCCCATTTCAGGCATGGCTTCAGTTCAAACACCTGCCCTTCATCTAACAGAAGATAAGAGATGTGCTCAAGAAGATGCCAGCTCAGAAAGACAATAATCCCTCTCAGTAAAATCTCCTTGTTGCTGAGAATGCCAGTTTTCAAGGAAAACCAGATCACCAAGTTATTTGAGACCCAGCGCACAAGTGTCTCTACCACCTAGAAGTCACTTCCGGATTAGGCACATGAGAGCGTGAGACTGTGGCATTTATAGTTTAAAAACAGAACTAAAATAAAGCACTAATGAGAATCCTGGGTCTGAAATGTATGTTAATCTATCACCAAGCCCTGCCATTCTTAGGACATCACTGTAGCATTATTTACTACAGCCAAGATATGAAATAAGTCCAGGTACCCTTCAGTGGACAAATGGATGGAGAAAATGTGGTGTATATACATAATAGAATTCAGCCAAAAGAAAGAATGATATTGTACCATGTGCATGGAGGTAGTAAGACTGGGAAAAAATTATATTAAGTGAAGTGAGCCAGACCCAGAGAAACACAGGTTACATAGATTACTTTATTTGTGGAAGCTAGAATGTGCCTATAAATCTATAGGTAAACACACTGAGCGGTAAGAAAGGGGTTACAACTAAACTAGCTGAAGTGCAATAGACTTTATGGAGAGGGAAAATGGTGTAATTCCTTAGAAAGTCTAAGTCAAAGCCCAACAAAGTAAGTACCAGGAAATGAGTACTTGTAAGAGGAGAGGGTGGGGCCAGGTAGAGAGGAGGAGAAGAATGAAGAGAGAGAAGAACAAAGTAGAAGAATGAAGGGAAAATGCAGGCAAGATTCATTGTATATATCACAGAATCGAGAAATATAAGGGATGAGGTGAGTCCAAAGGGGGTGAAGAGGTTGAAGGGATTACAGAGATAAAGCTGCATTGTATACATTAAATTGCTTTGCTAAATGGCAAAAAAAAAAAAAAATTCAGTACACAACCTAAACTTTAAGAAAAGTAAGGGAAGGGTCTGGGGGGAGGGGGTGAGAATGTTGAAAGGGATGACACACGTATTCATAAACTGCTCTGTTGAGTGGCAACTCCTTTGTACCACCACTTAAAGGTAATAAAAAGTATTCAAACAAGCCAACATATGCTGAGTCTCAACATTCATTCTCTGTTTTAATTTATTTTCTACCATTAATTTTAAAAAGGGTTTTGATTCAAGCAGTCAATTTATACGTGTGGGACATCTTCACTTCTGTTACCACTTTCCTCATTCTTCCCCCTCGCCCATCTATTCCAATCACAGCCATCCCTTCATTTCATTCTCATGAATGTGCTTTGAGGATTGTGACTATATTCACACACAATCCCTCACTTCCTTATCTCTTCCCTTTTTTCATTCCCACCCCTTCTCAAAGAAGACACATTTCAGCCTTCTGCTTTTCATTTGGTTATATTGTCTGTTAACTGTTCAAAGGGGAATTGTTCACTCTGGAAATCCACCCTTCAGCATGCAATACTTCAGTCAGCGTGATCATGTAAATAAGTGGATGGCCTTGTGTGCGTTCTCATATACGTTTATATTTTAGATGTAGCCTCCACATTTGAAGGAAAATATGCATCCTTTGTTCCTCTGAGCCTGACTTACTTCATTCTACATATTTCTTCAAGATCCACCCATTTCCCTGCTATTGACATAATATTATCTTCTCTGATGTATTAATAAGATTCCACTGGCAACCATGCCATATTATCTTGATCCATTCGTAGGTCATCTAGGTTGTTTTTGTAAGTTGGCTGTGGTGAATGGTGTAGCTAGGTTTGTAGGTAAGCATAGGTATGCAGATATCTTTATTATATCCTGATTTCCAGTCTTTGGGATAAATGCCCAAGAGTGGTATCAGTGGATCATTGAGTAGGATAGTCATAATCAAGAATACACACAACAGCCAGGTGCTGTGGCTCATGTCTGAAATCCTAGCTACTAAGGAGGCTGAGATCTGAGATGGCCTTTTTGAGGCCAGCCTGGGCAGGAAGGTACATGGAAGATTCTTATCTCCAGTTAACCACTGAAAAACCCAAAGTGGAACTGTGGTTCAAAGTGGTAGAGCACTAGCCTTGAGGAAAGGGATTGCACCTAGACCCTGAGTTCAAGCTCCACAACCAACAACAACAAAAAAAAAGAATACACACAACAAAAGCTGGCAAGTATGTGAGGGAAAGGAACCCTATTACTTTTTTAGTAGGAGCACAAATTAGTGTGATGACTATGGAAGATAGATTCCTTAAAAAAAAAAACTAAAAGGAGAAATCAACTTTTACTTTGCAGTGTTAAAATAATCTGACAATTGCTGAATATCAACTATGTGCTGGCATCATGTCAGTTCTTTATAGATCAACTCATCTTGTGTGAACAGCCTTGTGTGGCAGAGTCATCCTTTCATGGGTCTAGTGTGGTTTGGATGTGGTTTGTCTATCATCTGTGGGTCCAGCATTTGTTCTTTACAAGGAAGCTACTTAGAGGTCAATTAGAGGCTGCTTGAAAGAGCTTAGCTTATAGAAGGAGGATGTTTCCTTCTAAGTTAGGCTTCTCCAAATGCAAAGCATTTTTACTGTTTATTTTCGGCAATACTTGGTGGTCAATGGAAAATGGCATCTTCTTATGGGAGGCTTCCTCCACAACCCAGTCTAGTATGTACAGCTCTCTTGTGACATATAATCACACCGAAGACACCTGGTCCTGGATCTCACACCTGAGGGGTTATCTGAGGTACCTCTTCTTCCTCTCTTCTCCTCAGGGATTCTCCATAGAGGCTCAGGCCCAGCCACTGGGGTTATAGCTGATCCCATATCTGCCATGTCTGTGCTCTTTGGAGCTCTATTAATCATTACTAATTAATCTTCTTACTTCTCCACTGACCTAGTAATAATTCTTTAAAGTAAGACTTTCTTAATTTCATTATGTGTGTTGTCTATCTCCTCACTGTATCCTGACTATACTATTCTCCATCTTTAAGAGTCCTAAGAAGTAATTTACATAAATATTGATGGATCTGTCCAGGATAGAATGAATGGAACAGTGAAAAAAAATCGTTGCTCAAGATTTTATTACTGACTAGGTGCCAGTGGTTCACACTTGAAATTCTAGCTACTCAGGAGGCTGAGATCTGAGGATCATGTATCAAACCAGCCCAAAAGGGAAGTTCATAAGACTCTTATCTCCACTTAACCACCAGAAGAGGAAATGTGGCTCAAAGTGGTAGAATGCTAGCCTTGACCAAAAGAACTCAGTTCAAGCCCCATGCCTGGCCAAAAGGAATTTTTTAAGGTTCTGTTGCTGGAATTGAGGCCTATAAGGGATGAAAGAAAGTCAAAAGGCCAAATGCAAATATCTACTGAATGCCCTTTCTACCAGTCCCTTGTACACATTAACACAAAACCTAACCATATCTCTGAGAGCAAAGTAATGTGACTACCAATTGTATATAAAGCAACTGAAGCCCTCAGAGGTTACAGTACCTGTACATCTATCTATGTGACATACAACTAGCACTACCTGATTCTTCTACCTGATGGTGCCTTGTCAATTACATCTATCTTGCTTAGAAGTATTTATTTATACACCAAGCCTTTCTTATTTGCAATACTAGGTATTACTTACCCTTGTTACTTTCATAGCAATTAGCAGGATTAACAATCAACACAGAAAACACATATGTGTGCTTTCACACACACACACACACACACACACACACACACACACACACACACACACACAGACATTCACCAGTCTGTGTCCACTTCAATCATTACTGCCTCAGGGAAACCAACAACTAAACGCTTTGCTACCAATATTACACGAATGGACTCCGCACTGACTTTTGAACAGTTATATAATTTTCCTTCCTAGTACACTTACTTTTCATGTATGTATCTTTTTCTTCCTCTCATTTATCTTAAATATATATTTGTTCTCTGTTGCTGTTCCTTATGAGAAAACATAGATATCAAAGCTAGTGATTAATTAATGATTACGTAATTCAACACCCACCTCATCAGCTCTTCAAGCACTGGGAGCTAGATATGGAGCTATGAGAAAAGGCAGACTTAGCTCTCACTCTCATGGAGCATCCAGAACAACTGGAGAGATTGGCTCTGGGCTCACTGATACCTGTGAGTTGAGTGGTAAGAAAATAGAAGAGACCTGATGCTGGAATGATCCCAAAATGCCAAGCATCTCCCTTTGTGCATAGAACCTTTCGTGAGCAGTACCTTCTACACAAGATGCTCTGTGGAAAGGTCTTGATCAGAGCGTCAAGCAAGTCACTAAGGAGCATCAGATCACAGTCTCCTTAAGTGGGAAATCTACCACCTTCCATGACTCATGGAACCCTTGGAACCTACTTCTGGGTCTAGAGAAGAAGTGGGAGTGAGTTTATCCCTTTTTCTTGAGTATTTTACTCAGTTTCTATCGCCTAGCTTGCTAACTGGACAAGTCTCCTTCCCACTGAGCGATTGATAACACATGTAAGGCAACTGTAAAGTGAAATGTCAAGACCTCAAAGACTCATCACCTCTGCAAAATTGGTTAATACTTCCAACCTCGGGACCCAGGCACCACTGAAATGAGTGATGAGCAAGTCTGTGGCTCTTTCGGAAAAACAAGATACTAAGCACACTAGAAAGCAGAAGATCCAGTATCAAATTTATGATCCAGCATGCAAGCTTTGGGCTAAGAGCCAGATTCTCCTGAGTAAACTTATTTCAATTTGACACTTATTTTAAGTATCATTCTCTGACTTCCTTTTGGAAGAGAAGGATTTGCTGCCAGTAGCATTAGACCACAATGTCCTTGGCTCTGTCAACTCCAACAAGAATGAGGCTCTCTAGGTTTCTGCCATAGTTCTAGCACGTAGCAAATGTATATAGACTACAGCAAATTGATGTTCAGAGGAAGGAACTAGGCTCCTGCTGAGAAACAGATTGAAGAGCAGATTATATACCACACCCAACTTGCCATTAATGAGAAGAAGATGCCCGGCAGGATACTATTAGTCTTTCATCACTATACTAATATTTGTCATGTGCCCACTATTCCCAAGACGCATCAAGAAGAAGGAAATGGGCTCAAAGAACAAAAGGGAAAGAAAGGGCAATAGACAAGAATGGAGCATTGCTGAGCTAGCTCTCACAGTTTACTTCATTTTAGTTAATCCTCACTCCCACAACACATGCAGAAAATGAGATTTAGGAAGGTTGACAAGTTGGGCAAGATCACACTGATGGTTAATGTGAGAAGTGGGATTTAAATAACTGTTAGATTTTTGTTACCACCTTCATCTCCATATGAGATTGGTTTTCTACAACGCAAGTAAAATGCTGAACTCCGTGATTCTTCTTCAAGTTTTAGGGAATAGGAAGAAAGAGCCTGTGTTCTGAAAACCCCGAAAGCAAATTTAATGAGCATCTGCTTTATATGTGACCTTTGTTAAAAAAAACTTAGGGAACAGGAAGTCAGCAAGTGACAAAAGGTGTGACAGGCAACTACAGAAATCAAGCGTGAAGCCTCTTACCACCAACTTGCACTTCTGTACTCACTCGTTTACCCACTTATGTAAGTACCTGAGGGTACACAAGGAGCTTTGGGACATAAATTTGTAGTTAAAACAACAATCAATATGAAAAAAAAAACAATCAAACCATTAGCTAGCGGGTGGCCACTGCCTATAATTTTAGCTACACTAGAGGCTAAGATCTAAGGATCTCAGTTCAAAGCCAGCCCTGGCAGGAAAGACTCTTATCCCCAATTAAACAACCAAAAAAAAAACCCAGAAGTGAAGCTGTGGTCTAAGCAGTAGAGCACTACCCTTCAGCAACAAAGTTGAGAGATAATGTTCACACCCTGAGTTCAAGCTCCAGGATTTGCACACACAACAACAACAATTAACTGTGTTAAATCCAAGTTGCAGTATAGCAAAGGTAAAGGAAAGGGGTTGATGAGAGTTTGAGTTCAGGGCAGTCTGTTCTAGATTAGTATTAAGATAAATCTCTCCAGGAAACTGACATTTAGAGTAGCTCCTGAGGGATGACTACCATTTTGCAAGAAATATGGACTAAGTGTGTCCAGGCAGAATGAGCACAATCCAGATGGCCTCTCATGTGTCAGATAGTTGAGCAGCTCTCAGCTAAGGTGACAGGGCAGCTGAGCCATGTGTCTCACATCATGTCATAAGCTGGTCTAAGAGTAGGTGCAGAGAGCAAGAGAAGACACACTCCAAAGTACAAGCATTTTACAGCCTCCACTTCCATGACATTCTCTATTGGTCATCGGCCACAAATCACATGACCCAGAGTCAAGCTGAGAGGACAGGATAACAGGATACGAAGGACAGTGAACAAGTTCAAAGCTACTAGTGAAGAAAAGTACAATGCAAGGCCAGAAGGGATACACTTAGCCTACCTGAGGAAGATAGGTGATCCTGCCCAGGGCTAAGAATCATCCAAATTCAACCTGAAAATTGTTAGGCATTAACTCCATGCAATAAGAGTTACTACTGGAGCCAGCGCAGTGGCTCACGCCTGTAATCCTAGCTACTCAGGAGGCTGAGATCTGAGGATCAAGGTTCAAAGCCAGCCCGAGCACAAAAGAACCTGGGACTCTTATCTCCAATTAACCCCTAGAAAATGGGAAGTGAGGCTTGGCTCAAGAGTAGAGTGGTAGCCTTGAGCTGAAGAGCTTAGGGACAGAGCCCATGCCAAGTGCAAGCCCCATGACCCACACACACAAAAAAAAATAGCTACTAATGGTTGGGAAATATTCCTATCTCCTGTGACTAGGAAAGAAAGAAAAATATCTTCCTGGAATAAGCTTGTCTAAAAGTTTGGAAGAGAAGTAAGAATGCTATGTAAGGAGATTAAAGGTGTCTGATACCATTAGATAATACAATGTGACAATATAATATATTAATATAATATGATGGAAGTGGCTATGAATAAAATTTAAAAGACAAAAATGGATCATATCACAAGGGTTGAAAGCTGAGGATAGAGATTCAAAGCCAGCCAAGGAAGGAAAGTCCATAAGACTCATTGCCAGTTAACCACCAGAAAACCAGAAGTGAAGCTGTGGCTCAAAGCCTTGTAACACTAGACTTGAGCAAAAGAGCTCAGGGACAGTGCCCAGGCCTTGAATTCAAGCCCTACAACTGAAAAAAAAGAACAAAGAGAAAAAGAGGGAGAGAAATAGAGAAAGAAAGAAAGAAAGAAAGAAAGAAAGAAAGAAAGAAAGAAAGAAAGAAAGAAAGAAAGAAAAAAGAAAGAAAGAAAAGAAGGAAGGAAGGAAGGAAGGAGGAAGGAAGGAAGGAAGGAAGGAAGGAAGGAAGGAAGGAAGGAAGGAAGGAAGAAAGGGAGGGAGGAAGAGAGGGCAAGGGAGGGAGGGCAAGAAAGGGAGAGAGGGAGAACAAGGAAGAGAGGAAGGGGAGAGTGGAGGGGAAGGGGAAGAAAGGGAAGAAACTGGCTACAGTAAATGTGGAGCTATGTGTTCAGCTTTTAGATAAAACAAAAATAAAGTTCAAAGGACTTCATAAAATAATGTGTGTGGAAAAGATGAGTCAAAACAATGATGAAGGAGCCAGGAGTTTGGTCTACTGGTAGAGTGCTTGGCTAGCATGCACGAAGACCTGGGTTAGATTCCTCAGTACCACATACATAGAAAAAAGCCAGAAGTGGTGCTGAGGCTCAAGTGGTAGAGCTCTAGCCTTGAGAAAACCCAAAAGACTGAGCTCAAGCCCAAGACTGGCAAAAAAAAAAAAGTGAAGATTCTCACTTGGGAAAACTGGGTAACAGAAAATGACATGTACTGCCAAAGATAGCATAGGAAAGTAGAATAATCGGGATGAGGGATGCGTATCACTTTGGCTATTTTGAATGGGAATTCCCCATGAAATAAGTACGTGGGCATAATAGGCACCTCTGATGAAAGAGAGATGTGAGAGATGAGAGATATGAATTTAGAATTGGTAAGTGCAGCCATCCGGGGAAATAGGCTCAACCCATCCAAGCATATGCAAACAGAAAAGGGTGAGCTATAATATGAAGCCTGGACACCAAGTAAGTGGAGCCATAGGAGACAAGGCCTTTCCCCTAATGGTGGTGAGAAGGTAGGAGCTGATAACAAGACAACAGAATGAATGCTGAGGGCAAGTGTATAGATGAAGAGTCTTGTTATGTGAGGAAGAACCCAAAGGAAAATCTTTGGCCACAGACCATGGAAAGACCGGCTTACAATTAACGTTAGCAATACAAGAAAATTGGCTTGATCACAGAAGAAAATGCAGGAAGCAAGTGAGAGAACTATTTCAGCAAGTTTGGTTAGGAAGAAAAAAAAAAGAGTAGAATGGATGATTAAAGGATGGTGACTAGTGGGTATTAACCACTTTAATTAATGGGCTTCATTGTGATATTTAATACATATGCAAATAATGTACTTTGATCATATTTACCCTCATTTTCCTCTGTTTGTTCTTACTCTCCCTCTTATTCACTTCCATGTCCCCAGAAGTCTCCCTTTTACTTTCCTGGCTGTTCTTTTCTCAAAGTTAGCATGGAGAAAACTGGAATACCTGTCTGTCTGACAGGTATTTCATTTAACATGATGATCTGAAGGTCTGTTTTGATGCAAGTGATATAATTTCATTTTCTTTTATGTCTAAATAAAACTCCTGTGTAAATAACTAAACACACACACGCATACAATCTTAGCTATTAAGAATAAATAAGAATGACCTATAGACACATGAAGAAATGCTCAACATATCTAGCCACACCAGAAATGTAAATCAAAACAACTTTTGAGATTCCATCTCACTCCAGTTAGAATGGCCACGATCAAGAAATCCAATAACGACAGATGCTGGCGGGGATGTGGCCAGAAGAGATCACTACTACACTGTTGGTGGAAGTGCAAACTCATTCAACCGCTATAGAAAGCAGTATGGTGGTTCCTCATGTTCCAGCAATTCCAATCCTTGGCATTTACCCAAATGTCCAGAAAGAAGAACATACTAAAGCCATTAGCACAACAATGTTCATTTCCGCACTATTTACCATAGCAAAGATATGGAACCAACCCAGATACCCCTCAGTAGATGATTGGATCAACAAGATGTGGTATTTATACACAATGGAATTCTGTAATGCCATAACAAAGAATGATATCACCCCATTTGTAAGGGAATGGAAAGACTTGGAAAAACTCATCTTAAGTGAAGTAACCCAGTCCTAAAGGAGCATAGGCTCAATGGTTTCCCACATTTGTAATAATTAGTGTGCATCTGGGAATCTCCTAGCAGAGGATTACCTAGTTCAAAACCTAGGTACATAAGGTCATATAGGAGGAGACTAAATAAAAGGCTCTCTAGGATATGGAAACAAGAGCTTTATCTTGTGTAAGTGTTCTCACTGTACTATGTTATTTCTCTTCTCTTGTTTTACCCTTTGGTTAATTTCATATTGTTACTGTATCTGACTTTGTTACCTGGTATATTGGGTATATTGTGTACACGTCTATTTATTTATTTGAAATAGGAAAGGGAAGGAGGAAAAACAAGATGATTGGGAGGGGTAGGGGGAAAGAAATGGAGAAAAAACATGAGAAGGAATATCAATGTGTGAGAAATAATGCACCTACTACCTGACGAATGTAACCACTTTATATATTACCCCAAAAATAAAAAATAAAAAATAAGAAAAAAAGAATAGTGCTTTTATATACATAACTGTGAAGAAAGCTCCACAGCAAGCTGACTTTGATTCTGTTGCATATATGCTCAAAAGTAGTATGTGGATCACATGGAAGTTTTATTGACTATGCACAGGACGCTCCATACAGATTCTCATAGTAGCTTCCCTAATTTACATTCTTACCAACAGTGTAGAAGGGCTCCTTTCGCCACATCCTTACCAGCATTTGTCATTGTTTTCTTTATAATAGCCATGCTAACTGTAAAGATCTCACTGTAGTTACTTTGCATTTCCCTGATAGATAATTAGAGTGAACTTTTTCCATATGTGTACTGGCATTTGTATTTCTTCATTCAATAGGTATCGGTTCAGATCGTTTGCTCATATAATTCATTGGACTGTGGTTTTCTTCATATTTAGTTTTTACATTTTTTAATGTGTTCTGGGTATTAGTGTTCTATCAAACGAGTATTTAACAAAGTTATTCTTCCATTCTGTAGGCTATCTTTTCACTCCAGCAGCCATTTCTTTTACTGCATAGAAGCTTTTTAATTTGGTGCATTGATTCATTTTTAAGGTCCTTGACATGTTGAAATGTTAATGACAAATCCAGAACCAAAGAAAAGTATAAAACACAGAAAAAAGAGATTATTAGTTGGTTTTCTTGAAGGGCAATTACATTAGACTTATTCCCTCTGGGTCATTCTCTCCCAACTTCATCTCCACCAGCCGTAGACCTTTTGTCTGACCTTACTGTGTACAGTGATCAGATTCTAAGACTACACAAACCACAACTGCCTGGTCCAGACCGCCCCACTCCAGCTAGTAGCCCTCATTTCTCTGAGTTTACTGATCATGTCTTCTCGGGCTGCCTGATGGGAAAGCCTATTCATCACTTTAAACCTTGCTATGTGAACTGGAAGAGAATAGTCTGCTGACAAATTGCCCAAGGAACAGCACCACCCAAGGAAACAAAACACCCCTCCTTCCACTGCCCACACATCCCAGCCTCCTCCCCCACCCCAACCCACCCCTGCCCCTCCACCCCATGATATCTCCCATTTTCATCACTTGAAAAGCGGTCCTGCAGAAACCACACTGCAGCACTAAAAAGCTGGACAAAAACATTGTGTTGTAAACAGAGTACAGATGCCAAAATGTGTTCACCCTATTTGTATGTAATGAATGAAGACCAGAAGGAGCAGTCATTATGGCCTCTGAGCATGTAGGGGAAAGACAAAAAAGAAGCAAACAATGCTTCGCACTGCGCATTTGTGTGGTTTGATTGCAATCTTTGTTTCTCATTCTGGTTGTTTATGGATAATAGTGATTTTTGTTTCCTTAAGGGTAAGCTGAACAAAACGATGCATCTTGAAATGATCATTTATTCTGCAGAAAGGGAATGGGATAGAAACCTAAAAGCCCATCCTGCAGCCTTTATTCCAACTTCCTTTTGTATTTATAGGATTTGCCAAAACGTATTTAATCCTATAAAACCCTGAGATGTACATTATTTTTTTGGCTCATGTAAAGACAGCCTTGCTCGCCTGGAAAAAGATTCCACGTATCTTCCATTTCTAAAGCAAACTTCTCAGAGTGGCCTGGTTGGGTAGAGCCAGAGAAAACACACAAAGGCAGGTTCAGGGATCTGTTTCAGATGGCCCAGCCACATAGGGCATGGCCAGGGAAAGGGCCACAGGAAGTTGGAAGAAATTCTACCAAGTGATAGTTAGCTATGGACTATGACTATGGCTGCCAAAACCCATTCCTAGCAGGGAGAAGAAACTGTGTCCCAAAGAGCCATCTGAGTCCCAGGAATGGTGACCCTTCTCTGAGGAAGTCATTTGCTATCCCACATGGACCCTCCACAGAAACTCACATGGGAAGATTCTTCAGGCTCATTAGCCCTACTCAAATTCACTCAAACCCATTAGCAGACATTCTGTACACTGATGGAGCCCCAATCCTGTCCTGCAGAGAATCACTTTGCCATGTCTCCCTGATGCTGGTACAGAACAGGATTCTCTTCCAGCCCTCAAGCCCTGCTGGAACTCCATTTTTCTCTCCTGAAAAAAAATAAAATAAAATAAGGGGCCAGGAGTGTAGCCTAGTGGTAGAGTGCTTGCCTAGCATACATGAAGTCCTGGGTTCGATTCCTTGGTTACCACAGGCATAAAAAAAAGACGGAAGTAGTGTTGTGGCTCAAGTGGTAGAGCACTAGCCTGAGAAAACTCAGTGCTTAGGCACTGAGTTCAAGCCCTACTACTGACAAATAAATAGATAAATAAATAAATAAATCTATCTTAGGAAAGATTGAGGGTAAAGGGTGATATTATCTGAAACGAAATGTATTGATTACCTGATTTATGTAACTGTAACCTCTTTGTACATTACCTTCATAATAACAATAAAAAATAAAATTTAAGAAAAAAATTCAAGGTGACAGCTACTTGGTGACTGTGCTGTCCACTTGTCTATACCAGGATGGCCTTGGGATTAATATAGATATAATCTCTGTCCTTCCTTCCCGTCCTCTCATGCTCAGCTTTTCATTCCATTTCTCTTCTCTGTGACTCTGACATGAAGGAAGTTTTTTCCCCCCTTACTTTGTTCCCGTGCCTCATCAGCCATATTAAGGAAATTGTATTCCTTGCCCTACAGGACTATGTGAGATCAAGTTTCAACAACAAATTTATGCATCTAAAGCCCTAAGCCATGCAATTGACCCACAACTATACCATGAATATCAATAGCCATTGTTTTCCTACTTATTTTTGTGAACTCTGTTCTTTTGCTACTTTTCCCTGGTAATCATCAAACCCCTTCAGGGCAGAGATTGCATATCATTCTCTCTCTCTTCCCACAATGATAAGCACTATGTATTATGGATTTACATTTAATTAAAAAAAACTGCATCCAAAGAAGAAGGAGAAAAGTAGAAAAAAGGGGAAAAGGGAGAAGTGAAGGGGAAGAAACGGAATAAAGGGAGAGTAGGCAATGAAATTAGCTCATGTCTATAATCAGAATAGCATTAAGGACATCTAGATCTGCCAAAGCAAACACAATAACAAGCCACAGAAAGAACAGTCCTGTGTGAAACAGAAATGTACCAAAGCTAGAACTACTCAGCTGAGACTCTACCACTAACCAGCCATGCCACCTCAGCCAAGTTCTTCACGTTACCTAGTGAGTGTTCAGACCTTCTAAAGGAAAATGGCAAACAGCTTGATCATGAGGTTGCTGATATCTGGGAAGGTCTCTACCGTAATGTAATTATGACCTTCTGGAAGCAGGCCAGTAGTGTTATGGAGAATTCAGTGAAGAGCAAACTTGTCAGTATAAAGGTCTGTGGGTGGAGCAGCCAGACCTAGAATGTGATGGTGATCACACAGAGAAGGCGGGAGAGAAACACAAATAGAACACAGGGAGGGCATAATGGAGCCAGTGAATGAAACTCATAGACATCACTGACCACTTTCTGGGCATCAGACATGGTGCTTTGTTTACAACTCTAAGTTGAATGTGTGTGTGTGTGTGTGTGTGTGTGTGTGTGTGTGTGTACATATATGTATGAAAAAGAGGAGAGTATAATTTAGCCAGTGTCTTTAGAGCCCATAAGTCAGATGGGAAAGAATGAGAAAATTCACAAATCATTGACATCTTAGCTATGTAAGAAGGGAAGGGCTGCAGATAAAGTCATTAAGAACCACAGAGCAAAATGGTCAACTTCACAGGAGAAAAAGTGTTAATGGGGCCCTTATATGTTAAATTGTGAAGCTATTGATAAACTTTGATGACTAGAGCCAAGAATTTTATTTTATTTTCCTTTTTTTTGCCAGTCCTCAGTTTGAGCTCAGGATCTGAGCACTGTCCTTGGACTTTCTCAAGGTTAGAGCTCTACCACTTGAGCCTCAGCACCATTTCTGGCTTTTTTTCTGTATATGTGATACTGAGGAATTGAACCCAGGTCTTCGTGCTTGCTAGGCAAGCACTCTACCACTAGGCCAAACTCCCGGCCCCATAGAGCCAAGAATTTTAAAGAGGAGGATTTCTTCCAAGAAAAGTCTGATTACAATTTGATCCTGCCTTTCTTCTATATTTTAATATCTCCCTGCCTTTCCTGTCAGAAACTAAATACAGCTCCTTTTCCAAACTTTTTTCGCGTCTCCTACTCCAGTATACCCATAGTCTCTGGCTTTTGAATCTTGCTAGCTCTGATTCCTCATCAATTGCCTCAAAAATGTGTATCAAGTAAATGAACTGGGCTAGCAAGTCTTTGCCTGGCTTGCCAGGAGCCTCATACATGTCATATAGCAGGAGATGGCCCAGGGAAGGGTAACCTATTCTGAGAATAAGGGAAATACACTAAACCCATGTGCCTTTCAGTGTATCATTTGCATCTTTTACTCTTCCCTTCTTCTAGAATATTCTAGTTTTCCACATTCATCTAGCTTTTACTTCTTTTCTTCCATTAGAACCAAGCCTACATGTCTTCTTGGGATTCCTTCTCTTCTATAACCCCTCAGTCTAAGATAAACAGCTTTCTAATATCTTGTCCATTTATGGCAGAGAACTCATCTCAGTTTACAAGTATTCCTTCATCAATGTAATTACTTAACAGCCCTCCCACTATACTGTAAGATCCGTATGGACAAAGAGTTGTCTCTTCTCCTTGCCCAGCATCTTGTGCAATAACAGATGTATATGGACTCAACACATGTTTGTGGAATTTATAAGAAAATGAACTCATACTGTCAGATAAGAAGATTTCTAGATTATTCCAAAAGCACAGAGGTAACAGCTGTTCAGAGGTTAAGATCCTCACTGTCCTGGTCCCAGAATTTGGGGCTGAAGTGATGATAGTGGTTATTTCATCTACTCTGCAATTGAACCAGGAAACATTACACAGTATCAATTACTACTATCTGGACACTATTCATATGCTTAACTCCAGAGATGTATATTGAGACATCTCTAAATTAATATCCAAAGGTCCAGGAACTTCTCAGATGAGCAGACTCAACATGAATACAAATGACATTTTTAATCACTAAAAACCAAGACTAGATGAGTTAATATGTCAATCACTCCTTGGAGAATATGATCAAAGTAGACTCTCAATATGGAACAGAAGACTCCAACAATGCCAGCATTACATATAATAGTCCCTCCCATACATCCTCTGAAGAAATAAGATGCCTGCAAAGAGCAAGTCATTCAAAAGTGTTTCCATAATGGTATGAAGAGCAAATGAACAGCAAATGAACACTTAGGATAGTAGTTGGATTGCATGATTTCTCAATAGAATAGAAAACCATGAAAGAGCTAACCCTAGTCAATAGTGAATAAAATAAATATTGCAGAATAAATGCACAGGGAGTAATTTATACAGAGCCTAAAGAATATTTACACCCACCATTTAATCTTTCCAAAAGGTCACTGTTGCCCACACAGTGGTATGTGATGGACCAGGCATAAAACCACAAGGCTAAGATTCATGTTGGAATTTCCACTGGAGGACATCCCCCTAGAAATCAGCATATTATCTCCCCAAAAGCCCAACACCATCATATTTCCTCTAATTTTAGGAAAGACCGTCATTTCCTTGTTCAAATGTCAGATGAAAGAGCCAACCAGCTTTTAGGGGTCCTTACATGTGAAAATACACGTTTGAATGTCAAGATTGCATCCGCTGTAGCAATGTGAGAATATGCAGGAACTGAGACCAGTTCACCAAAAAGAAAATTCATGGGCAGAGGCTATAGCCCAATCATAGACCACTAGCTTAGTATGTGAAATATCTGGGTTTCATCCCCAGCACCACAAAAAAGGAGAACCAAGAGCAGGAGGAGGATGAGAAGGAATGAAGACGAGGAAAAGAGGGAAGAAGAGCCATGGCATGCCAATCAACAAAAGGAGGAGTGAAGTCTTGTGGTTTTGTTGACTATAGACTTGTTCTGTTAGGTTCTCTCTTTCTCTTTTGTCTCTCTCTGCCTCATATGTACACACACACACACACACACACACACACACACACACACACACACACACACAAATGCTCACTAGGATATGTACTTTACATAAAGTATAGGCTTCTATGACATGACAGGATCTCTTCATCTCTCCTCTTGTTATCTACCCCTCCCCCTAAAAAGCTTATCGCAAAACATTTAGAGAGTCACAGCAGCCACTTGATCATGTCCGTGGTTTTGTAAGTCAGCCATTTGAGAAGGCTCAGCTGATGACTAGAGGATCTTTCCTGAATCATATTCAGATTTGGGCTAGAGCTGTCATCCAGGAATGATGTCCACAATGCCTCACTCACAAAGTGGACACTCAATTCTGACAGCAGGCTGAGCGCTCAGCCATATGGCCTGGTCTGTGGGGATCTCTCAGTGGGGAAGTCACATACAAAGAGGGGGCTTCCCAAAGGCAGTATTCCAAGCGAGTGTTCCGTGTGCCCATGTGGCAGCCTGATTCCTTCCAGAACAGCCTCAAATGTCACACAGCCCTCTCCTGCAAACTGTTGGATACACATCCACAAAGCCAGTGCAAATCCAAGGTAAGAGGGACTGAGACCCCACGTGTGAATGGGAGAATCTGCAGCCAGCTTTAATCAGTCATTTTCCACATGAACAACCTCGTTCCCACCTTCAACTTCCCTGGACTCTCAAGTTCTCTGGTTGTTGAGTCTTGTCTCCCTCACATAACAAAACCAAATTGTGCCATATTAGGAATATTTTATTTTACCAGCCTGAGCTCAAGGCCTGAGCACTGTCCTTGGGCTTTCTCAAGGCTAGAACTCTACCCCTTGAGCCACACTTCTGGTTTTTTCTGTGTATGTGGTACCGAGGAATAGAACCCAGGCCTTCATGCATGCTAGGCAGGTACTCTACCACTTGGCCAAACTCCCGGCCGCAGGAGTATTTTTAAAAGTGGAGTCACAACATTCCAGCCATGCATCGAGCTCACCCAAAACCTTCCCACGTGCAGTGTTCACTACATCCAGTGTAAGCCTCAAAAAGACCCCAGAGTACAATCCCACTGTCTCCTGCTGGCTGCCGTGGGCATAGAAAGGTCTCCATATGTACCACTAACTGAGTAGCAGCAGCCATATATTATTGGGTCTATGGAAATGAAACTCATGTGTGTGGGGGGAGGGGTATGTGTTATCATTTTCAAGGTGACTTTAAACAGTAGACATGTGTTGCAAGCATGAATGACTTGTGATTTCCTCGAAGAGGCAAGGATTTAGGCATCAAGTTCATCTGGGACGTGACTCTAGGGAGCACCTCAGGGAATGGAGAAGATCAGACAAGGACAGCAAGCCAGCTAACCAGCATAGATTGATGAGTCTCTGAGAGACTATGCAGTAGAATCTTGGTACTGGCCCACTGAGGCATGAGACTACCCAAATCTCTGCATCTTGATGGGGAATGAAATTTTTAGTGCTACCAGGCTTTTATCCTAGTAGTCAAATGAGCTTCTAGTACTCTCTGAAGACCAGAGACCACTATCAGGCAGATGGCAGCTTGCAGGCAGTCTCTAGACCTCCAGACTAGACTGAAGTCTATGAGTTGCATTTCCCACGGTGCTGGGCTAAGAGTGCTCTGAGTTTGGTTCATCAATCCCCCTAATCTTGCTCTTATTTACTATCTTCTTGCCTTAATTGCTGCAGGAGGAACAAAGGAGGGAATGAAGGCTCTGAAAGATGAAGCAGATTCCTCAAAGACTGTGCAGGTTGTGCAGAACCACACAGCAAAATGCAGGTTTGTCTGTTTTCAACTTCTATAGTAAAGGCCAGAGAATGGAGACACACAATACCTACCACATGCCATAAAGAGCATTGTCACCTCTGGCCTCCTGCCAGTTGGTGCCTTTTGATCCTCTCATGCTGAGCAACATGACTTGTGAGTACAAACTAGTGAATAGCTTAACCAAAAACACTTACGTGAATTCTTATTCTTTTTTTTTTTGACTCAGCAGCACAGACAATACATGCTGTAAGTCAAAACACGTGTCATCTGTGCTGTACATTAAGAATCGGGGTGCTTTTTCTACCCCCAGCTGGGTGGAAACAACCCAAAGAGATCTCCCTGGCAGAATCAGGATGTACTCTGGATACATGGAAAAGAAGGAACACGGAACACAGATTCTGCCAAGCATGGATCCACCAGGGCTTTGCTTTTTCCTGGAATTCTACTTAAGAACACAGCACTGGCTCCACATTGCAGACCTGCAGCAGAGTCCTGAGCAGCAGGGGAGGAGTATTTACTAGAACCAGACTGAGCCCTGGAGAGGGGCGGGCATGGAGGTGGACGGTGACATATGAGGGAACTCGGCAAAACCAGAACAGAGTTGGACAGTTTATAAACAAATCAATAACACAAGAAAAAAATCAAATACATTTTCTAAGTAGTGAAATATTCAACTCAGTCCCCTGGAAGTAGCTCTTATTGCATCCATGATGAAGGTGAGAATCTGAGGACACATCACCATTTGATTGTGTGCCAGACTTCATTCCCTAATACATCATAAGCACCATTAGATAGGTAATAAGCTCCTGCCTGTGTCATGGGGAAACCACAGTGCTCAGATAAGACTATGTCATGTTAGATGTTAATGTGCTCATGGCCAACTACGGGGTCTGGCCCAGCGGGAACGCTTTCTGGGGTTCACAAGACTTTACAGGAAAAATAGACTTTCATTCAGAAGAAAATAACCATCAGTGGATGGTTATAGAAAAAGCCAGTTCATTCCCAGGTATTATGATTTTCATCAGAGATATCCTCCCAGAGATAGCCTTCCTCTATGCTGAAAGCCAGGGCATTACCTATAGCATTTATTGCAAGGTGGTGGAACCTTTAAGAGGTAAACAGTCCAGAAGAAAGTTAGGTCCATGGGGACGTATCATTGAAGCGGATATCGGGAGCCTGGCCCTTTGCTCTCTGTCTTTGTTTTCCAACTGCCATGAGGCAAAGAGGTTTCCTCTACTCCATAGTTTTCTGCTATGGAGTATTCCACCAAGGGCCCAAAACATCAGGGCCAAGTGACCAGGGACTGAAGCCATGTCTGGAAGCATGAGCCAAAATAAATATTTCTTTCTTATATGGTGATGAACTTCAAGTAGCTTGTCATGATGACAAAATACTGACTGATATTCCAGACTTGAGTATCGTTTTGTGGCTTTCACAGAAAAGAGGCCTAGAAGGAGGATAGAGAATGGATATGTGGCTATGGAGTTAGAATGGAGATTCTAATTCAGGAATGGCCACCTCATAGTCAGGAGACAATGAGTGGACTTGTCTATGTAGAGTTGTGATTTATGCTGTTCTCACCATCTACAGCAGGGTTTCTCAGCCTGGACACTCGTGACCTTCGGGACAGAGCAGCCTTTCTGTGGGAGCCAGTGCTGTGCTTGGCAGTACATCTAAAACATTGCTACCTTCTGTTACTGGATACTTACAGAAGCTTTCTCCCTGTGGGGACAACCAAGACTACCTCCTCACATGGCTAAATGTTCCCCACAGAGCAAGATCAGTACCGGTGAAGAGTCACTGCTCTAAGTTGTGCTGTCACTTGACTTTTATAACACTATAAAATGGTTGGTATTGTTAGCTCCATTTCACAGAGGACGCAGAGGCAGAGATATTATGTAATGCACCCAAGTTTATAAGCTACATCATGACGAGACTCCAAGGCACACTTCAGAGCCTGTGGCCTTCTTTACCATGGTACAATTAACATACCAAGGCATAAAATTTTCTAACAGAGCTCCCCTATGACCCAGCAATTCCACTACGGGGCATTTCCCCATTGGTCCAGAAACAAGCACATACTAAATCCACTAGCACAATGGTGTTCATTGCAACACTATTTACCATAGCAAAGATATGGAACCAACCCAGATGCCCCTCAGTTGATGAGTGGATCAACAAGATGTGGTATTCATACACAATGGAATTCTATGCTGCTGTCAGAAAGAACGATATCACCTCATTTGTAAGAAAATGGAAAGACTTAGAAAAAATCATATTAAGTGAAGCCAGACCCAAAGGTTTCCCTCATCTGTAATAATTAGTACACATACAAAACTCTCCTAGCAGAAGATTACAATAGCTCAAACCCTAGATACATAAGGCCATATAAGATGAGGCCAAATTAATAGACCTCCAGTACATGGAAACAAGAGCTTAATTATAAGTGACTGTTATTCTTTATGTATTATGTTTTTCTCTCTTCTCTTGTGTTGCTCTTTGGTTAATCTCATATTGTTACAGTATTGCAGTTTGTTACCTGGTATATTCTATAAATGTTTACTTGTTTATTTGAAATAGGAGGGGAAAATGAAGGGAGGGGTAGGGGGAGGAGAATGGGGACAAACACATAAGAAGGGATATCAATGTGTGAGAAATAATGCACCTTTTATCTGATGACTATAACTGTAACCCCTCTATACACTGAAATTTAAAAAATATATAAAATGAATAAATAAATAATTTTGTGGAGCACTGGTGGCTCATACCTGTAACCCTAGCTCCTCAGGATGCTGAGACCTGAGGATCACAGTTCAAACCAGCCTGGATAAGAAAGTCTGTGAGACTCATCTCTAGTTAACTACCCAAAAAGCCAGAAATGGCGCTGTGTTTCAAGTGGTAGAGTGCCAGCCTTGAGCAAAAGAGCTCAGGGACAGTGTCCAGGCCCTAAGCTCAAGCAGAGGACTGGCACAAAAACTAACTAAATAAATAAACAAATATAAAAAGCAAAGCCAACCCAAGGCAGACAAACCCAAACAATTGTCATTTTCAATTAAACAAGAAAAAGTTAAAATGGAGCTGTGGTTCAAGTAGTAGAGCAAACTTTTAAATTTAAAAGGTTTGAGTGGGCTACAGACAATACTTTTAACCATATTTCTTTCCCACTTTTCAAAAACAATTAGCTGGAGTGAACACTGTCCCTCTCATTCTTTGTGACTTTTACCTCATCCTCCAGAATGTCCTTTCTGCTTCTCACCCACTCTCCACTCTGCCCTGTAACACAGTTTCATAGCCTTATCTGGACTGAGTCAGAGCAGTAGACTTCTACTCGTACCACAGTACAACTCTTACTCTGTTTCTTATTTGATATGTAGTTGTCAGATAATTCATGTATTTGAGACTGGACAAACTTTTGAGTCCATCCCTAGCTCCCAGAAAGACAGTGGGTGTGTTCTGAGGTATAGCTGTTGTGTAAATTGACAGGTACACCATTTCTACAAGGCCAGAGTGGCAGACACAATACACCAGACAGTCCAGTAACAAGTTTAGCACCTGGGCCATATCTTAATGGTGTGGATAAGCCTCACCCTCCTAGCTAAACCTGTCCCACTGAAAGAACAACACACATGATGAACAGGACAAAGACAATGGGAGGTGTGGCTAACTCCTTCCCCTCCCCATGCCTCTTATTTCATTAGACTCCAGACTTCTGCCTTGGAATAGAAACGGACTAAAATAGGTCAGTCCTTTGCAAAATCCAATACCAGAGTGTGGGCTACTATGTAAACGTGGAGACCAATATTTTCTCTGCCTCTGACAAGTATGCCTAAGAATCAAAAAGTTGACTCTTCCTGTTAGAGGTAGCAACATGCAACCCAGTTATACAGTAACAGTTCCTATGTATTAAACTACTCCATTTAATATATACAATGACAACTCTTATGTATCAAATATATATTTCCCAAGATATTGTAATCTTTCCTTTTTAGCCTTACAATACTGCAATACTATGCCAACCTGATGTATATCTCCTTTGTATATGAAAGTGGGCTGCCCCAGGACTTGTTCACAGGGCTGAACTCACCAAGGGGTTTACTCACCAACAGATAAGATGTGAGAGAGAGTGATGAAAAAGAGGTGGCACTGATCAAGACTGTTGTATTCACAGATGGACTTGTTGACTTGAAAACCCTTAAAGACAATGAGCATTTCGCATGGAGTAAGCCCTTCATAAATGCTACTATGTACCCACAAGAAACTGAGGCAATTAGAATTCAAATCTTTGTCTTTCCCATCCTTCCTACTAAATGATTCCTATCAGAAAATGAGTAGCTGATGCAAAGGCTTTGACCTAAGAAAGAGGGCACCTGAATCTTTGAACAAAAGAAAACCAGGAACCTTACATACATGGACTCCTGTCCCTTGTGTTTTGGTGCCCTCTTCTGGCCAGAGGACTCATTGCTGGGAAGTGGCATGTGCCTGGGGACAGGGAAGG
This sequence comes from Megascapheus bottae, assembly GCF_031878675.1. Lineage (NCBI taxonomy): Eukaryota > Metazoa > Chordata > Mammalia > Rodentia > Geomyidae > Megascapheus > Megascapheus bottae. The sequence goes on from NC_143517.1 coordinate 55,059,078, forward strand.
ATATATTGAAGTGGCCTGGTTCTTTTTCACAATGAAATTGCTGCATGCCTGTTTGTCCATGTGCTAGTTTTTTAATTGATTTTACTTTTTACATACATGAACAGAATAGCCTGTCTTCTAATGCTGAAGAAAACAAAACTCTTAGGAGGAAAATATTTAAAATTAAAAAGAACTGAATCCTGAGAGGCCCCATAAATAAGACATTGCCTATGGTGCCTCTGCCCACTTAACCCAGTTTAGTCTGGAAGGCAGTGTGCAGGCACAGATCAGTAAGCACTGAGGGAGAGGAGGACAAAGGTATGGACATTGCCACACGCATGCCTATTTTGGCATACTGATAAATGGTTGTTACTCAGATCTTCAGGAACATCTTCATGAAAGAGGAGTGACTGTCTACTGAGAGCCACATTGGTTGGGTTGCATTTCATTGACCCCAATAAAGTAGGAGGTAGCATTCTCACTTTGTAAAATCGTGAGCAGTTGGGCAACTTGCCTACATCCACAGTTAATGGTGCAGAAAAGCTAAACTTTCCCTGTGCGATCCCCTTCCTTATGCCACTTCTCCTGCAGCATCACAGAATCACACAATGAATTATCTCTCAGCCCCATCAAGGAGAAAGAGACGGTTATCCTGGAAGAGGAGAAGCTGGATGCTGAAGAAGAACTCAGATTGCCTTTCCTGGGGTGACTCGGTTGCTCTGAATCACCCAGTGAAAACACGCCTGCTGCCATCTGGTCATCGCCTTGGGGCCAAGGTGTCAATCCCTTCTCCTTCATCTGCCCTCCTTAGGAAAACAGTGGCTCTGGGTGGTCCAGATGGCTGAGGCCCCCGCACAATGAACAGAGGCAGCGGACACACACGCCATTCTTCTCCCCACAGGAAGTCCTCCCATGCAGCGGGATATCCCAGGCTTTCCTCCTTAAAGGCTCGTTAGACAGTCAACAACTTCTGGGAAGAAAAGCCTTCAAAGACCCAAGATTTAGACATCACCCCCATCTACGGGGGGCGAGTGTCAGATGGAAGTACCCACAATGGCTCTGAACACCCCACTCTGTTCATTCCTGGGGTGAGGAAGACCAAGAGCCCCACAGGAAAGGAGGAGAGCATCTTCTGAGAACACGTCTCACTCCATCCCAGGTCTCCCCCTCTCTTCTGCTGCTCTTCTTGACCCTGATAACGGTTGTCAATGGCAAGTCCTTCTTGCTGGGCTTGGCAGAGCCAGGGGGATCTCAGGCTCACTCCGGGAAAGTCCCGAGCTGCCTCCCAGAGGGAAAATCTGATGCACAAAGCCTGATTACCTCCATTTTCTCCAAGTCACACAACAGTTTCTAGAAGGTTCTTTGGAAGTTCTGGATGGCCTCCTGCTGATCAGCTCAGAACAGCCTTCCTGATACTCGAACAGAAGGAGAGGTAGAAGGGAGGAAGAGGAAGAGGCTTCCCTCGGAATAGTCTGTACCCCAATGTCTGTCTAATTTCCCCGAGCCTTGTATTCATCCTATAGGAAAAAGGAGCAGAAGGAAGCACGTCAAAGGATTATTGGATGATTCAACTTGTGATCATGCTTTCTCCAGATGCATAAGAAGTGTTTAATCAAAATGTCACTACAACATTGATGTGGAATTCATGTTCATTTTTTACCGGCATATGGACATGAATATTACAAAGGTAAAAGCATATACTGTGTGGAGCCCTGAGTATAGTTGGTCACCCACTGCAGAATTTCTAGCACCACTGACACTTTGAGCCAAATGCTTCCTTGTTCTAAGGGGCTGTCATGTGTACTGTGGGGTGCTTAGCTGTAGCCCTGGTCTCTAGAAAAAGATAGCATCTTCCCTTCAGTTGTAACAATAAAATATCAATGCTAACAACCACCTGGAAGAGGATAAAATCTTCCTGGTTGAGAGTCTAGATTCCATTACAACTTACATACCAGTTACTCAACTTCTTGTATGGTGGACCTAGGGTTGGAACTCAGGGCCTCATTAACTTTCTAAGCTGGTAACCTACCAGTGAGCCACATCTCCTGCCCTGTTTGGTGCTGATTATTTTTAGGATAGGGTCTCCTATCCCCTCACACATCTGAGTCGCAGGGCGCCCCTTGCAGGCTTCCCTGTCATTGCTGGGTTCACAGGCATGGGACTGCTGTTTCCAGATTCCCCCTGTTGAGATGGAGTTGTGCAAACTTCTCTGCCTAGACTGGTCTAGAACTGTAATCCTCCATTCTCAGCTTCAGGAGGAAGGGCATGCGTCACTGCATCCACCGATAGGCTGAGAATGGGTCTCACAAACATTTCTGCGAGGGCCATTCTCAAACCACGACCCCCTCAGAATTAGCCTCACAAGTAGCTAGGATTACAGACATTCGCTGCCAGCACCCAGCCTCAGTGACCTCATTTCTTACCATCTACTTTCTTCAGTGGCCAAAGGAGAAAACCTCCGTTTATCATTCAAGTGATTACAAAGGGGCTACTAACCTTCCATGTTGGCTCATTTTATTCTCCACAACTATATCCTATATAATGTGACCATTTGTAGACTTTTTTAAAAAGAAAACCTGTGGAAATCATCTAATTACCTGGGTGACTTGAACTAAATGCAGACAATACTGTGATACAAACCTTTAAAAAGAAGAAAACGAAGACGAAGAAGAAGAGGAGGAGGAGGAGGAGGAGGAGGAGGAGGAGGAGGAGGAGGAGGAAGAAGAAGAAGAAGAAGAAGAAGAAGAAGAAGAAGAAGAAGAAGAAGAAGAAGAAGAAGAAGAAGAAGAAAAGAAATAGAGGTTTGGCAATAGGTCCTGGAGAAAGCAGAACAAATACAAAAGCCAGAGGTAGAGGACAGAATAAATGTCTTAGAACTAAAAGACACCCATCCCAGCATGGGTGTATTGACTCAGGGGTACAGGCTCTGGACAAAGCTCAGCCAGAAAAGCAAGGAACAAGGGCTGTGCCCACCTGAAGCGGACCAGCTGACTTTCCTTACATGTGAAGAAACTCTCCAGCTCTATAAAAGCCAGTGTGGCCAGTGGAAAGAAAACCAGGCAGGAACTGATTTGATTGGAAGCAACAGAAGAATTCTGCCTGCGTGGAATTTCTACCTGAGATTTGTCGTTCTGGAGGAAAGCAGGTGCAGACCCTAGCCTATTCACTAGGGTGGAGTGACTCCTCCTCCCACAAAAAAAGGAAGGAACTGTCAGGTATGGCTGTCTAAGAAACCTAAAGCCTTGTTCCTGGGCTCAGGAAAAAAGGAGGGATGAGATCTAGGATGCTTCTGTGGGATTGGCAATGGGTGCTCAGAAGGAACTGTTCCAGAGCCCGGACCTTCAACTAGCTAGCCCTCTGCCCAGCCAACCCTGGATGGATCATTTTGCTCCACTAAATTGCAATTTCTTTAACAACTGACACTGGGTAATAGCATTCACCCTCTCCAGGAGAGAATTGCAAGAAAGGAAATCATCATATCGATCTTGACTGAAAAAAAGAGTCTTGGCACTTTATCATTACAACAAGAAGATGGTTCCAAGGGCTTACACTGAGATTCCCAAACTATGAAAGAGCCGAGTGGTCAGCCATCCTACCTGAGGGGAGCCACATCCCCGGGCCTCTTTATGCATCATGCTTCCCAGACCTTTCTTCTGTCCCGCTGTCTCAGTGGAAATCTACTTTCCCAGAAGAGTCACTGGCGTACAATTCTGCATGGAAGGAAGAAAAAAAGCAGTCTTGATCTCAACTCAGCCCTTACTACTACCCTATCTTGAAAACCCCACTGCTGTTGAATTCTAGTCTCATCATCCCCACCCTGAGACCCTGGACACAGATGCAGGGTTCAGGGAGCTACCATAGCTTTGTCGATATGTGCTTTCAAGGTCAGTCTCCCATTGCCTCCAGGGAATATGTCCAAATGTGTTCTCAAACCTAGCATTCAGGAAAATATAGTACATTCGGTGAAGCACCCCCGCTCCCATTCCATCTCCGAATCCAGAGACAGTTCATCCATATGTTTCCTATTCATTCAAACATAACTCACTCAAAACACTACTATGTAGTACAGGGCTCATACAGACAGCGTTGCATGCGAGGTCATTTATTAACTCTGTTTTTACTCCAGAAGCAGTAAATTTTATTTTCCTGAGAGCAAATGATTTTCAGCCCTCAAAATATTTGCACTTAAGCCAAACATAGAACTTCCCCCAGTACTATGTTTTAATCATGAAGACATACCTACTCTAGCTCTAGAAGGGTGGAGATGCTCTCATCCACTGCCTGGAAAAAAAATTCCAAATGTTATAATAGAATTTTATCGTTTTTTAAAAAAGTAGATTTGCATGAAGCACATGAAGCATAAAATGTGCCAATATCTTCTTGGCTGTTAGAAATTGGCAGGAAATGCAATGTTTGCACACAGTTGGAGACATTGGGAAGAATAAGGTGTTTATATCCATCAGTAGACAAATTGAGACCTGAAAAACACTGGTCTGACAACAATACTGCCTTTGCTGTTTCTTCAGAAATGTGAAATCTCTGTGATCATAATTAGCTTCTTTCCAGAGCACTTTGCCTTACAAACCATGTGCTGAAATGAAAATGGAAGATGGAAGATGAAAGATGGAAGAAGTTTCAGAAGTTGAATCGATGAGTGAACAAATTACAAATCCATCAAACTCTTGTCTCCAATGAACCAGCAAAATGTCAGAAGTGGAAATGTGCTTTCGGTGGTAGGGTACAAGACCTGAGTGAAAAGTCCACACAAGAACACAAGGTCCTAAATTCGACTCAGCGCTTTCACACAAAAATAGAAAAATAAATCAGGTGCTAGTGGCTCATTCCTGTAATCCTAGCTACTTAGGAGTCTGAGATCTAAAGATCATGGTTCAAAGCCAGCCCAGGCACTAAAGTCAGTGAGACTCTTATCTTTAATCACTAGAAAGCTGGAAGGGGAGCTGTGATTCAAGGAGTAGTTCAGTAGCCTTGAGCCTAAGAGCTCAGCGACAGCAACCAGGCCCAGAGTTCAAACCCCACAACCAAAAGAAAGAGAGAGAGAGAGAGAGAGAGAGAGAGAGAGAGAGAGAGAGAGAGAGAGAGAGAGAGAGAGAGAGAGAGAGAGAGAGAGAGAGAGACAGAGGCAGAGACAGAGACAGAGACAGAGACAGAGAGAGACAGAGAGAAGTGACTCTGTGACTCAAGTGGTAGAGCACTAGCCTTGAGCTCAAAGAGGCAGCACCCAGGCCCTAAATGCAAGCACCAGGACTAGAAAATACATACACACACACACACACACACACACACACACACACGCACAGAGAAGTAAGAAAGAGAGCAGGAAGGTCCATTCTCCCAGTCAAAAGAGTCCAGTAGCCGTCCAAGGCCTGTCTCACATGCTTCCAGGCCTTCGCAGGTCCCCACTGGCCATGGCTTGTTCAGAGTGACAAATCAAGGGAGAGAGGCCCCCAGCTGGAGCTAGTAAAAGAAAAACAAAAAATAAAATAAAATAAATAAGGCGCTGAGTGGGAAAATTTATGGCTCATCAACCTTCCATTCTCCACTGAGATAAATTGCCCCCCCTCAGCTCACACAAAAACCTAGTCCACACCACTGTCTTGAAAGTGATGTAAAATTTAAAAGCCCATTTCCAAAGATCTCATTCCAAAAAGTCAAAGCCAAGTAAAATATGCAATTACTTCCAAGATGAATGGCTCTGTTGGCAAGCATCCCCATTCTCCAGCTGTATTTTGGGGTTCCTTCTCTTGATGCAGTAAATTGACTTTTCAATCCAAACTTTATTGTTTCTTGAATGGGAAAACACCTTCAAATTTTAAATGAAAAAAAGAAAAGAAAAATTTCTCCCACATACAAAATGCCATAACAAGTTGGAGTCTGGGAAGTTTTAACTCAAGAGATTAACCCTTGGTTTTAACCCTCAGCAGTTACAGATAGCAGAGGCAGGCTCCATTCCCCAACTCCACCATCACCACACATCCAGGAAAGCTACCTTGGGTTGGGATTCTAGCACTGTCTCAGTGGTTGTGACCTCTTAGAAAGTCAGACCCTTTCCTGGGCCTCAATTTCCTCGTCCTTGTTAGGGATGATGACAAGTCTTCCTGTTTATATTATTTTTGTTGCTGTTTTTTTATTTTCTTTTCCTTTTGTCTTGTTTGTTTATCTGTGTGGAGAAGGTAAAGGGGGGCACAGAAAGAGTGGGACAAAGTTGTGAACAAACACAGCAGTCGTGCTCTCTAGACACGTCCGTGGAAAATGAGCTATACAACTTGTGGGTAGGAACAGCAGAGAAAAACTGGGAGAGAGCTAGGGAAGGGGTGACATGGCTCAGAAAGAAATGTACTCATTACCTGACTTACATAATTCTGTATATCACCTTTATAATAACAATTAAAGCAGCATGAAAAAGAAAAAGATGTATTAGTGCCAATGCCAGATGCAGACATTCCTACATACCAAGGCAGGGGTAGGACTCAAATCAGATCAGGATCCTGTACTATTGCCTTTGGGGAAAACACATTGATAACCTAGCAGTTGCTTCCAGGACTCTTACCTCTGGTGCAATTATACTAACACAAGTGATATCAGAAGTACCCATCCTGAGTGCGCGTGCAGCACTTTTCTCATTTTCACATTAACTCTTCAAGGTGGGTATTGGTGATGCTCTTTACATGGAAAGAAACTTGATTCACAGACGTTCAGTTACTTCCTTAAGAATTCAAGACCTAATGTCATTCCAAGTACCCTCTGTGTTCAGAGTACCACACCGGTACAATGGGCCCTGAAGACTGATCTGTCTTTCTTGAAATCTCTTCTAGCTCCTATTCTACCTCCCTGAACTCCCAAGGTGTTTGGGGGTTTCTATTCCTTTTTCTCTTTCTGTCAAAGCTTACCTGTTTTAACGCTCCCCTTGGGGTCCTTCCTGGAAGAGCAAAGTGGCATTTGGAAAGAGCAGAGAAAGAACAGAAGTCAGAAAACTAGGCTGGATGCCTGGGTTGCCCCCTCCTAGCCATTATTTCCACATCTGTAAAATGAATCACTGTGCAAATTTCAATGGCATAATAAACAATAAAACTCTATTAAAGAAATCAGTGCGATACAACTGATATGATAAGCTCCATGAGAAAGAGTTTTAATGGCTGCTAATGGTTTGATGATGTTTGTGTTTGAATTATGACTCTTCAAATGTCCTAAGAGAATAACTCATCTGAGCATTTCAGCCCCTGAGCAAGCTCCAATGTGGAATGTGTTTGCTGAAAGAAGATGGCAACATCCAAGGAAGACTTTTACAGATATGCTTCAAATCAACTTGTAGGGAAGTCAGCTGGTTTTCTGGTTGGTTTTGCTTCTGATCTTGCTTTTGTTGTTGTTTGTTTTTGTTTGGGTGTCCGTCCTGGCACTATTCCTGAGCTTCTTTAGATCAAGGTTAGTGCTCTGCCATTTGAGTCACAGCTCCACTTCCAGTTTTTTTGGGTAGTTTAGTGGAGATAAGAGTCTCACAGACTTTCTTACCCGAGCAGGCTTTGAACCTTGATCCTCAGATCTCAGCTTCCTGAGTTGTTAAGATAACAGGCATGTGTCACCAGCGTTGGGCTAAGTCTGCAGTTTTGATCCATAGGACTGATCTATGCCCACACAGATTTTTTTACCCTAGGAAGTTTCTCTAAAACAGATAATATTCTGTGGCTATGCAGAGTCAGAGACGGGATAGAGAAGTAGTGGTTTGGCATCCATCACTCCCATCTAGATTATATAAATGAAATAATCCAGGTTACTGGCAGCTTTAGAGAATGCTACACCTGGAGCTGGGGGACATGTGCATTTCACTTGCCAAATCCTCCTTTTCACAAGAAGCTTCAGCCTAAAGAGATGAAGGGACTTATCTAAGTCCCTCAGTGAGAAGCCAGTAGTGACCCTCCCTTCTGAATCAAAGATCTTTGTGTTATGTCCTGTTTTCTCTTCAGATCTCATAAAGTTTCACTATGTCCTTCTAAGCCATCAAATACTACAGATTCCTGGTGGTTTATTGTGTTGTTTCATTTGTGACCAATGGCAGCAAGGCATGATTGAACCTTCAAAAACTGCAGCAACCAACACTTTCTTCATGTTTCCACTTGTTTACTGAGATCCCCACGCGTGAAGAAATCCCTGCTATATACCAAGAATGCACCAGGCACTGCACTCAACCCTGATTTTGCCAAAAGGAACAGACATGATGGTTCCTCTCCAGGAACCATCAAACTATTAAGAGGATGAATACTTGTAAATCTCAGTGCTATATTGCTTTCAAAACTGTACTTGCCCAAAGCTTGTGGCAATGTAGGATAGCTCAAGAAGACCCATTTGAGTATTTGTTCAGCAATGATGGCGGAGGATGTAACATCTGAGCCATATCTGGAGGAGGAACAGAAGTTCATCATGTGAGGAAGGACACTTCTAAGCAGAGAAAGCTATAAAGTCCCCTAAGACTGTACAAGAAGACTGATGGGAGGCTATTGCTGTGTAACAAATTACCCCTGAGCTTTTGAGGCTTAATATAACCATGATCTCATTATAGCTGGAGAACTTTGGCATCAGGAACTTCAGCAGGACTCAGTTGGTAGATTCCTAGGTCTCAAATAGCATAATTGTGGTCACTCAACTGGTGATGGTCCAATCTGTGAAACTAAATGGCCTCACTCATATGTCTGACATATGGGCAAGCATGAAATAAAGACTAGGCTCAAATGGAAACATAAACTGAGCCCTTACACCTGTCCTCTTGGGGCAGCTGGAATTGTTGCATAGTCCCAGAGATTAGTAGGAAAAAAAATTCTCTAAAAGGCAAAAAATGGATGTTTCTTTAGGACTGGACCAGAAACTGGCCAAGCGTCACCTTCGGCAGTTATATAGGTTTAAAAAAAAAAAAACCAACTGGGAAAGACACAGGGACTCGCTTTGCTAGAAGAGGACTATCAAATAAATTATTGTTTTTAAATCACTACTGGAGACGAAACTCAGTATCAATCTAGAAGGGACTTGGAAACAAGCATTTTGTGCATTTATCATAGTTGCAATCAAACAAATCACTTTTTCCTAAGCTGAGAAGCAAGCGGATGTTTTTACTTTTAATATATATTTTAATTGTTACAGTAAAGGTGATGTACAGGAGGGTTACAGCTGCATAAGTCAGGTAATGAATACATCACAAATTGTATAGTTCATTTTCAACAGAGTATCTAGTAAGTATCAAAGCTGCATTTCCTCACTGTTTTCCCAGTCCTTTCTGTGTCTCCTACTATCCTCCAAAAGACAGATAAATAAACAAGACAAAAGGAAAAGAAAAGAAAAACATTAACAAAGAAAAACGAAACCTCTTGTTTCCATATCTTGGAATTCATTTGATAAATAGTAGTTTAATTGATCAAATGCACACAGCCATTGCATCCTTGTGTTCCTCTCCTTAAAATATCCTCCTCTGATCTCACTCTGTGAGAATGCCTGGAGACCTGCAGAATTTATCATGTGTCAGTATATTTTTTATCCCATCCAGTGTGTTTGCTTGTAGATTTTATAGGCACATTCTTTTTTATTATTATTAAAGAATTTACTAACATTGATTTTTACATAATATTTCAAATGACATGTTTAACAAATGAGTGTTCAAGAAAGGAATCTCTATATACAATCACTGGCACTTAGTTTTTAGAACATAATCAAAATTAAGCTAAGGGTTTGTATATCATAGACACATATTAATTTATGTAATAAAACATTATGTCTATAGAGTTATAGGTTTTTATGTCTGTGTAGCTGTGTTTATATTTCCAATACCATGTCCATAGCATTGGGTATGTGAATATTGCGTCCTCGCTCTTGCACTGTTTGGCTCTAATAGCCACATATTAAGGATACCATGTGTATAGGCACATTCTCATTAGCGCAAATGAGAGAAAGTATGCAACCTATATTTCTTTGGGTCTGGTTTACCTTGCTTCATACGGTAAGGATGATCATTCCCAGGGCATGACAGAGAATGAGTGGAAAAGGCCAATGAAGAAGCCACTAAGATAATCCCACAGACCCCATGGCTTCCTGACTTTCAAGCCAACCCAGTGGTATGGCAGCCAGGAGGAGGAAGACATGGCCGTTGGCTGTCCATCCAGCTGAGAATGACACAGTTCACGATCAAGATGTAGTGATGGTTTCAATGAAAAGAGAAAAGAGGAACAAGGAGAGTTGCAGTTACTGCTAATTCTAACTAAGGAGACTAAATGTACAACACTCCTATTAACAGAGAAGGGTATCATCTGCCCATAGCTTATTATTTCAGACTGACTGTGCTAGCTATGTGTATTGCCCCTTTCAAGACCTCCAGCTCTTACACATGGCCTCTCATGTATCCCTACCACCTTTCCTTCACTTCCCTGTCCATTTTCCTTGCACACATATGCTTCAGTCATTTGACATTCTCTCTCCCTGCTATCAGCAACTCAGCACAGCTCCCCATTCATGTAGTCACTCTAAGCTTGCAGCTTTTCATCTCGGTTCAAAAAGGTTCAAAGCCAGCAGCAGCTGTATAAGAATCTGCCAGCAGAGCTCATTAAAAATGTCCCCTTTTTCATGGGCACTCCTGGAGATTCTGAGTCAGGGGGCTTGAGCTGCTGCCATCAGGCTGAATGACTTGTTTCACTAGTTGAGGATAAGGAGTAATAGGAATCTGTGAAAGGTGCAGGAAAATGAGCCCATTCCTCCTTGAACACTTCCAAACATCCTCCAGTAACACAAGAAGTTTGAAAACGTGAAGCACTGGCTTTAACCGGAAACAGGAAGCTGTTCTGGCCTGGCTCCTTTCTGGTCTTTTCTCACTGTGATCTTTTATCAGAGGCACATATGTTTTCAATACCTACCCATGTGGCTGCAGTTAGACTAGGAAACAAATCCTCTGCTAGTTGAAAGGTTAGACCTCCCTTTCACGCCCACCAAGCATCAGTGTCTCCCCTCTGCTGGGGAGACTCCAGGGAAATGATTAATCAGCCTGTTTGCAGCATCCCCAGGGTTCGGGTCATAAGCGACGTACTGAGCCCTAACAAAACGGCCAGAAGGCCACCTCTGCCTCTGAGGCCAGAGGTGTCCAGATGTTTACTTCCACACACACACACACACACACACACACACAGCTTGTGACTTATCTCCTGTGCAACAAAAAGGCAATAAACAGGGTCAGTTAGGAGGCCATTAGCACCACTTCAGCAGCCATGAGGATGGGCTGAGAGGCAGGCAAGTCTGACTTTTATTTCAGTTATGTGCAGGTAAATATATATATATATATATACATATACTGCCTGATGCTATTTTTTCAAAAATATTATCCAGACATGCTGCTGTCTGTTTTCCAGAGATATTGCAAAAAAAGACAGAGAGAAACATCCCCTCCCAGGATAAGTACTTTCCAGTTTTTGAGGGGAAAGAAATTATTTTAAAGAATTCTATTCTAAAAGCTCTCTGGGACCGCACAGAAACCAAAAACAATAATAAAACACCATTTCAAGCAGTGAGCAAGCACCAAAGTTGAGGTTTGTTCTACAGAACTCTATGCCCTCATAATGGTTCCCAAAGCTAATTCAAAAGTAAGTTCAAGTCAGGCATGGTGGCTCATACCTGTACTCCAAGGAGCTACTCAGGAGGCTGAGATGTGATGATCAAAGCCAGCCCAGGCACAGAAGGACCTGAGACTCTTCTCTCCAATTAACCTCTAGAAAATGGGAAGAGGGGCTTGGCTTAAGGGTAGAGTAGTAACCTTGAGCTGAAGAGCTCAGGGATAGCACCGAGGCCTTGTTCAAGCCCCATGACCCACAAAAAACAATAATAATAATAATAATAATAAGTTCTTCCCAGATAAATTCACTGTATGCACAGACTTCATAGAATTTCCAAAGAGGGAAAAAAGGTCCCAATTTCCATGAGCTCACAAGAGATTCAAAATAAAACAAAAAAATTCACCATGGGTGAATAACAGCCTGCAAATTTAATGCTTTCTCCCTCCCCTATCTATCTCAAAGCATCAAATAAATAGAATCACTATGCTACAGCTCTACACTGTCTCGTTTTTTATTTTTTTATGATTAAGAAGGGTACTTCAGGGCCAGGAGCATAGCCTAATGGTAGAGTGCTTCCCTCTCATGCATGAAGCCCTGGGTTCGAGTCCTCTGTACCACATACATGGAAAAAGCTGGAAGTGGCGATGTGGCTCAAGTGGCGGAGCACTAGCCTTGAGAAAAAGTGTTCAAGGACAATGACAAGGCCCTGAGTTCAAGCCCCACGACTGGCAAAAAAATAAATAAATAAATAAATAAATAAATAAATGAAAGTTTACTCCATGTGGGCAGGAAATTTTGTGTGTTTGAGGAGGCAAATAAATAATGCAGAAACTACACTGATCATCTGTCAAAACATGTTATGTTAAAGACAAGCACATTGGGCAATCTTGTGTGATATGTTTCCTAAAGGGAACACTATCTCTCACAGCAGGTGTTCAAAGCTCTCAGGAAATGCCCTTCCTACTTTTCATAAATTCAAAAAACACCTTAGTATGCCACCAAGCCCCTCAGCAATCTGTACCCAAATTGTCACTACTGTACAGAGATTAATTTTATGGCTTGGCTCAGATATTTACTTGGTCTAACTTCAATCTAGATGGTTCTACAAATGTGGTTTATGGATGAGGCTAGCACTTAAATTAATGGACTCAGCATAATGCAGGTAACACTCTCTAATACGGGTGAGCCTCTTCCAATCAGTTGAATGCCTTAGTAGCACAAAGGCTAACCCCTTCTAAGCAAGAAGGAATTCTGTCATCTTCTGGCCTGCCCTAAAACTTTGGGACTTCCCTGCCTCCACCACTGAATGAACCAAATCTTTAATCTATCTATCTACCATACCCCTCCCTCTGTTCCCCACCCCCCTTCACTTTATATGTATGCATCCTGTGGTTTGTTTCCTGGAAGAACCTTTAGTAGTAGACATAGCAAGAAGATCATACAGTCTGTCATCAGAAATAAGGATTTAGGACTTGGACAATCCATCTAATAGCATAGATTAGGGGAGTTATTCTGTTGAACCCCAATAACCTCTCAATTCTTTGCCATGGATTATCTGAGACAGAATCAGCCTCAAGTCCTCACAGATACTGGGGTCTCAAAAACCGGTGAGATCATAAATATTAGCTGTTAAAAAATCCATGGAAAAATGTCACCAAAATAGAGTATTGCTTGAATTGTATATGTAAAAAATAGATTTAGTTAAAAAAATAGATTTAGTTATATTTTTTTGTTAAAAGTTAAGGTGCTGTTAGCAATTAGAATTAAGAATGACACAAACATTGTAAAGCTATACTTTAAAAAAACCCAGTAACTACTGTAAAAATGCCTAAAAGTTATTCTGTGATTTGTAGATTCTTAAAAATGTTGACCACTTTGTAATCAAAACTGACATTAGGACTATAAAATACATAATAGAATTTAAAAGCAAAAAAAAATCCATGGATATGTCCTAAACAGATAAGTAAACCAACAAAAATATTCCAATGAGAAAAATCTGGCTTCTGTCAACGTACCTGGCAGACATTTGTCCTATCACAATGTCCTTTCTTTCCCACAGAGAGTTGCTGAAAATGCACTTGACTCTGCAGGTCTCGGTATGTTCTCCAGAGTTAGTAGGTTCTTCCTACTCATTTCCTGTTCCCCAGCACTCTTATTTGAACATGAAGAAATAAATGTCCTGTGCTGTAGACACTCATCATTCAGAATCCATGAAGGCTTCTTCCAGGACCCTCACCAATACCAAAAGATAAATCCCTTTATATAATTCCTTCATAGAAAATGATATATTTGTCAATACCCTTCCCACACTTGTATCTACTTCATCTCTAGTAGTATCTAATATAATGTTAAAAAATATATATATATCCAGGCGTGGTGGCTCTCACCTGTAATCCTAGCTACTCAGGAAGCTGAGATCTGAGGATCAAGGTTCAAAGCCAGCCCTGGCACCAAAGGTCCTAAGACTCTTATCTCCAATTAACTTCAAGAAAACAGGAAGTGGGGCTTGGCTCAAGGGTAGGGTGGTAGCCTTGACTGAAGAGCTCAGGGACAGCACCCAGGCTGAGCTCAAGCCCTAGGACCCACCAAAAAAATGTAAATAGTTGCCTTATTATTTATGAATTAGTGATAAGAACAAAGTGCTCAGTGAAAAAAATGAAATTGTTCTTCAAATATTTTCAGTTCATGGTGGGTTGCATCTATGAATGCAGAACCCACAGATGTGAAGAGCCAGCTGTATTTATTGTTCAAAGTCATGTGGTTAATTAACAACACATGTGCAATTGGAATCTCCAACATATGCTCCTGCCCATAACATTCTCCATTGATGGAGTTAGCAACATCTAGTAAGTCAATAACAAGATTTTTTTTCTGAGTTGTATCTATGGTAAAGTTACCCAATACTGGCCAAATCTGAAGGGCTAGAGCTCACATTAACTTCAATATTATGTTCAGTATTCAACATAATGAGCTTGAGTAGTCATAAATGTCTAGAAAAGACACTCTTGTTCAGTAGTGAGATGGCAACACCTGTCACAGTAGATCTCGGTCATGGTTGACACAGTGCTTCCACAAAATGGGAATAGAGCAGAGACTGGGTGGGATAAACACCAGGGCCAGGTTTCCACTGAATGAATGATTGTTCACCATGGCTGCTTCACTTCTACGTCGATAATAATTTTGTTACTAGTATACACCAGTTGTCCTTCTGATGTCTTCCTACATTGTTACAATCAATCATACCTGTTCCCAATCAATCTCACCTCCTCAATCTCTCCTTCCCCTCTTCTTCTTTGCCTAAAACAATCCCCTATTAGAACCCACTCAAAGAGCCCATTTTCCTTTTCCTTACCCCAGCTCAATATTAACCAACAGCATTCACTAGGGTTCTTTGTGTTGCTTTTACATATAGCTGAAGTATATTTTACCAGGATTCACGGTCTGTCTTTCTTTTCTGCTTTCCCCTGCCCCTTCTCCTCCTAGACAGGCCCTCAGTTAGACTTAGGTTTTACGTATGTGACTTATGTATGTGTTGATGATCATTTATAATCTTTCGTGGTCACACACCAGTAGATGCCATCATTGAATCTGGTAGACAGGTGCTCTAGGTCCTGACAGTTCTTCACCTTCCTTAGAGTGAAGAATGAATGCTCTGCAGACCTGCCATTTCTGGGCCCATGCCGCCTCAACTGCCTTGACAAGCTCTGGAAGGAAACCCAGAGGACTGCCCGGCCCAAGGCTCCCAGCGTTTGCCAGCACATATCCATCCTCCACAGGCTGGCATCAGTTACCACAACCACACCTCTGCTTTGATGGCCCCTGACTCCTGCATAGGTCGCCTCTGTAATTTGCCCAGAAAAGGGAGTCAGAACTGTAGGCTTCACTTGGGTCCCTACCATACAGATTTCATTAGGAGCCCCCTGCTTATATTTTTCTTAAAAAAAAAAAAAAAGCAGGGGGGAAGGAATCCCCTCCCCCAATCAGTTTGTATACAAAGGCAGCAATTGAGCCTCTTGCATGGAAATCAAAGCCTGGATTATTGAATATCAAAGCTCACCATGGGGCCCGCAGCTCTCCCAGCCTGCTCCTGACCTCCCTCCTTCAGCTGCCTTCTGCTTTTCTTCTGTCAGCTTCTACCTAGACTGCCAAACCTCCCTCCTGGACTGGTTTCCCTCAGGATTAAATTCAGAGCACACCTGGTTCACAAAGACCCTTTAGTAACACTTTATTCAACAGGGTTTTCTACACACCTACTTGGCCTCCCTAGAAATATAAAAATGAGTAAGACTCAGTCACTGGTTATTATGTAAAGAGTAACTAACAGATACAGAAAATATTGCAATGCAGGGCATAGTCACAGCAAGGCCAAATAAAGGTTATAACAAATCCCTAAAGTGCATTTCTCTTTCCAAAGACTTGAGAAGAAGAAGAAGAAGAAGAAGAAGAAGAAGAAGAAGAAGAAGAAGAAGAAGAAGAAGAAGAAGAAGAAGAAGAAGAAGAAGAGGAGGAGGAGGAGGAGGAGGAAGAGGAGGAGGAGGAGGAGGAGGAGGAGGAAGAGGTGGAGAGGAAGAGGAAGAGGTGGAGAGGAAGAGGAAGAGGAGGAAGAAGAGGAAGAGGAGGAGGAAGAGAAGGAGGAGGAGGGGAGGAGGAGGAAGGAGGAGGAGGAGAAGAAGAAGAGGAAAAATTATTCAAAGCTCAGTTCTGCTATATGATTGGGGGAAACTGTTTAATTTCCTCCAGCTTCCATTTCTTCATCTCTCCATTGGATGTCAAGATGATACGAAGAGAAGGTGGTGTGTTCACTTTCCATAGCTATGGCAAAATACCTAAGACAATTAACTTAAAAGGAGAATAGGAACCAGGAGCTGATGCCTCACACCTAGCATCCTCACTTCTCAGGAGGCTGAGACCTGAGGACCTCAGTCCAAGCCAGCCCAGGTAAGAAAGTCAGTGAGACTCTTGTCTCCACTTAAACACCAAACAGCTGGAAGCAGAGGTATGGTCAAGTAAAGTGTGTTTTGGCTCATGGTTTTAGAAGTGTGTGTTATGGTTGAGATATAAAATGATAAAATGTTTCCCCCCCCCCAAAAAAAGGCTTATTTGCTGAGGGGTTGGTCTAGCTGATGGTTCTAGACCAAGTCCCCCACAAAGATTCCTAGACAATGTGAAAGCTTCAGGAAGTAGGATCTAGCTGGAGGACATAACTCACTGGGGACAGGTCTTGGTGTCATCTTGTCCCTGACCCCTTCCTTGCTTTCTCTCCGTTTCCTGGCTGTCATGATGTTTTCTGCTCCAGCATCTGAGACCAACTGACCAGGGGCTAAATCCTCTGAAATCATGAGGCAAAACAAATCTTCCCTCTTCTTAAGTTCTATGCTCTAGATTTTCTGGCTAAGGTTACACAAAAATGATAAGAGCTTTCTGTCCATAGTGGCTTTCCTTGGCTATCTGGAGCCTGTGATAGGCCAGTACACCAGGGCGGAAAGGGACCTGTTCACCTCATGACAACCAGAAATCAAAAAGCAGAAAAACAGCAAGGGCCCCAGTGACAAAATCCCCTTCAAGAGCACCCAACTTCCTAGAGACTCTGCTACAAGCAGGGCTTTAAAAACTGTTTTTGCCAAAAAACCACTGTGTCTTTACCTTAATCCATGAATTACCTAAAAGCAGGAGACAAGTTCTAGCTCTGGGCCATTCTTTGTAGCCATCTTGGAACTAGAGGGGAGTAGACAAAAGAATAGGTCACTTTCCAAGCAGGATGTCCATACCTTTTATAGTAACAAAGCCCCACCAGGCAAGACCTGAGACAACAGACTGTCAGACCACCTCCGACCATCTGAGCCCTGAGTCTGGAACTCTTCAACTGGGCATACTTTTCTCCCCTACTTGTATGTAGTCCTTTGTGGATTTAACCATGTATATAGCTTGTCTGTGCTTGAAGACTGATGAAGACGGGCTGAAGTGCTATCTTCCGGTGACTGAGTGTGCGGGTCGTGTCACTTTGTGTATGGCTCTTCATTTATGGGTAAGGACAAAGAGCCAGACCCAGAACTCCAAAAGTTTGGACCTAAAGCTCCAGGTTCAGCTTCCCTACTTCCCAATATCTCCATAGGCTGCCACCAAGCCTTTCACATGTGGTCTTTGGAAGACATGACAGCAGTGTGTAAACCTTAAATAAATGAGATGATATTCACAAATGCTCATTATAAATCCTGGGGCATCTGCAGAGAAGGGTCCACTGGTATGTTTCACACTGCAAGGAGAAAGGCCAGGCAGCTGTGCAGCAGGGGCTCTAGACTGAACATAAAATGTCCTCTCTTCCCCATCATGATGTACCTGAAGGATGGTGAGTTGGGGTACAGGAGAGCCATAAGTCTATTTTGTAAGAGTCAAAGGACCCCACTTTTGAACTGGTCTTGGTATCATCTTTTTTTGCCAGTCCTGAGGCTTGAACTCAGGTCTTAAGCACTGTCTTGGGCTTTCTCAAGACTAGGGTTCTACCACTTGAGCCACAGCACCACTTCTGGCTTTTTTTTTTATGTATGTGGTACCAAGGAATTGAACCTGGGTCTTGGTACATGCTCAGCAAGCACTCTACCAGTAGGTCAAATGCCCACCTGGTCTTGGTGTCTGTAGTAAGAAAACCCAGATTCAAGAGATGCATGGATGCCACACTTTGGGCAGAGACTGAGACCTACCCAGGGCCTTTCTGTGTGGGGCTCTCAACCACCAGCAATTGATCCTGGCACCTTGAGAAAATCACTTTTATAAGATCAAAAGATCTGGGCCTGGAGTTTGGCCTAGTGGTAGAGTGAGAACTTGCCTAGCATGAGTGAAGACCCAGGTTCAACTCTTCAGTACCACACACATAGAAAAAACCAGAAGTGGTGCTGTGGCTCAAATGGTAGAGTGCTAGCTTTGAGAAAGCTCAAGAACAGTTCTCAGGCCCTGAGTTCAAGGCCCAGGACTGGTAAATAATAATAATAATAATCAAAAGATCTATTCCTTGAGCCAATCATTCTGAGCCACAACACAAAGCTCCCACACTGAGACAGAAGAAATGGGGTTCCTAGAGTCCCACAAAGCTCTGGCTCCAGCCACTTGGGAATGGTCCTCCAATGGCCTCAGGAGTTACCCATCCCAGATTCCAAACCCAGGGGATGAACCAGAGCAGGAGATCAAGGAAAACACAGGTGGCGCAGGCAGAACAAATAGGATGAAACTTTGACCACACAGGAGGCCCTCACTACCAGGGCTGCCCAGAGTGGGGGGCATCACGGGAGGAGTCCTCTTACGATATCTGGGGCTAAGTAGGTGAGGTTAACCACCAGGAGCACACAGCAGGGGCATGGAGAGACCCACTGGGGGAAGAATGGTAGCAGAAGAGACGGAGGGGGCCAGGAAGGAGAATGGGAGGCTCCCAAAAGCTTCCCTGGCAAAAAACAGGACATGGAGGCACTTGCCTTTCACAAACCTACTCTGAAGAAACTCAACTTCAGATCTCTAATAAGGACAGGAGAGCAGACATGACCTGTGGGACAAAAGATCTCAAGGCTGCAGAGCACAGGGCCTCCCAGCCCAGCCCAGGGGATGTGAGGCGGTGCCTGGGCTGGTTCTGATTAGGCCACTGTAGGCTGGCTACGACTGAAGAGAAGATCTGAAAGAACCATGCTCTGTGCCTGGTCCCTTTGAGCTCTCATCCCCACCTCTGAAGTCAACTTTCGGAGCCTGCAGAAGAAAACAGACTGGATCCCGTAGCTACAAAGCCCAGCTGTGGAGCTGAGGGCCTACCTGGCAGCGTCCATTCCTGCTTCATTTCATTCTTGATGTAGAAAGGAGAGCTTTTCTCAGACTTTCCTCCCATTAGATTGCTCTGCCCTATAGAAATGAGGAAGTCGTTCTTTTCCAACAAAAATGAACCCTTTTTTTCCTAGTATTTGTGTGATAAAGGAGTCCAGATGAAGAAAGCCCACAAGCAAGCCATGGGAAGTCAGATACTCATAAATGAGCCTGCTCTGCTCATTGAAGAATGGTTCCTCTGAAACAGTTTCCTTTCCTCCACAACAAACCTTTTGCCTCTGAAGCAAACAATTCTACCACACCCAAATGACCAATGGTATCTGGCTGGTCTATTTCATTTCCCCACTGTAAACACAGGGTCCTCCCAAACCCTGAAAATAAGTATGTGCTCTGCGAAATCGACAGAGCCTGTTTCCTCATCCTTCTTCGATGTGAGCAAACATGTACTGGAATAAGACAGACAGGGAATATTTTCAGTCCTATAGGCCCCAAAGCAAGATCAAAAAATATTATCAGGTCTATACTTAACAATAATCATTGAAAAACTATGAGGCAGGGTGGTTCAAACCAGTAATCTTAGCTATTGAGAGAGTGGGGAGTAGAAATAAAGATAATTGTGCTTCAAGGCCAGCACGCAAGAGCTACCTCAACCACCATCATTCCAAACACATTCCAAACTAACTAGGAAAATCACAGTCTAGGCCATAAATATGAGATCCTATCCAAAAAAATAACTAAAGATGGGTTAGAGACATGGATCAAATGGTAGAGAGCCTGCCTAGCAAAAGTGAAGCCCTGAGTTGAAACTCCAGTACAACCAGTAAAGTAAGTAGATATCAAAAACTTTCTTAGCTCTTCGGGGCCATAAAGGAACAAGCAAGAACCAGCTGTCACTGTAGTTCATGATGGGCCAACGTAGACCATGTCCTCCACTGCTTCTGCCAGGATTTGTCTGCCTTTCTCAAGGTGTAAAGGTCAGTCCTACTGAGCTTGTATTTGATGGATGATTTTCCATCAATCTAGTTTCCAAGTCATTACATGCTATGGTTCGACAAGAATTCACATTTCAGGGGACAACAGTCAACCCACACAGAATTATATCAGCTACTGTGAGCCTGAAATCATATATGAAAAATGTATACAAAGCTGGCGCTGGTGGCTCACACCTAGCATCCTAGGTACTCAAGAGGCTGAGATCTGAGGATCACAGTTACAAGCCAACCTGGGCAAGAAAGTCCATGAGACTGTAATCTCCAGTTAACTACCAAAAAGTCAGAAGTAGAGCTGTAACTCAACTGGTGGAATACTAGCCTTGAGTACATAAAAAGCTCAGATTTGGAGCTGGGAGTTTGTCCTAGAGATAGAGTGTTTCCCTAGTATGCACAAAGGCCTTGGTTTGATTCCTCGTTACCACATACATAAAAAAAAAGCTGGAAGTGGTGCTGTGAATCAGTGGTAGAGCTCTAGCCTTGAGTAAAGCCCAAAGACAGTGCTCAGGCCCTGAATTCAAGCCCCAGAGCTGGCAAAAAAAAAAAATTAACCTCGGGTGCAGAATCCAGGGCCTGAGTTCAAACCTCAAACCTCAGAACCAGCACCAATTTTTTTTAAAAATAAAGTTTGTATGGAACAGTTGGCAAGCCATAGTTTTCACCTAAGGAAAAGAGAATGAATTTTGCAAGAGTCTAAGTTGTGGTAATTTAGTACCAGAAAGAATTTTACTCAGAGCTACACAAGAATAAAGAATCAGGTTCAGGTGCTGGTGGCTCATACCTAAGATCCTCAGATCTCAGTTCAAAGCCAGCCCAGGTAGTAAATCTGTGAGTCTCTTATCTCCAATTAAACACCAGAAAACCAGAAGTGGTGCTGTGCCTCAAAGCAGTAGCCTGAGCAAAAGAACTCAGGATCAGGGCCTAGACCCTCAATTAAAGTGTCATGACCAACAACAACAACAACAAAAAATAAGAATAAAGAACCATGAAACGAAGGGTGGGCTTATTCTTTAGAAACAAGCACACCTATAATTCAAGAGCCACTTCTGTCCCTTGTTACCTATGTTACCTGAAAAAAACTCTTAACCTCTCTCACTTACTGTCCTCCTGGTAAAAAGAAAATAACTATGCATAATCCCCGATGCTTGGAAAGCAGAAATAGGAAGATTATGTTTCAAGGAGAGCCTAAGCAAAACAGTGAGACCCTATCTCAAAAAAAGAAAAAGTAAAAATGTTAAATGTGATGGCGTAATCTCTTCTGCCAACTTACTGGAGAGTCAGAAACCGGAGGATTATGGTCCAAGGCTACCTCCAGGCAAATACCTGAAATTCTATGTGGGAGAAAAAATTAACCAAAAAGACAAAAGAGAATGAGAGGCATTGATAAAACAGTAGACTACTCGCCCAACAAGCATGAGGCCCTGAGTCTAAACTGCAGCATTGCATTGCAATACATATATATATATGAAGGGCAGTGAGTCTGGTTGTACATGGCCTACACCTTGGTCATGCCCTCTGACGGAATGTGAGGGGAGAGATACCATATGCTCCTCCCTGAACATCCTATGATTTCAGACGCTCCTTTGTCCTTAGTCCTCCAGATACAAAGAAACTCTAGCTAAACTTCATTCACTTTAATACTATATGAGTAAGGACTTATTTGCACAATCTCATGCATCCCTGGAACCCTACAAACCAGCCAAGGCATATGTAGCATCTACTCTGCAGAACAAAAAACACATTAGACCTGGGGTCAGAGAATCTGAGTCAGAATCTAAGTGTGCCATACCACTGTTACCTCCTTGAGCCTGTTCTTCTGTCTCCCTTGGCCTCCATTTTCTTTATTTGTAAAAGAGTTATCTAGTCTTGTGAGAGAATGTTCATCAAAATGCCAGGAACAGCATCTGGACTCTGCCAAGAACCAGTAAATACGAATGCAAACACAACAACAAGATGACAAAATGAGACTCGATCTAGCCAAGTGTTGACATGTTTCTTCAGGCCATATGTGGTGGGAAATGTCAGAAGAGATGACTTAAAAGCCACACAGTCTTTTCATAAGTGATCCTCGGGGGATTGGTAAATTCTGTAAGTCTCTGGATGTACAAAATAGTTGCCAAATCCCAGAACCTGCTGACCTTTGGGGATGTCAAGGTCAGACTACTCAATTTCTCAATATTTTCCCCTTCCCTCACTCAAATCCCAAGGTCTGATGCTTCTATAGGAGTACTGTGGTCTAAGTCTATTAGTGATCACACTTCGGGGTGAATTCATAGAACAAAGTTCTTGTCTCCACTTGTAGTGCCTTGTAGAAATGTCTTTTAAAACTCTCCATCTTTTTTTGCAAAATTTTCTTAAACACCTTCTAACTGTTAAGTCTATGGTAGAGACAACAAATACAAAAATGGATAATGCCAGTAACACCTGATGTACAGAGGACAAAATAAATACTGACGTTCCATAATGACTAATTTTCCCCAGGAACTCAAAAAGGATTTTGTGACTGGGCACCAGTGACTGACACCTGCAATCCCAGCTACTCAGGAGACTGAGATCCAAAAACACGAGACCAGCCTGGGCAGAACACTCTTTGAAACTCCATTTACAAAATAACCAGCAAAAAGCAGAGCTCAAGATATACCTCAAGTAGCAAAGGACAAGCCTAGCAAGCAAGCTGAGTGCAAGACTCTGGGTTCAAACTCTAGGACCACCAAAAAAGGGGATGGCACATAGAAAACAGCATTGATAAGGATGAGAAAGCTCTACAGGCAAAGCAAAGGCTAACAACAGCCCAAGATGCTTAGATACAACTGGGGGAAAAGTCCTATACAGCTCAGCATTTGGGACAGGTAACACAAGAGCCCAAGCTCCTAGATACTAAGAATATAATGCTAATTACTCAGTGTGTACATGGAATCACTGGTTGACTGACAGACAAATGCAGAAACCTAGACACTTCTATAGTCGGTCCTCCCTAGATTGTGCTGCACGATAATACAACTATACCAAAGTTTACCAACTTCACCAAAGAAGCTCAATATTTCCAATCACACACTTAAATTCTTGTTTTCAGGACACTGTCAGATGAACTTAGCTGGGCTCTGCTGGAGGCAGCCAGGCCTGCTCAAGCTCAACTGGTCTACCATGGTCTCCCATTAGCTTCTCTTCCCATTCTGGAACCCAGGATGCAGGAACAAACACAATTAGAGGGGAGCCCACTGTTCTCATGGGGGAGAGATGATGCAAGAGGGTTCCAGCCACAGGGCTCCAGCACACTTAAAATCTCAAGAAACAGCAAATGTTGAAACCTGGTACCCAGGGTGTAGGGCCTTTGGGTAGTAAGTCATGGAGCGCCCCTTTGTGGATAGAAGTCACCTTGCCTCTTCTGCCTGTCTGGGAAGGTCACACAAAATGGTGCCATCTATAAGGAACACAATTCTAGCATGTAAACTGAGAAACAAATGCTTGTTCTGGGTGTGTGTGTGTGTTTATAATGGAGCTTGCACTCGGGGCCTGCATGCTCTCCCTTCAAATTTTTTCACTTAAAACTGGTACTCTATCACTTGAGCCACAGCTCCACTTCTGGCCTTTTGCTGGTTAACTAAGAGTCTCATGGACTTTACTGCCTGGGCTGGCTTTGAACCATGATGCTCAGACTGTAGCCTCCTAACTAGGAATATAGTCTGAGTGGTTTGTTTGGTTGGTTTTCCCAATAAAATGATCTGGTCTAAGATAGTCCAAACAGGACTGTGACAATTGCCTCTGCCTCTGTGCTCCATCAGCCATTCATGCCAAGGCTGCCAATAGATAACAGGGCAGAGTCTTCCTTGTTCACCTCCAGCATGGAATAGAATTAGTCATTGAGGAGGGTGATAGGGCCTTTCTTGGTTTCATCACACCAACATTGACAGTCAGTAAAGAGTATTATGTGCTGAGTGTTTTGGCCAAGAACAGCAAGGAACCATGGAGCTGGGCGAGAGGCCATGAGAAGGAGTCATGAGAAGGGAGTAGCCACGTGCGTGAATCAGGATTGTGTTAGGAAAGGAGAGTGAATCATGGGTCAGCCACTAGCAGTCCCATGAATGCATAAGAATGGACTCAGGGCTGACTTGACAAGATTTGACTTTAGGAGTTCTCCTTCTGTCATGATTTTCCTCCCACTTTCCTGGTCACCCTTTATCGACCAAGGCAGACTTTACATCTTCACTGTCTAAGAGTTCTTATTTCTCCCTAGCATTTGAAGTTTAGGCTCATCCTTCTCAGACGTCAGCTAGTGCCTTGTACTAACAATTCCAAGTCCATGTCATGAAAACTGACTGCCTCTGGACTACAGGTACCTACCTGTGTCTTACCAACATTCTCTTCTATCTCCTCTTTGTTATTGGCACTCCATTCATCCAGATGCAGAATTCTGGAACCTTCCTAAAGCTTTTCTCATCACAATCAGTTTCCATGTGCTGTCTTATCTGTCCCCTAACTATCTCCAAGTCTTCTGCTTGGCCCTCTCTTCTGGATGTCTGAAATAACCTCTCAAGTGGTCACAACAGTTCGTCCATCTGTGGCTCACTCTTCAATGGTTCCATGTGTACTGAGTCATTCTCCACCTTGAACACCAAAGATTCTGTCAAATGAAAGTCTCAACAGTTTCTGGCCTACAGGGCTTGTTGCGACATTCACATTATACTACATACCTGTAACAATGGTCTGGTAGGCTCTATGGTGTTTCTCTCACTCACCTCTCCATGCTGTTCTCTTTCTATCCCACCCATGTTAAATCACCACCTCCAGGCATTTGTGCCTCTGGGTGTCCATTCAGGCCCTTGCTCTGCCATCTTCCTGCCCCACTCACTTCTATGCAAGTGCTGCTTTTGATCCAGGGTCTCTACCCTTAGGCTCTTAGCTCCTTCTTTGTTCTTCTTCTGGAAGTTACCAAGGACATCCTAATCTGTTCCTCTCAGTCAACTGGGGACGGGGGATAGAAGGAAGTGGACCATCACTGCACCTTTAGTACCCCACAAAAAATTAGTGGACTTTATTACATAATGAATGAAATATAGACAGATCACTTTATTTTCTGAGCATGGCTCACTCATCTAAGTAAGAACTCATGGAGAGCCTTCTACTGTCAGGTGTCAGGATTACCCAGGTGTTATGTCCTGCTACTGCAAAGCCAGAGTCACATTCTAGTAAGGTTTTCACTGATAAATAGAGCAAGAGAAATGGGTGTGGTGCAAGTGAGAGAGCACCTGCCTAGTGAGTGTAAATCCCCGAGTTCAAACCCCATCGCCACCAAAGGAAAAGATAAATAAACCCACAAGGAGAGTTCATTCACTTGTTCTCTTACTCACTTATTCCTTCATTCGTTTAATGCTTATTTAATGAGCAACTCCCTGCCATGCCATTTTAGCTCTATCACACACACACATATCTAATACTGATTTAGGGTTTTTGTTCTCCCTCCCTCCTTCCCTCCCCTCAAACTAGGAGACATGTGAGTTACACTATAATAATCGTTGAATATTTGGGCAGATGGTTATGTATGGAGGGATAGTAGAGGCACAGCCCCACATCTTCCCCTTAATATGTTCTGATAGATCCCGGGTGTTTTTAATTCAATCAATCAGAAAAAATTTTAGACTTAATCCATAACCATGACACCTCTTACTCTGAGATATTTCCTGGATCAGAGGATTTTTTGTGAGCAAGTAACATAGACGGATGAATTTTGCACAAACTTCACCCACTTTGTTTCTGAGACCTGAGGAACCTCAAGGTCACATCTTCCACCCTCCAGCTCCCAAACAAGACAAGAACCAAAGGAAATGGATGTGCCTAGTCCGGGAGCTCGCTTTCATGAAGGCACATTTCTGGAAGGACCCAGCCAGTCAGCCCCGAGGGAGCAGAAGCTCCAGCACAGGGCCTCATAAACTCTTCCCACGGAGAACATTCCTAAAGTTCCATTTCCCTCTGGAAACTGACACACAGTTCTGCCTTCCCCCAGAGGAGACACACGCATGCCATCATCATTCCACAGGCCCCATCTGAGGAAGAAGGGTCACAGGCTGGCCTTCCAGCCAGAGCCTGCTTTGAACCTGATGGGAAACCATAGCCTAAGGGCCTCCCATCCCTTTACCTTTTCGGTATCCTAGCCAACATAAGTAACCTTTTACGTTTTCATTTCAGTCCTAAGGCCTGGCCTCTGTCCCTGAGCCTCTTGGAGCTCAAGGCTAGCATCCTCACTTCTGGCTTTTTGAGTAGTTTACTGTAGATAAGAGTCTCATGGACTTTCCTGCCCAGGCTGTCTTTGAACTGAGATTCTCCTGAGGGATCCATCTTTGGCTTCCCCATATCCCTTCATGGTCTGTCCGCCATGCTCATTCTCCATGTCTTATTTCTGTCCAAACTCTTCTTCAAAGTTACTAAAACATATTTTAAATATTTTTAAAAGAAGACCTGCCATTCCAGATCCAATCTTTCCATAGAACTTGACAATGTAAGTTGTTTGCCTGCTTGTAAGGTTCTTCAGAAAGGAAACCCACCACAGGGTTCAGTCAGAAAAGAGATTATTGGGTGGAGAACAAACTGCCTGCCCAGCACAAGGTGGAGGCACGTGGAGACATAGGGGAAAGAAAAAGAGAAAAAGAGGAGGGGACTCATGGTGAGCCAGATTACATAGGGAAAGGCAGAAGTCAAGACCACAGAGGACATGGAAGTGTTCTCAGAGCCTGGGGAAGCTCTCACTGTCTGAGGGAGAGGTGACCAGAGTGGTTCAGGAAATGACCTCAGCAGATGAGGAAGTGACCTTGGAGCCTGGAATCCTTTGCAGACTCACAGTCAGGTGATTGACAGTCAGGTGATTACCGGTTTCAGGCAGGTGAAGAAGATGAAAGAAAGGGGCGGGGCCAGGGGGACAGACCAAACACCGCTATTAAGTCACAAAAATTCTCTAAGCCTGTGTTTCTTCATTTGTTAAAGGAAAAGATCAGAATTCCCACCTTACAGTCCTGGCTTTCTAAACCATGTAATAAGTGCCTTATGATTCCCAGGATAACTTCCTACCTCTTGATAACTCTTGCCTGAAATAACTTCAAATGCATGTGTCTCCTCCAGAAGTTGAGAGTATGCCTTGGATTTTGGAAACCTATAACTTTCCCTCCAGTCCTCCTTTTCTCAAGTACATATCTACATGTGGTCTCAGTCTCAAGTGGCCTGTAGGAAAATATTCATATTAATCCTTCAATATTAATCTTCCTTCCTGACCTATTGATGTTCCTGCCTTTCCTCAAGAAATTTCCAGAAATTTAATCTTTTCTTCCCTCGCCCAATAATACCATCTGTTTCCCTCTCCAGCCTAACACCTCTCACAGTTTAGCTGGTTATCAGCTACAACATCAATTCCATGGAGTAAGGGAGTCTCAGGGGTGCTGTGGCAAAAGAAGAAAGGATCTCTCGAAGAAATGTGATTCTTCTAGGAAAGTCCATAAAACCTAATTGGATGAGGAAAGGCAAGTTATATTTCTATGAATTCTAAAACTGACTATAACTTACGAGTGCTGCTGGGGTTTTGTTGTTGTTGTTGTTGTTGTTGTTGTTATTGTTTTAATCAAAGCAGAAACACAAGCACACACAAAGACAAAGCATGAGCGCCATCTCATGGAGAAGCATGCCACTACACCCTGCTGCTGGGAATTCACACCACACTCTCCCTCCCAGACGTGCTGCCACCTGCAGGGCAGTCAGCCTATGCCCCCGTGTCTCACAGCTTTCCATCCCCTTGGCCAGCCAGAGCAGCAGCAGTAGCAAGAACTGATACAGATTTTACTATCTGCATAGTACAATGCTAGCATGACCTTGGGTTCATCATGTGACCTCTAAATCATAGAAGCCCAAAGGCCACCCCCTGTCATACACTGAGGCTATTATCTAGCCATGCCCTGCCCACGTCTCCTGCTACAGCTCAATGTCTCTCTAAACCTATGCTTTCTGCTTAAAACTCACATTCACTACAGCTCCAGCTGCCCTGCCAGCTGCCCACGGGCCAAAGCCGTGCCCACTTTCTGAGCCTTATGGGAATACCACCTTTTTTTTTAAATGCCAGTACTGGGGCTCAAACTCAGGGCCTAGGCCCTGTCCCTTTGCTTTTTTGCTCAAGTCTGATATAACTTGGTCCATAGCTTCACTTCTGGCTTTAGGGGTGGTTAATTTAGAGATGAGGGTTTCATGAACGTTCCTGCCCACCCTGCCTTTGAACCTCGATCCTTTGATCTCAGCCTCCTGAATAGCTGGGACTACACATATGACCACCAGTGCCAGGATGAAACCTCACTTTTAGACTGGACTTCAGTGTCCAAATACAAAGCCACCAAAATTCACAAGAGCTTTGAACTCCTTGGATGGATGGCCTGTATCCTCCGGCTGTACCACAGGGCAGACCCTCCCACCCCTTAGATTCCCAGTGGACACCTGCTGTCAGCCTTTCCCTTCACCTCCAGGACACAGCATCCCATCATGTCTTACCCACCAAAGACCCCCAACATGCCTTCCAAGAGCCTGGAAACCAGCAAAGCCAGCCCAATCACAACCCTTATCTTGCAGAAGGGTCTTATCTAGAGGAAAGATCAAACCCATCCATAATGCAAGTGGGCCTTGACCAATCAAGTAAAGGAACTGTGATCTCACCTGAGCAAGGAGGAACTTTTCCAACAGTCACCGGACTCAGTCTCTGTCTCTTCCTGAGTCTTTAGCCTGCCAGCCAATTCTGTAAATAGTGACTTTATATGGCTCACTCTCTCTCCTCCTCCTCCCTACCCTTCTGTCCTCCCTCCCTCATTTCTATTTCTCTGGAGAAGGCTGACTCACACTGAAAAGAACCACTGTGATTAATTCAATTCAACTAACCCTGGAAAGCAAATGAAACTATCTTTAGCTGGCTGCGCACCTCTGAGACACCTGCTGAGTTGCTCAAGCTGGAAATGAAATGGCTAGAAGTGAGGACTATTCTTAACCAAAAATTCACAGTCTCTGTCCATCCTGTGAGAGGGGTCCTGTCCTCCAGTACCCACGCCTCCCCACACTTTCCTTCCCCTTCTCTCCTTCCTCATACCTCAGCTGTCTATGTCTATCCTCCATAGTGACTTTTGTGTTTTATTCATGGTTTGTTTGTGGTTTTTGTTTGTTTGTTTTCCAGATGACTATTGCCAGTCCTGGGGCTTGATCTTAAGATCTGGGTGGGTGTAATCCCTGAGCTTTTTTGGGGGTCAAGACTAATACTCTATCACTGGAGCCACAGCTCCACTTCTGGCTTTCTGATGGTTAGCTGGAGATAAGAATCTCATGGACTTTACTTCCCAGGCTGGCTTTGAGCTGCAATCCTCAGATCTCAGCCTCTTGAGTAGCTGGGATTACTAGCCCTACCCCTTGAGCCACAGCACCATTTCCCGCTTTCTAGGGACTAATTGGAGATAGGAGTCTTATGGTCCTTAGTGCCCAGGCTGGCTTTGAACCTTGATCCTCAGACCTCAGCCTCCTGAGTAGCTAGGATTACAGGCGTGAGCCACTGTCCCCCGCTGTGATTTTTTTTTTTTAAGGACACAGGGAACCTAATAATTATGTGGCTTGGTGATGTAATTATCACAATAAACCTGAGAAACTTCCTCCCCAGTTCACAGGTAAAGAATAGTCTCAGAGAAGTCCCACCACTTACCCACAATGACGGGGACCAGCAGGAACCTGCACTGAGTCCGGATCTCAGCGCCTGCCAGCCTGGCCACGTTCCAAAATGCAGCCTGGTTTGCTCACCCCCAACAAAAGATGACACCATCAGCTCTGCATCCAGCCTGGGTGGTCAGGGTCCACCATATAACCCATGCAGAATCCACGGACAACTCATTGGGTTTCTCCATAGGAACACCAACTTTACCACTCCAGCAGCACACAGCGGCGGCCAGAGCAGTAAACCAAAATCAGAGCTCTGATCCACACACACCCCGGTTAAACACCTTTGG
Source organism: Megascapheus bottae (assembly GCF_031878675.1). Classification (NCBI taxonomy): domain Eukaryota; kingdom Metazoa; phylum Chordata; class Mammalia; order Rodentia; family Geomyidae; genus Megascapheus; species Megascapheus bottae. The sequence continues at coordinate 55,089,444 of NC_143517.1, forward strand.
TGCCATAAGAATTTCCTGCCTCTCCTCACTATCTGTCAGGGAGGCAGACAAGGCTGAGTCTTCAGATGGGGAGCCAGCAGCCTGGCCACCCTGGCACACTGGAAGGGCAAGGAGGTAATGTGGTGGCTGGGAGCTTGGCTGGGCACAGCAGGGAGCCTTGGGAGATGTGCCACAGAAGGATTAGCAGCCATACTCCTACATCATCCTTCCTGTTGGTTAAGAGGACAAATGTGGCCCGGCTTCTTTGTGCCCCCCTCAAGCTCTGTGTTTTCTATGGCATCACTCTCTTTCCAAAGAGGCTGACCCCAAAGCTCTTCCTGCCATTTCTTGCAAACCCCCGGTGAATGGGATCCCTGACCTTCCTGGGAATTTGGTTCTGATTGTGGGGGGAAAGCATTGCTCCACCCACCTCATTTTTCAATCCAGCTTCCTAGGAGACACCAAGAGGCCTTCAGGCTGATTCCAGAGTGATTTTTGGCAAGAGGGGGACTAAGGGAGACCAGGCTTTCTGCCAGATTCTGTTCCTATGAAAAGCCAGTTAGTTCTTTCTGACCAGACGTATAAAATGGTCTATAATAAATGTCTCCTGAAAATGTCGGGGGAATTTTTTTTTTCCATTTTTACATGCTATGGTTATAAGAGAGTCATTGAAGCTCAGAATTAGTCATGCCAGTGGTGGAAATCAAAATCTAATCAAGAAGGAGCTGGGGGAGGAAAGGAAGAGGGAAGGAGAGAGGCAGGGAGATGCCTGAACACTCTAGTCCTTCTATCTATGTTTCTTTCTAGCAGCTGCAAAGGTCAGGGATTCATGTTGTAAATCTGTTTGGCATGTTGAGGTGAGACCTCTGTGGGATATAATGGTTTAGAAAGAGAATGAGGTAGAGGCCAGCAGTGAGCAGTACAGCCTCAGTCAGTCCCCACCCCGTAGGCAGGGTGCCTGAAGACCTCTGGCTTGCAAACAGGAGGTCGAGACTGCTCAGTCTTCATAACCATGCCACTTTGTGAGTTGTGCCATTTGTCTGAGAACTCTACTATCATTCAAGTCCCGTCATAACAGAACTTGGCCTTTCCAACATTATATCTCAGATGTACTTGAGTGCCTATACTGTTTCAGCCAAAATTAAATTTGAAGTTTTTTTTCTTCTTCTTCTTCTTTTGATCAGTCACAGAGCTTGAACTTTGGACCTGGGCGCTGTCCCTTAGCTCTTCAGCTCAAGGCTAGCACTCTACTACTTGAACCACAGCTCCACTTCCTGGGTGTGTGTGTGTGTGTGTGTGTGTGTGTGTGTGTGTGTGTGTGTATGCAAGTCCTGGGGCTTGAACTCAGGGCCTGGGCTCTGTCCTTGAATCAAAGCCAGTACCACTTCCAGCTTTTTTGGTAGTTTTAGCTGAGATAAGAACCTCACAGACTTTCCTACCCAGGCTGGCTTTGAACCATGATTCTCAGATCTCAGCCTCCCATGTAGCTAGGATTACAGGCATGAGTCCTCAGCACCCAGCTAATTGCTATTTTATTATACTTAGTATAATTGTCATTGCTAGATAACATTTATGAAGAGCTTAACACCATTATGCTACGCATATCACTGTTTTCCCAGCTAATACCACAGAAAAGTCTTCAGAAAACAAAAGTGCCAGTAAACTGCTCCTGTAAATTCATGTGTTCACTTAGCAAAATTAAATAGATGTCAGTTTGCCTTTAGAGAAAGGACCTTCTCAGAGCCCTCAAAAAGCTAATATTTGGGCAGGAACTCTAGCACCTTCCCAGGTTTCTTAGCTCATAGGGTCTTTTTTCCCACCAGCACACATGTTTCTATCTACAGATCAGCGCTTCTCAGTAGCTGAGCACGACCTGGCCTCTCCAGCCCTTTCCTATGGGGCTCCTCAACAGTCCTCCACCAGCTCCATGCTTCTTGGGGCCCTCTCCACTTCCTGTGTGTTGTCTTCTTCAGAGGCCTCTCCAGTCCCAGCCTGAGCCTCCCTGCCTGGCTTCTCTAGCAGAGGTCCATCACATGCCTCTTCTCCACATCCCCTCTCATTCACTAAATGGCAAGCAAAAGCCAAGTCAGAGTTCCACCCAAAACATAACTATGATGGTGATGATAGCGTGCAGTCCCACGATATCATCTTTCTACTGTGCTGACTGACACTTGTAAACATGACTCAACAAAGCTGGACTCCTAATGAGCTAATACAGATGTTCTAGCTTCTCCATTTTTCTAAAAATGTTGCAAAATTCAATACGCACAGGGTATGCTAGGTCAAGGCCAAGTTTCCTTGAGCAAAAAACTAGCAAGAATGCTGGGGAGTGTAGGTAAAAAGAACAGCTTAGTCCATTTCTGGCTAAGAAATAATTTCCTGTGTCACAGGCTTCTCTCCTATGGTCCCAGTTGCCACCGTGTACAATGTACTGTCACTGGAAGCATCAGCAAAGGAAAGATTGAATCCTGACCCCTGCTGAGTTTCTGCAGCACTTAGGCCTTTCCACAAGTCAGGCTGACATTACAAGAAATATTTGTTCTGGCCCTGACCACTAAGTATTCAAGAAAGCTCACATTTTCTTTCCACCTTTCAGTCAGTGTAATGGATTCACAGACATAACTGAAAAACTCAATTGGTATTTACTGAGCAGTAACTAAATGCCTCGTGTAATCAATGCTATTAGCCAGCTTCTTTTAAGAAGGGCAAGTCCAAGAAAAATAGCCATTCAAAAAAATACATAAAAGGCCCTGATGGCAGAGACTGGCTTGTCTATAACATACGTATGTCCTTTCCTCATCAGAAATACTAATCCAATGTAATTAAGGGCAGAAATGCACCTCAGCCGAAACTGAAAACATCCTCATCTCTTTTTCAGTGTGACCATGAGATTAATGTTGGCCAAAGATGGTTAGTAGAGTGTGAACTTTCAGGAGGTTTGCTGAAACAGAAACTGATGCAACCAAGAAGGTCATTCCTTTTGCATTGCCTCCCAGCCTCTGTCCTGCTACCTAAGATACTTCTATAAAAATTGGAGCTCCAACAGCCATCTTGTACCAGGAGGTAAGCTCGAGACGTAAGCCTTGGAATAGAAAAAGAGAAATGATGCTGACTTCTTAATGATTCCATGAACTCTTCCTGACATTCTTAAACTGGGCCTGGCCACTGTCCCTGAGCTCTTTTTGCTCAAGTGTAAAGCTCTACCACTTCGAGTCACAGCACCACTTCTGACTTTCTGGTGGTTAATTGGAGAAAAGGGTCTCACAGATTTTCCTGCCCAGGCTGGCAGATCTCAGCTTCCTCAGAAGCTAGGATTATAGTCATAAGACACCAGTGCCCAGCTACACTTGTCTTCTATTACATCAGAAAATAAACCTTTAACATAAGTCATTACTTGATGTTCTCTGTTGCCAGACACTATCATATCCACAAAGAATTCATGTATCTGGAGTTTGATCCTCATTTTAACAATAGTAAGTGCTGGCAGGACCTTTAAAATGTCCTCTAAAAAAGAGTTCACAGTAACATTGGATTAGCATTTAACCAAACAACTAGGCTGTCTGGGTTATTCAAAGTAACACATAAAATTGATCATTATGCCCTAGCTAAGGAATCAGCCTCCTTCTCAAATCTTGCCTGTCATTTTGGCAGTGGGAAAGAAAATGGCAGGCAAATTATAATGCTTTTCGCATTTCCTAATGAAATGGAGATAAGAGCTTCACAGACATTTCCTGCCTAGTCTGGCTTGGAACCTCAGTCCTCAGATCTCAACCTCTTGAGCAGCTAGGATCACAGGTTGAGCTACTGGCACCTGGCTGAACGGACATTATTTGGAGAAGACAATACTGAATTCTAACCAAGGATCTGGCATCCCAGCATACTTTCTCTAAGGAGCAATTTCCTGAATCATAATTACTCTGGTTGGCAAAGAATGCTCCACTGTTGCTTGGGCCTAAGGCATCAGCTGGAGACAATAAAGGACCAGGGTTCCAGGAGATTTCAGGCTACAGCCAATACAGCTTCCTCCTGCCTTCCGGAGAGCTTGTCCCATTCATCCCTCTGACAAGCAAGTTCCTGAGCCAAGTCACTAAACCATGGTGAGGAGGCCTTTGCAAGACTGTTGAAGTCTCGCTCATTTCAGACCAGGGCTGGAAACTGGAAACTGGCTGGTGGAATTCAAGCTTCCCCAAGCAGGTGCAACCAGGGTCAATATTATCAGATGATGAACCAGTTCTGATCAATTCTCATTTCATACACCCCCACATCCAAGTCAAAAGTCAAAAGGTTCACTTCTTGCATCCCAGGGGCAGTAGCCTGAGCATGATGCACTGAAGAGGCACGCTCCAGGCTGTCCAGTCAAAGGAACACACACACTCAACACAAAACTGGGACAGGACAGAGGCAGAGCCTGGAAGAGCCTGTCCTTTATTCCTGCCCCCCATCCTATCCCCCAACCTGTCCCTGTATAGCTCTCATTTCTGCCATTAGGTGATCTACTTGCATCTTCTAGAAAAGTCCTCTGGGTCTTCAGGTGAGCCAGAGCCAAGCTCCCTGTCGGACAAAGGGAACATCCAATAAAGAGAACATGTGGTTGGACCTGGCACCTCACGTTTGTACTCGTAGCTGCTCAGGGATCTGAGATCCAAGAATTATGGTAATTCCAAGCAATCAAATCTGAGACTTTTGCCTCCAATCAAATAGCAAAAAGCTAAAAGCAGAAAGGTGGCCCATCAGGGCTCCCGTACAGGCTCACACCTGTAATCCTAGCTACTCAGGAGGCTGAGATCTGAGGATTGTGGTTCGAAGCCAGCCCGGCACTAAAGTCTGGAAGACTTTTCCAATTACCCACCCCAGAAAACTGGAAGTGGCACTGTGGCTCAAAGGGTAGAGCGATAGCCTTGAGCTGAAAGCTCAGGGACAGTGCCCAGGCCCAGAGTCCAAGCCCCACAATGACCAAAAATCAAAAAAAAAAATGTGGCCCAAGTGCTAGTCACAGCTATGAATGAAAAAAGCAGAGTAAGAAGATAAGGCCAATGCGAGAGGGAGGGAGGAAGAAGGGAGAGAGAGAGAGAGAGAGAGAGAGAGAGAGAGAGAGAGAGAGAGAGAGAGAGAGAGAGAGAGAGAGAGAGAGAGAGAGAGGGAGAGAGAGAGATAACATATGAAGAAAAGTGCTTAGAGAATGCAAAGATGTATTCAAATAACAGGCACAGTTGGCTCATATCTATAATCTTAGCTATTCAGGTGACTGAGCTCTGTGGATCAAGCTTAGAAGCCGACCCAGGCAGGAAACTCCTTGAGATTCTTATGTCCAATTAGCCACCAATAAACCAGAAGTGGAGGTGTGGCTCAAGTGACAGAGTACCAGCCTTGAGTGAAAAAGCTAAAGGACAGTACCCAGGCTTGGCACCAGAAAGGAGGAGGAGAAGGAGGAAGAGGAGAACATTGCATTTGAGTTGAATTTTGTTTCAGAAAAATACATGAGAAGTGTTCCAAATGCACAGTGTTGTCCAAAAAAGAGAGGAAAAAAAAAGAGTCACTGCACAGTGTAAAAACATAAAATAAAACTGCCAAGATGCCAACCTTGCACAAACACATCTATCTTTGTCAGGCCCAGTGTCAAACCAGATCACTCTTATCTTCAAGCTAAGTTTCCCTTACAGAACCAAAATATCCAGTTCTGTTGAAACCTCTGGACTGGCTTCCCACTAAAACAGCTCAGTGCTGGAGGCCACCTGAGAGCTGGGAGTTGGGGAGAGCAGGAGAAGAGACCACACCATTCACTGACTTCATTTCTTGGTTTCTGGGCTTCACATGTGAAACCAGAGCAGCCTCGTCACCAGGCTGGCAGGCCTTCAAAATCTATCTTTTCTATTGCTAAGACAAATTCAAATGTTTGCACCAGCAGAAGCAGCAGGGACCAGAACAAACCAGTCCTGCCCCCTACCCCCAGGGAAGAACTCACTCCAAAAGCATTGCACCCAGCAAGGAGGAAGCAGAGTGAGAAGGGGAGCTTGGGCATTCATCAGAGGTTAGTGGGAGTCGGCTCCTTCTGCCTGGACTCCTGTGGGGATCCTGTGGCCTGCCAAGGGCGGGAGCCATGTTTTGTTTGCATGTGGGTCCCCGTAGTGGAGTAGCAAATGTACAATGACAGTCTCCTGTGGGGAGAATGAGGAGGAAGGAATCCTCCCCCAGAAACCTTACAGCCAGCTGCCAAACAAGTGTGGCAACAACTGCTGCCCAGGTGCATTGCACACCTGTTGTGCACCCCGCTTTGGAGAGCAAAGGCAATGCAGAAAGAACCAGGCATCATTCATCTGTCAAAGTGTTTTTAGTATGGTGACAGAGGAGGGGACGAGCTGACAAATGGGTCATGCTTAGCAAATGCAATGCACATCATAATTCATTAGGGCCAAATTGAGACAAGAGGTTACATAATACTATAATACTATAATGCTATAATGCTATAATGCAAAGATTCCCAGGAAGAGTCTGAAAATCAAACTACCTGAGTCCCTTACTACCTGAATGATGTTGGGCTTCCTTCAGCTAATATATTTGGAGCATCTATGCTATATCAAGCATTGGTCTGAACACTAGGGAAGTAACAAAATGGACAAATGCAAACATCTGCCCTGCAAAATAAACAGGCTCAGCATTTAGGGCCCCTACATAACAAGAATATGGTGATATTGGATTTTGTGATACTCTAATGGCAGACCCCGGATTCTTTATTTTGCTTCAGGATTTTTTTTTCAAACTTGGATGTCAAAGGTGTAACCATCTAGGGCTAGGCTATAAAAACTTAACTTCTCTTTTTTGAGGAGGGAACTATTTATGGTTTTTTTTGCTTTATTTCCCTTTTAAATACTTTTATTATCTTTTAGTTGTTCCAAGTAGCTGCCACTCAGCCAAGCAGTTGATGAATTCAATGCATCTTGATCGATGTTACCCTTTCAACATTCTCAACTACCCTCTTGAAAGTACTCATTACCTGGTATTAGGCTTTGACTTAGTCTTTCTAAAGAATTATATTGTGTGTGATCTCCAAATAGTCTATCTTCTAACCCCTCCAAACATCGAGGGGTTTCCATGTTCATAAAAGTAAAATGCAGAGGACTGGAGAAGACATTCTCAGTTCTCCATGCAAACCAGGACCCCTGAAGTACAGATCTGATGGGTCAAGTTTTCACTTTCACTGGGCCATATTTAGTGGTGGGAGAGTTCTTTGTGTGTCTCTCTGTACAAAGCACTTTATTCCAACAACCCATCTGTCTGTACTGCCCAGAAGTCCTGAGAGTATTGTTTCCCTCAGCCCATCTGCATCTGGGTTGGGACCCTGTCCCTTTAAAGTTGTACATGAGCCAGTGCCTGTGGCTCATGACTATAATCATAGTTACTCAGGAGGCTGAGACCTGAGGATCATAGTTCAAAGCTAACCCAGGCAGTTAAGTCCATGAGACTCTGGCAAAAAGCCAGAAGTAGAACCTGGCTAGAGAACTAGCCTTGAGTAGAAAAGCTAAGGGACCCTTCCCTGGACCTGAGATCAAATCCCAGTCGTGGAACAAAAAAAAAAGAGTGTACATGATGGCATGACGGAGGATAGCCCCAAGATTTGGAAGTGAAAAACCCTGTGAAGTCTACGTGGCAGGTGGGCATCTCCAACAGATCTGATTTTTGCTGGAAAGGACTCCTGGACAATAGGTGGCACTGTTCCTGCTAATAATCAAGCCACACCACTTGGCTATTTTTCATTTTTGAAAACTCAAGATAAAGAAGAGTGTGACTTGTTCTCAGAACAAGTCTGGCATTGAGAGACTCCTCTCTACACAAATACAAACACATAGACACACACAAAAACATAGACACACACATAGACATTCTGTGTGTTTAAACACCACCTATCTTGTCTCCAAGTAGAAGGTACATCTCTCTTGTGGGATCCTGGGTCCCTTCAAGTCTTTAAATTCAAAACCCAATATTAAGGGACAGTAGCTAAGCCTGTGGCAAGAGAAAACAGAACGAAAAGACAAAGTCTAAACAGGCAAGCATAAGCCATTATGTCTTACATGGTTGTTTAAACGTTAGAAACTGGCATTCATGTGCCAGTTTTCTGAATGTGCTTGTAAGAAGGTAATAATAAAACAAGGGGGGAACTAAAAGGTATTTGTTGAAACCAGAAATCTAAGCTTTTAAAGTCCTCATTCTGCTCTTACGATAGATGACTGAGCTACTGGATGTTGGTTCCAGTCACCACAGGCCCAGAGCAAACGGCCCTTCCCATCTTGCTTGAAGTTAGATGGTATGAAGTTTGAGGATGGGGTTATGTGCCTTCTTCTGTCAGAGTCATGTGAATGAAAGAAATGCCATTCTCTACCTGTGCAAGTATTTGCACACCAGGACCAGGTTCTGCATTCTCTTCTGCAACGATTATGAAAGCACTTCTTGATTTAAAAAAAAAATGGAAAAGCCGAGAACTCTCCAGCATCCTTGGAGGGTTCTTCTCCAGAGGGTTTACCAGACCCATGATGGGCTTTATAGACACCGCAAGTAAACTTTCTTTTTGTTTTTGGGTTTTTTTGGGGGGGGGGCAAAGAGCAGGATTTAGAGGGGATTTGGGGGCTTTTCTTTGTTTGGGGGAGGGGGTTGCCTGAACACTGTCTTAGGCCTTTCTCAAGGCTAGAGCTCTACCACTTGAGCTACAGCACCATTTCTGGCTTTTTTCTATGTATGTGGTACCAAGGAATCAAACCCAGGTCTTCGTGCATGCTAAGCAAGCACTCTATCACTAGGCCAAACTCCCGGCCCAGGATTTAGAGTTTTGAACTCAGGTCTTGCTGATCCATGTCTCAAGTCTGAATCACACTGGCTATTTTTAAGTTAGAGCCACGCTTCTGGGGTAGAGGTAGGGGTTCAGAACAGGTATGTACTCTCCATTATCCCAGGGTTGACATGTGTGACTCTTCTGCCTCCACTAGCTGGGCACGGCACTGCAATCCTCACAATCTCAGCATGCTGTGTAGTCTGGGAGGATAGATGCACATGACTGCACCTACTGTGGGTTGAGAGTCTCACTTTTCTACACAGGCCAGGCTAGAGTCAGGATTATCCTATCTCCAGCTTCCCAAATAGCTGGATTACAGGCATGAGCCACTGGCACTTGACAATAATAAGCTTTTATGTTGTTAAGCCACTGAATTGGAAAACTTGCTTGTTGCTGAACATAACCTAGCCTTTTTTTAGCCAACATAATCTCTCTCTAAGTGTAGGACTACAAGGAAGTTACTTAACTTCTCTGAAGTTTGGCTGCCTCCTTTGTAAATGGGACTAATAACCACTGCCCGCATCATTATGAGAACGCAAGGCTAGCGAACTATAAAGCATTATGCAAACTGATAGTTCAATTCAGTGTGTATTTGCTAGGTGCCTCCTTCATCTCGGTACCATTGTAGGCATTAGACAGACATTAACAAGCAAAATCTCTACAAATCACTGTGCTTGTTCTCTAAGCACAGTAAAGCTCTAGTCTGTAAAGCTCATTGTTGAAGAGGGGAAAAAAGACAGAAAAGTGAAATTCCTCTTATTAAAGAATCAAAAGAGTAGAAGTGAACATTATCACTCAGCTTTATTGAACCCTTCAAACAAAAGCACAAATGGGTTGACATCTATCTACAAAACCTGAGCAGGTCCGTCCCAATTCATCTCTGAGCCCATTGTCTGTTTTCACCAAGGTCTCACAACCTCTGTTTCTCAATTCATACCTCCAAGCTGGTCCTGTCTGGCAAGCTCCTAACACGCAATTCTCCCTGCCAGGCAATTTACCCAGAGCTTATTTGAATTCAGGGCCTCATAGTTGATAGGCAGGTGCTCTATCACTAAACCACACATCCAGCCCTGTTTTATGCTTAATTACTTTTGAGATTGGAACTCATTTCCAGTCCAGACAAACTTGAACCATGATTGTCCCATTTTTCCTGTTGTAGCTGGGATTAAAGTTCCATATTGTCACACCCGACTCCTTCCACTGAGATGGAATTTCTCAGACTTTTCTGCATGGCTTGGTCTGAAACCACCATTCTCCCACTGACAGGTGCATTTCATTCCATCCATTATCCTCCCTTTCTCAACCTAGGATCACAGGTTTGAGCCCCTAGTGCCTGACTTCACCTTCATGTTCTTTTGATATCTTCCATCTCAGCAAATCTAACACCAAACTTAGCACTTAACCCTAAAAAATGCCTGCTCCTCATTCTCCTCGATCTATATGGAGACGCTGACTCTGGAAAACTCATTCTTGTCTTTAACTCCTCGTTTGCCAACCCAAGTCCAAAGCCAAGTTCTAAATCCTAAGGATACCTACTCCAAGATTTTTTTTTACTCAGTGTGTTTTCTTTGCCCACAATCATATTCTTGGATTATTGCCAAATGAAAAGGTCCCTTGGGATCCATTCTACTTTTTTACATGTAGCCCTGATCTTCCTTAAAGCCCACAATAAATTTCCATTTTTCTATTGAACTAATTTGAACTACTTATTGAACCTCAAGTCTCACCAGATATATTCTTGACAGTGCTAATGTTTCAATAAAGATGTATTCAGCACCTTCCATATGCCAACAACAGCTTCCGTATGCCTGACCTGTCCATGATGGGAGCTCTGCAGATACTCAGGTATGTTTTATCAACCCATACCTTGAAGAGTCCCTGTCTGGAAGAGTGGTGGTGGCCATAGAGGGTAATTGACAGGCACAATTTGGACCTTCACAAATGTCAAGGTCACATGTTGCTTGGTCTGTTCCAACTGAGCAAGGCCAGACTTCACAACCAGCTAATTCCTTTCCAAGATGAGATTATCTTTGGTTCGGCAACTTCCCATTGGCCTGGCCAAAATCCTCTTGCCTCAGCCTTCAGCTTTTCCACTCCTCTGTCTTTTCACAGGAGTCAGACTAGCATGGCATTTGGAGCTGTCTTCCCAAGCCTTCCCAAACATGTTCTTCTAATTCTATTTCAGTGTCTGCTTCTTGGTGACCCCAAATTGATAAAGAAGCAGTCGGATCAATATAGAATTTCAACTCAGGGCATTAGGGACTGGGAGAGACAGGTGCATGCAGTGTGGTTTGGACCATAGGAGATGAGATGAGCACAGCCAGTCAAATCCAGGAATCAGGGAAGAGAGCATTGGAAATGCCAGGACACCAGACTTGGCTGAACTGTGATGGAAACTGATTCCATTTGCTTCCACTTTCCTAGCAATGCTTTCACCACAAGATTCATATCTATATGCTGAGCTGGAACTTTCATTCCATATCCTCTCATGACTCCTTTACCTAGGCTGGAAATCTTCAAGGCAGAAATGTATAGCTCCATTTAATTCCACATTTGAATTCTAAGTTAGAAAAACAGGAGTTCCAGGTAAGAATTTGCAATAGGGAAGATGGGATGTGATTTCCTGTGACAGGAAATGGACGTGACTGTTAAATATTCCTGCTTTCACATCTCCCAAGACTCCTTGCAAATAATTCAGATTTTGCTTCCGGAAGTTTCCAACATGTCTAGAACCAAGCATAAATGCAACTAAATAGAACCTGCTACTTCCATTTATACTTCTCTCATTAAGGAGAATTACTTTAGGAACTGCTTCTTCATTGAATATAAGCATGCACAAATAAAACCAGACTGCTTAGAACTCCAGTGTGATTTTGATTGGATTCTAATTTTATATTCTACTTATTTCTAATCGTCTATTAAGTAGCAGCAATAACTGTAATTGAAACCTTAGCCATCTAAAAAGTTACTGTTTTCCTCTGCAGCTGTTCCGTATTAGAATCAAGAAAGGGTAGGTCAGAAGGGATGGGTGAGAATGTTGAGAGACATTGCTCAAGATACATCGCATTCCTGAAATGCTTTGATAAATGACAACTCCTAGGTACAACTACTTAAAGGTAATAATAATTTTTAAAAAGAAAATGAAGTGGGGTGCATTTGTATCCGCCTGACCACTTCTTCGTCCCTGCTGCTGCCTGACTCTCCTGCCCACTGGGCAACTTGCACCTCCCTGGCTTTCTCCTTCTGCCCTGGCACCTGTCAGAGAAGGAACAGGTGCTAGTTTTGGCTAGCCTGCATAGCCACCGCAGGTGTCTGCTCTCTTCTCCACTCCCTGCATCCAGGGCATGCCCAGGGGACTCTTGGAGCCAAGGCAAACCCTTCACAAAGTGGTCAGAGACTGCCAGCTCTCCACAGAGTGAGTCATCACGTTCTTTCACCTGCCGGTTTTCTCCACCCAGGAATCCCAGCTCACCGTCCACACTGCCTCTTTGAGGGCCTTCACATTCCTAATGTGTCCTTTCTCCTTGCTGAGGGGAAGTCATGGCGTCATGGCAACCCAGAGCCATCTGGGCATCTGTGCCCTGACCTCACTAACTGGGCAGCTCTTTGAACAGAGGCACTAAGAGCAATGGCAAATGACTGCAACATCCCCTCTTAGCAGGGATGCAGTCCCCACTGCCTCAAGGGTCCCCTCTCCCCCCTACCCAGCCACATCCTCCTTTTCCTTCTCTAGAAAGCTTCCTTGCCCAGTCTTCCCTCCCTCTGTGTGTGTCTCTCTCACTTTCTCTCCCTCTCTCTCCTCCACTCCCCAAACTGCCTCTACTTCTCCCAGTACTCAGGGATGGTTTGGTAACTCCCGCCCCTGAATCCCTATAAGCTTTTGTATTTGTGCTCTAATCAGGTTCCTGGATCAGAGTTTGAGATAGGGGTCCCATCAGGAAGTTTTTGGAGGATGCTGTCAGGATTAATACCCAAAAGAGTAAAGGAAACAGCATGAGGCAGACAGAAGTTAGACTGTGAGATTGTTCCAGAAAAAGCCTCAATCTGGTAGTGTGAGGAGCTTCAGAGCTGAAAAGGTCCTTCAGAATTGTCTCACAGGCCAGGCGCTGGTGGCTTACCCCTGTAATTCTCATTACCCAAGAGGTCTGAGGATCAAAGTTTGAAGCCTACCCAAACAGAAAAGTCCATGAGACTCTCTTCTTTTTTTCATATGTTTTTATTGTAATTAATATAAGAGTTACATTATATTCACCAGATAGAAGGTGCATTACTTCACAAGCATTGATACCCTTTCTCATGTCTTGGTCCCCATTTCTCTTCCCCCACCCCTACCCCTCATCTTGTTTTCCCCCTTCCCTCTCCTATTTCAAATAACCAAATAAGCATATATACAATATATCAGATAACAAGGTAAAATATGGTAAGATGAGATAACCAAGGGACAGCAAAAGAGATGAGAGATAACACAGTACATTAAGGACAACAATCACTCATTATATGGCTTTTGTTTCTATATCCTGGAGGTTCTTTCACTTAGTGTCATACTATATGTCCTTATGTATCTAGGTTTTGCTCTATTGTAAATCCATGAGCCAAGTGAGAGCATGAGGCCCTGAGTTCATGTCCCACAACTGGTATTAATTTTTTTTTTGTCTCACATGGAGACTAGAGTCAGGTTTTGATGTCTTGCATTGTCCAGTCACAGCACATCTACCCTTTGGGAAGAGATGTGGTCTTTAGGAGGCTTTCTTTCACCAGTGGCAATCCCTATAGTCAGTACATGCACGTCACCATGGGAGGTGAATGATACACAGCGTCAACCAGGGGGGTGAGATGATATACAGAGTCATCAGGGTGGGTAAGCTGATATAGCAAGTCATCAAGGGAGACAGAGTGTTATACCTGAGCATCCACCACACATCCGCTAGCTTTCCATTCTTTCCCTCACTCAACTCATTTATCAAGAATCTAAATACCTGCGTGTATACATCTATGGGCAGTTCTCACCAGATTGTAAGCTCTTCCGTGGCAGGAATGTCTCCTTTCTCCTTGCATCTGATTCATCATCACACAATGAACACCTACTGAAGGGAAGGTCCATAACAAGAATGAAGTGAACAACATAACACTTCTTACCCCTACCCAGGTCCAAAGTCACTTGAGAGATAGACAAGCTCATACCTTTGTTATAAACAAAATGCTTCCTTTTATTACGAACAACAGGTGGCTACTTGACTATATATATATATATATATATATATCCACATGCATATATATATATATGATTGTGGGAAAGTACTGAAAATAAGTAATAAGGAACCCCAGACTTTGATCGACTTCTCTATCCAGTCTCAAATGTCATTGGAAAATACAGACCTGCTTTTAAGCACATGGGATAAACAGAGAAGAGTCACAAAACAGGAAGAGATACAAAAGGAAGAGAAGGGGAATGAGGAAAAGGGAGGGGGAGAGAAGGAGGAGAAAAGAAGAGGTAAAAGAGAAGGAGGAGGAAAATAAGAAAAAGGAGGGGGGAGAAGGAAGAGGAAATGAAAAAAAGGAGGTGGTAGGAAAAGATGAAAAAGGAGGAGGTGAGGAGGAAAATGAACAGGAGGAGGAGGAGCTCAAAGAGCACCCTGTCTCTCACAAATTATGCTCAGAGATAAGTGACTTTCTCCTTCCTCTGCAGGGAAGGCAAAGTGAATAAGACACCCTGGGACAAGAGGAACATTTACTTCTAGCAAATACTTACAGACCAGATTGAACACTGGAATTATATAGTACCTGACTCCAGTTATCATGAAGGGCCTTGACATTTGCCTGAGGCAACAGATTTTCTCACACATAAATAAGTCCTGGCAGTATTCACATGCAATGGGGTTTTTTGAATGTTTTTCTTACTACTGTAAAATCAAGATCTCAAACAAATCAAATAGAAATTGAGGTTGCGAATGCTGCCGGCTTCAGTCCACAGGTAGTAAATTTGGAGGCCGTGTGGTTTCTATGGAAATGACTCTCCTCTAAATTCCCAGTCTAGGTACAGAGAACAGTTTCCTTGGGACCCAAGTGAATCTTTGGCATGAGGCCAGTAGCCAAGTGCCAAGGCAAGACACCTCTCTCTATATAATGACAATCCAATGCTCTTGACTGGATTACAAGATTGGGAATTGGCAGCGCTCAGATAAGAATTAAACAGAGTGAATTTAGTCAGTGTGTCAATAAAAAAATAAAATCAGATTTCTTCCCAGGACTATACTGATGACAAAAGATGTATAACTCAATCCCAGAAGGCTGACAAAATGAAGCTTGGGCAGTGAGGGAACATGATATCATTTCTAATCAAGCTTCCCAGCCTACCAAGAGCTCCAGTGTGTGTTCTCATGACAATGGCTTCTCTGCTTACAATTAAGGTTGGCAAAGGCATTGCTTTCAGGCTTGGGGAGAGAAGGCAGTGCATAGATTGCTCACTTTAATGGCAAGCTAGTGATTTCCCTTCCCAGAGACTAGGGCACATTGGCATTTCTGTACTTTGAATTACAGCGGCAAGGTGAACTCCTAGGATCTAAATTGCTCCCTTGGCTCAAACTAAATAAAAGCCAGAATTAGGAGAATGTCTAGTTCAAAAGCTCCTGGTGGTGCACAGGTTTCTAGAGAAATGTAGGCAGAAAGAAAGACTATGTCCTAGAATTCTGGGCTATGAAGGGGGGAAAAAATACATAGACTTGTACTGTTTGCTTTCTGGAACACACTATTTTGCCCTCAACAATGTGATGCTAGTCCTGAGGTTTTTTTATTATTATTTTATTTTTATTGTTGGGATAATGTATACAGGGGTTACAGTTACATTCGTCAGGCAGTAGGTGCATTACTTCTCACACATTGATACCCTCTCTCATGTTTTTGTCCCCATTTCCATTCCCCACCTCCACCTAGTCATTGTGTTTTCCCCCCTTCCTTTTCCTATTTCAAGTAAACAAATAAACATATATACAATATACCAGGTAACAAAGTCAGATACAGTAACAATATGAGGTTAACCATAAGGGAAAAAAAAAAGAGAAGTAACATAGTACATTAGGAACAACAATCACACCAGATAAAGCTCTTGTTTCCATATACAAGAGTTCCTTTCATTTAGTCTCATCCTATATGACCTTATGCACCTAGGTTTTCACCTATTGTAATCCTCTGCTAGGAGAGTCCTAGATGTGTACTAAGTATTACAAATGAGAGAAACTATTGAGCCTATGTTTCTTAGTATGATTTTTTCCAACTTTTCCCATTTACTTATAAATGGGGAGATGTCATTCTTTCTGATGGCAACATAGAATTCCATTGTGTATAAATACCACATCTTCTTGATCCAATCATCTACTGACGGGCATCTGGGTTGGTTCCATATCTTCGCTATGGTAAACAGTGCTGCAATGAACATTGTTGTGCTAGTGGCTTTAGTATGCCCTTGTTTCTGGACATTTGGGTAAATGCCAAGGAGTTGGATTGCTGGACTGACTCTTGTCTTAAATCCATGCCATGACCTGCAAGTCAATTACTCATCCTGTCTGGATTTCTCAGTTCCATCATTTGTAGAATCATCGAACAAAAGACATTTCAAGTCAATTTCCATTCTAATATGTCTTGCTTTTGATACAGGAAGGTCAACTGCTGAACATAACTTGTAAAATGAAGTAATGAGTAGGCAAAAGAATGATTGAGGGGCCGAGAGTTTGGACTAGTGGTAGAGTACTCACCTAGCATGCACAGAGCCCTGGGTTATATTCCTCGGTACCACATACACAGAAAAAGCCAGAAGTGATGCTGTGGCTCAAGTGGCAGAGAGCTAGTCCTGAGCAAAAAGTGTCCAAGGACAATGCCTTGGCCCAGTGTTCAAGCCCCAGGACTGGCAAATAAACAAAAAAAATGGTTGAAAGAATACACATATATGAATAAATGAAAGCTTAGTAACTTGAGAGAGAAATATTTGTGCTCATGTATCTACTCGCAATCACGTTTTGGTATCTGTGGATACAAAATCTGTGGATGTTCATGATTCTTCAATAAAATGGCATAGCTGTACACCAGTGGCTTACGCCCGTAATCCTAGCCACTCAGATGGTTGAGAACTGAGGGCTGTAGTTCAAAGCTGGCCTCTGCAGAAAAGTCAGTGAGACTCTTTATCTCCAAATAATCAGCTATTATTTGTAAGTCTGGGGAAGAGGCTTATGGATGGCCCTGCAAGAATAGACTCTGTCTTCAATCACTAAAAAGCACCCGTCATAGAAAAGGCATGGACCATTCCAGTAAGAAAAAATGGAATGGCCAGAAAACCTTAATCAGCCTCTAGAAGCAGCCATCCATCCTGGCATAATGAAGGTAAGGCCAGTGGCCTCAGTAGGGGGCCCACTGCCTGAGACTAATCTAGTTCTAACTATTAACAAACAATTGACCTGACAGTAAAGGAGATGAGCTTTCTTCAAGGCTCCATCCTTCAAGAATCCTAACTCCTTTGACCAGAAGATTGTATTGGATCCCTTGCACCATGAAGAGGAAGTAAAGGACAAGGATGAAATCCTCACACCATCCAGGTACATATTAGTCAACACATCTAGAAGGGCCTTTGCCTTTGCCAGTACCACTATCCAAGAGCATTCAGGTTAAGAAGATCCTGCAGGACGACATCCCTTCAGGACGCCTGCATTCATTCCCCAGATTCTAGAGATGCCAGCAACTGGAGATTCTTAGCTATATTCTTCTCTAGGATTTCCCTTCTGCCTATGGGAGTTTTCTAATCCATGACCATACCCTGCACAGACGGGCAGCAACTGCGTGGCCTCCCTTATATGAAGGCCAGAGCTCCTAATGAGGTCAGGTAAGGCCACCCGTGCAATTCTATTAAAGGTGACCGTTTCCCTCTGCCCATTCCTATTGGTTTTCCTTTGGTTTGGTTTTGTCTTGTCTTTGCTTGAACTCTGGGCTTGGGCGCTGTCCCTGAGCTCCTTTTCCTCAAGCCCTCTTGAGCCACAGCTCAGCATCCAGCTTTTTCTGTGATTTCTTGGAGGTAATCTCTGGACTGGCTGCCACGATCCTGAGATCTCAGGCTCCTGAGAAGCTGGGATTATAGGTGTGAGCCACCAATGCCTCAGTTCCTAGTATTTTTATTTTTTTCATCACTTTCTTCAAATATTCCAACATGTATTCTCCAATATATGTCTTGCATATGAATCTCTTCCTCATCTATTCCCATAAAATCCAAGCTAAGGCATATGGTAAGATGAAAAAGCATCAGAAATAATAAAAGGTGCTAATAAAGGGTGTGTTAATAACTAGACAACTGGACCCAGTCCTCCTGGGTGTTCCCTGAAAGCCTTTATAAAATACAACACAGGAAGCTGGGCGTGGTGGCTCACACCTGTAATCCTAGCTACTCGGGAGGCTGAGATCTGAGGATCAAAATCCAAAGCCAGCCCGGGCACAAAAGGACCTGAGACTCTTATCTCCAATTAACCTCAAGAAAATGGAAAGTGGGGCTTGGCTTAAGGGTAGGGTGGTAGCCTTGAGCTGAAGAGCTCAGGGACAACTCCCAGGCTGAGTTCAAGCCCCATGACCCACAAAAAATATATATATATATATACACACACACACATACATATATATGCATATATATATACATACATACATACATATGCATATATATGTGTGTGTATATATATATATATACACCACAGGCCAGGTGCAGGTGGTTCACACCTGTAATCCTAACTATTCAGGAGTCTGAGATATGAGAATAGTGGTCCAAAAGGCAGGAAAATCCATGAGTCTATTTCCAATAAACTACTAAAAAAAATCCAGAAGTAATGCTGTGGCTCAAGAGATAGAGTGCTAAGCTTGAGCATGAAAAGCCTAAAGTCAGTGGGCAGACATCAAGTTCAAGCCTCAAAACCAGTAAGAAGGGGAGAGAGAGAGAGAGAGAGAGAGAGAGAGAGAGAGAGAGAGAGAGAGAGAGAGAGAGAGAGAGAGAGAGAGAGAGAGAGAGAGAGAGAGAGAGAGAGAAGGAGTAAGAAAGGGAGGGAGGGAGGAAAACACCTCAGACAAGTCCCCTACCAGTGGTTACTCATGGGGCTGTTTATTTACCCCCTGCCTTTTATGTTTGAAAGTTGCTCATGGGATTTGATTCCTTGCTACTTCTGATCTCTCTCCCCAGACCTCAACACATGAGAAGGATTCTTCCTGGCTAGAGACCACCCTCATATAGAGAGCAAGGTGCTTGAGTTAAGATAGCCTTCCATCATGTGGAACTAGCAATATCCTAGATGTCTGAGAGATTATGGAAAACACAAAGACATCATCTGATAAACCTGTCTGCTGACAGGTGAGATGATACACACATTTCCCAGAATCACCATAAGGATTCAGTGAGAGGCTGCACATCAGAATTCTGAGCAAAATGCCTAAGGCAGAGTGGCGATTCATCAAAAATTCTCTTATAGCTCTGGATCCAGATTTGGCTACACTTCCTGGTGGATGCTAGATATAATTTGGAGATAATACCTTTAATAACTGGGAAAGAACAAGTCTTTTTAGAGCAATAGTTTGGCCTTCATATAAAAAATGATGGCATCTGGTATGACGCTAAATGAAAGGACCTCTAAGATATAGAAACAAAAGCCATGTAAGTGATTGTTGTCCTTAATGTACTATGTTATCTCTCATCTCTTTTGCTGTCCCTTGGTTATCTTATATTGTTACAGTATCTCACTTTGTTATCTGATATATTGATTATATTTGTATTTGGTTATTTGAAATTGGATAGGGAAGGGGGGAAAACAAGATGAGGGGTGGGGGTGGGGGGAGGGAAATGGGGACCAAGACATGAGAAAGGGTATCAATGTATGTGAATTAATACACCTTCTATCTGGCAAATATAATGTAACCCCTCTATTAATTACAATAAAAAATATATGAAAAAAATGATGGCATCTGAAATGAAAAAACTAGAGTCATGATTTTTTTTTTGCCAGTCCTGGGCTTGAGGTCAGGGCCTGAGCACTGTCCTTGGACTTTCTCAAGGCTAGAGCTCTACCACTTGAGCCTCAGCACCACTTCTGGCTTTTATCTATGTATGTGGTATCGAGGAATCGAACCCGGGTCTTCATGCATGCTAGGCAAGCACTTTAACCACTAGGCCAAACTCCCGGCCCTAGAGTCATGATTTTGACATGACCTGTACAAACCACTTAGCCTCACTGAATCTCATTTCCCTTGTCCGTTTAGATAAAATAACAACAGTAACAAAAATGATCTAATTAACCTCATGCCATAGTTAATAGCACATAGGGAACAAGGTCCATTTTCTGTTCCTTCCCTAGTTTTCTTGCTGAAAAGCAAAGAGAATTCCTCTTCTCTTTGCATGATGGGTAATATCTATATTGTTCTTGTCTCACATCAAAATGAAATATACTTCTTGAATAGAAAGGACTTACAAAGGAAATAGCATCACATTAGAAAGGCTATGGTTGGGGTACAATCAATGTCAAAAGGTTTGTGTAAGGTCATGAGTGTGGCCAACTGGTAGAGTGCTTGCCTAGCATTCATTCATGAAGCCCTGGATTTGATTCTTTGGTACTATATACACAAAAAATGCTAGAAGTGGTGATGCAGCCCAAGAAAGCTTAAGGGCAGTGCCCAGGCTTTGGGTTCAAGCTCTAGGACTAACAAAAAAAACTATTTGTGTAGCATGTATGAGGCCCTGGGTTTGATCTCCAGCATAGCAAGTGGGAGACAGAAAGACACAGAGGGTAGAAACAGAGACAGAGACAGAGAATCATACAGTTCCTAAGTTCATGTATTGTAAGGAGATAGCAGTCCATGGATCTCAAATTTTTAAGAGCCAAGGTTAGAAATTGTCCCAGTAGCCAGGCTCAGTGTCTCAATGTTGGAGAGGAGACAGAGAAGCAGTAGCAGAAGTAATAACAATAATGCCCAAAGCTTTGTTCCACAATGGCTTTAAAAAAACACTTTTTGTTCTACTAATTTGAGTTAGTGCTCTTAAAATAAGATGACATGGAACAAGGCCAAATAGAAACTTAGAGTTACTTTCCTGGATGTGATTCCCAAACTAATGTTTCAAGAAGAAGAGTTAAAGACACAGCTCCTGCAAGTTTCTCTGTCTTCCTGGATGTGTAAATCTCCATAAAGCAGATAAGAATAGATCAGCATGCATAAAAAGACAAGAAAGTGTATTTAATCATTCAGCTATTTCAGAATGCTTAAGTATCTAGTATGTGCTAAGCTTTATACTGGGTTCCCCAGGGGACCTTTTTCCTCAATGTAATCTTACGTCCTTTCTTTGTAGAGCTTTATGGACACAATGGAGACAGCATGCTCTGTCCATGCTGGGTCTATACCACTCTCATTGCCAAACTTCAGCAGTTTAAACTTTCATTCTGTACTGCATAAACACAAATATATATATGATATATATGAATATATATGAAGATATATATATATGGATAATCAGCTCACAGAGATGAACACCAAAGCCAGGCACTGATGGCTCACATCTACAATCTTAGCAGAAAAAGAGAAGAAGCAGAGCTCTGAGAATGAAGATTCAAAGCCAATCTGAGTAATCAAATCCAAGAGATGCTTATTTCCAATTAACCAACAAAAAGCCAGAAGGAGTGTGTGTCTCAAGCAGTAGAGTACCATCCTTGAATATAAAAAGCTAAACAAGAATGTGAGTTCAAGCCCCAGTGCCAATGATGAGAGAGATAGAGACAGAGACAGAGACAGAGAAACAAAGACAGAGTGAGAAACTCCCTGTCCCTATGGGACTGAATGGTGTTCAGTTTCATGAACAATTTCATAAATTTTAGATCAACACTGCACATACATGGGGAAAGCAAACTGCAGATTAGCAAACAAAATCGTCAGAGGTACAAACCTCAGACCAGGTATTTGAAATCAGGAGTCCCAGTCTTGCTTCTGAACCACTGTAAGAGTTTCATGTAACCTGAAAAAATATAAAATTTTCCGAAATTTTCTAAGTCAATTTGAATATATTTGTAATGGATTCACAGAGATAGAACTAAGTACATGGGCAAATTGATGAACGAATGGATGATGAACAGATAATAGTTAACAAGCTAAGAAGGAAGGAAGGAAGGAAGGAAGGAAGGAAGGAAGGAAGGAAGGAAGGAAGGAAGGAAGGAAGGAAGGAAGGAAGGAAATAAACATCTCTCTGTTTCTTCTCTTTCATATATATATATATATATATATATATATATGAAGAGAGTGAAAGATTTTTAAATCAAATAGCAATAGGATGTCACAGTCACCACAATGTACTTTTTACCATCTATATATAGAAAATGCCGTCAGGGCCACCTGCTCACCAATACTAAAGAGGCAGCTAACCCATGCTAACTGTGGGGCAGCATTCCTTCTTACTTACCTCACTTACACAGTACTTGCCCCTGCTCCTGACCAAGCCAGCTCTTCACAAGACTGTATCATAGCAACATGCAGCCACACACCTTCCCACAGAGCTGAAGCATCCTTTCGGGGTGGCTCCTGTTGTCCTAGCAGCAAGATGAAACAGAATGGAAACACCCAACTGAGAGAGTCACAGACTAGAGCTTAAAGACCTGAATCTATTACAAACCAACTACAGCTTGGACTGTGTTCATTCATTCATTCATTCATTCATGTAACAAATACTTGCTGAGCATCTGCTCAATGTCAAGCTCAGAGCCAGTTTTCCTATCTGAACTAGAGACACTTGGAATGGTGCATACATAGAGAGGTGGAAGTAGTTAACAAAATTAGCATCTCGCGGTATAGACGAACCCTGAGCATTTTATTAATTGTCCTGGTATGCATCATCTTTCTTTAAAGAGAGAGAAGAGAAAGAAAAGAAGAAGGAGGAGAAGAAGAAGGAGAAGGAGAAGGAGAAGAAGAAGAAGAAGAAGAAGAAGAAGAAGAAGAAGAAGAAGAAGAAGAAGAAGAAGAAGAAGAAGAAGAGGAGGAGGAGGAAGAGGAAGAGGAGGAGGAAGAGGAAGAGGAGGAGGAGGAGGAGGAGGAGGAGGAGGAGGAGGAGGAGGAGGAAGAAGAAGGAGAACCACCAGTGCACCAGTGTTCTGGTCTTTACTGAGAAAAGGTCAGGGTGAAAATGAGCAAAGAGGGAAGTGCATTTGTCAGGGTCCACAGAGGCAGCCAGGACCTTCCTGACCCCCACCAGGGAGGCCCCCTCTCTCCACCCTTCTCCAGAGAGGCTCGTCCTCTCTGTCACGGGGGAATATTATTGGCATTTTGCACATTCAGCAAACTAAGCCACGGAAGCTCCTTTGTTCCTTCTGTGAAATATCAAATGAAAGTGGAGCAGGTTTGAATCAAAGGACAATTGCATAATTTGCCTAAGACCCAGGACAGGAACGCCACCTGACTGCTAGCCCCTGTCCTTTCCCCTGCATACTCAGGAATGCAACCCCACAGCCTACGGACCCTAAGGAACCTCTTGGCACCTGAGGCTGTTGTGTTCCCAGGCTGGGGATCCTGCTGTGTAACTCCAAAATAAAATTCCTTTTGCTTCCTATTGCCATGTTAAGGAGGAGTTGAGATCACAAAGCAAAATTGCGCTTAAACAACAAAAACAAAAAGCATTTTTGTATTTTCCTACATCTAACCTAAATTTGTTTACCATCTCCATCCCACAGGGAGCATCACCATCTGACTCTCTCTCTAGCAATTTCAATGTCACACAGGCCCCGCGCCCCTCCCCACCACCACCACCACCTTTTGTGGTAATATTAGGGCTTGAACTCAAGGCCTGGAGCTCTCCTCTAGCTTTCACACTCAAGGCTGGTGCTCCACCATTTGAGCCACAGCTCCACTTCTGGCTTTTGGGTGGTTAATCAGAGATAAGAATCTCATGGATTTTCATGCCTAAATTGGCTTTAAGCCTCAATCCTCAGGTCTCAGCCTCTTGAGCTGATAGGATGAAAGGCACCAGCCAGGCTCCCCACAACACTGCTCTTAAGCCCGGTTGCTGGCAGTTAATTGTTGCACTCCATGTTTTCTCCAGCCTTAGAGGCCAAAGACAGCTTACATCTCCTGGTGACTGGGGGTGGAACCTCAAATATAGGGGCTCCTCGGGGATCTCTACAGAGTCTTAACAGACTGGTAAGCCTGTGGGTAGATCCTGAGACCAGGCATGCTTCCCTTCCCTCCCCACCCCCACCCCATGGTTAGGGCTTTAGCTGGCATCTGCTGCCAGTCTATGTTCCTGGCTCTTTGCTGCCAGAAGTCTCTGCCTAACTCATCCCAGCCCAGGCCTCTGCTAATCCAGTGCTTAATGCAGCCTTCACCTCTTCTCCACAGCATCCAGTTCCTCTAGCTGTGCCAACAAATTACCCCAAAACAACAGAAATGTATTCCCTCCCTGTTCTGTAAGCCAGACATCCAAAATCAGTACATCAACAGAGGTCTGCCATGCAAGCCTCCTTTCCTGCCTTGTCTGTCATGGCATCGCTCTTGGCCTTCCCAGCTTGCTGCAGCATAGTTCCAGAGCCTGCTTCTACTTCCACATGGCTGCCTCCTCTGTGGTCCACAGCCTCAGCTCTCCTCCTCCTGTACTTGGAAGAACTCTAGCCATGGGATATCATAGGGTCAAGATGATTTCTTTAGAGATGATTCATTACAACCTCTGTAAGGAGTCCATTTCCATACAAGGTCGTGTGTGTGTGTGTGTGTGTGTGTGTGTGTGTGTGTGTGTGTGTGTGTGTGTGTGTGTGTGTGCAGCTGTGGGCCCCCCCTTCCTCCACAAGATCTCCCCATTGCTCAGGAGCAAAAAGGAGGCTGGCCTTACTTGCACACCTGGAAAACCTGGACAAGAATGGCTTCTGACAAAAGATGCCCCAAAACTTCTCGGGAGTTTCTAGCAATCTCATCAGCCCCCTCTTTCCAGTTTCTCCTCAGCCACCTTTTCTCCTGGCATGCAGACCTGCAGGCCCCGCTCACCTCTCAGACATGGAGTGGAATAAAAGTGAAATGCATCAATTGAGTAAACCTGAATTCCAGATCTGGCATTTATGTGGACTTCATTTTTGGTTTGGTTTGGTTTTGTATTGCAGAGCTGGGGATGGGGCCCTGGACCTCCCCCATGTTAGAGCAGCGCCCCACCACTCCAGTGGCACTCTCAGTCTTTTTTGCATGGTAAAGGTGGCCAATGCTGTCCTCTTCTCCTCTTCCTCTTCCTCTTCCTTCTTCCTCCTTCTTTTTCTTCTTTCTTTCCTCCTCCTTCATCTTTTTCTTTGCTCCCTCTCCTCTTCTTCCTGTTTTCCCCCTCCTCCTCTTCCTTCTCCCTCTCCTCCCCACTTCCCTGCTTCTTCTTCTGTGTAGGTACTAGAGCTGAACTCAGAGCCTCCAGCTCTCACTTGGGTTTTTGGGGATTTGGGGGGGGGTGTTTTGTTTTGTTTTGTTTTGTTAGTCACAGGTGGTCTTCTACCACTTGAGCCAAATCTCCACGTACAGCTTTTTCATAGTTAACTGGAGATAAGAGTTTCGGACTTTTCTTGCCTAGCCTGACTTAAAAACACAACCCTCAGCTCTCAGCGTCCTGAGTAGCTAGGATTACCGGTATAAGTGGCCAGCACCCAGAGATATTTTTCTTAAGGCCAGGTCTCACTAATTGTCCCCAGACTGGGCTCAGATTTTTCAATCCTCCTGCCATTGCATCCACAATCGTGATTACAGGGCCTAGGTCACCAAGCACAGCTCCCTGTACTGAACTCTTCTATGCCATACCTCTATGCTGTGAAAAGATGTCCATCCCTTCAGTTCCTTCAATCAGGGTCGAGAACTTCTCACTAGGGAGAAACCCAGCTGCCACACAATCTAAGGGTAAAGCCCAACTTCCCATCCCAACCCTGGCTCGACCCTGAGCCAGGCTTAGCAGCTTGGCAGTGGCCTCAGCTGAACTGTGGGCTGTGACTCAGTTGATGACTAAGATGTCCACAAGCCATCCAAGATCCACTCCATCCATCGAACCTCACATCCTGACTCATCGGGATGCATCAGGAGTCCTGTCACCATGGAGACGCAGGTTTTCACACTGCCTGTGCAGCCTCTATGGAAACCACGCCCACTCCCACCCACCTTCCCCTGTCTTCCCTCGCCTTTGCACAGAGCCCTCTAGAACCCAGGCTTTCACCACAAAACTCCTTCTCCTCTCCTCTCATCTCACCTCCACTCTCTTCTTTCTCCATCTAAAGCATGTTCAGCCTCCGTCCTATGGCACTTCAAGCACAAATGTTGCCCTTTCTACTTCCTGTACACTGGCCAAGCAATTTCTTCTTGCTCCATTAAGAAAACACACTCCTGGACAGGTGTCTATAATCCTAGCTTAGCTCAGAAAACTGAGACCTGAAAATCCCAGTTAAAAGCCAGTCCAGGCAGACATATCCAAGCAGCTCTCCAATTAACCATCAAAAAACCAAGTGGTAGAATGCCAACCTTGAGCAGAAGAGCTAAGGAACAATGCCTAGACCCTGAGTTCAAGCCCTTCTACTAGTGAACACATGTGGCATGCAGACACACATGCACACGCACACACACATGCACACACACACACCTTCTCACACACACACACATTCACACACCCTCCTCTGAAGCCATTTACCCAGCTTGTCTCTTGTTCCCCTCTTCTCATGACTCACTTCATCATAGCTCACTGGTGATTTCAGTGCTGACTGGCCCTCCTCCTCTTTGGAGCCTCTCTTTTTCCTTCTGGTGAGTTTACAATCCAACACTGGTGTTTTCCACTTCTCTGCCTCTTTTATTGCACTCCAGTTTTCTTTGCTACCCCTACCTCCAATCACCCAGTGACATGAAATAAATTAACAGGTGTCCACCAGGGCATACCACACCACAGAGAGCTCACAACAGCTGCACCCATGTTCTGTTGTTCAATCGACTGCAATCTGAATTTTTTTTTACTTGCTACACACTAATACTATAATAATTCAGTCTGGGCCTTCCTGAGTCCAGAAGGAAAACCATAGGAAACAGACAAATTAACGTGGAGAGATGAAGTCTTTGCTCAAAGGACAGTCAGCCTGCAGTGGTGACTACAGGAATAAGGTTGGGTGGGTGATGTAGAGGAGACGCACATGGGAGGTTCTAGAAGGAACCCAGAGAGCTCTGAGGTACAAGCAGCAGGTTTGCAGTGACAGGTGATGAAGAGGGCTTGGTTAAAGACAGTTGCAGGTGCCAAGGCAGCTGTGCCCTGACCTGAGGTTGATTTGATTAGAGAGGGGCTGTGACAAAGGAGAAAGGGAGAGAAGGAGGGAGCTCTGAGGAACCAGGCTAGACAGAGAGGCAGAGGCCAGATCGCCAAAGCCTTCAGTGCAAGGCTGCAGAAGAATGTTGGATGCTAGCTAGAAAATGATGGAAGCCAGTGAAGCACATTCAACACTGTATTGAATCCTTCCACAGAATTCATTGAGGTAGATAGCCACACATCTGTCCACACATCTGGTGTCCAACTTACTGCAAAGTGGGGTCTCCCTCCCATCCTTTCCATCCTTCCCTGGCCTCATGGCTGGCCTTATTCTCGGGGATGTGACTGAAATGGCATTGTACTAAATTCTACTTAAACTTAAGGAGAGCAGCTCTGAGAAGACAGGCACCATGCTGTACAAAGTGTGATTGGTTGAAGATTCTGTAATGATGATTCCTGATAGGGAGGGGGCCAGTGATGGCTAGACACAGGTGTGAGATCTCCTGAGACCCCTTAGCCAGGCCCAGCTGCCAGGTGAATACTGCTGAGTCTCTCCTGGCATGTGCCTTCCCCCTTCCCACCCCAGTGAAACAGAAGAATGACACCAAGAGCTCTGAATGGGCTCCTGACCAACCAACAAGAGTTACATCAATACTGCCTTAAGCCTCCATGTTTTTGAATGGCTTGTTCCATAGCAATAGACACCCAAAGCACAATGCACTTCTTTTCAAAATAGCCCTACCAGGAAGCATTCATCTCTCCATGTCAGACACATGAGGAAACCGAGGCTCTGGGAGAATTTCAACTTAATCAAAGACACAGAATACTAAGCGATTCCAAGAAATGTCTAGGACATGCTCAGTACTTCGTGACTGTTCACTGGATGCACAAAGCAACACTGTGTGGTGCTAAGATGCAGGAACAAGCAGCCTCTGCTCTGATTGGTCCAATACCCACACCAGCCTTGCTTTCCTGACCTCAGAGGCCGAGAAGTAACAAATGTCTCTCCCGGGTCTCCACAGCAAACCTCAGCACAACCAGAGATGGTTGTCAGCAAGCTGGCCCCATGAGCCAAAGAAATACAAGAGGTAATGGGTACTTATTTCCTTTCTCTCTTCCATTTCTGCCCTACCCCCACCCCATTTCCTAACTCCCTCCCCACAACACACACACCCATGCACACAGTTTTTGCTGTCTGTTTTATTGCTCTAGAAAGCCCTTTGGAATATGATTCTGGAGTACAATTACCTTATTTAATTCAATACATTTCTCTTGGAAGTGAGTTTTTGTTTCCTGCACTTAATTCAGGACAGTGGATGAGACACATCAGTGTTTCTAGCCTCCCCTTGAGCTTCTGCGGTTAGGGGCTAACCAACCCTGTTGCTTGTGGAAACGTTGCCAACACGGAGAAATGAAGAGCTTTCAGCACCAATTTGTCAGTGTTCACACTCACAGCAGGAAGGAGTGACCCAGTGCCCTCGGGCAGCCATCTTCCAGGTTCCAGGCAGACTCTGGGATACCAAAGATGGGATACAAACTATTTGGTTCCAGTAACACTTTGAATGACTCTATTCTAGTTAGTTTAGCAAGCAAAGGGAGGCAGGACACTTGGAATGAAACATATGTAGGCTTTGCTCAGTGTGTCCCTGACAGGAATCTCATCCCCACCTGCAACATGTCACCCAAGGTTGGTCAAGGTCCCCGTGTATCTGGTCAAATGCAGCAGTGGATGATAATTCCCATCGTAATGCTCCAGCAGGTGCAGACTCTTCCTGCAACACTTCCTTCAGCCTAGCCACTTACGAGGCAGATACAAGGAAAACTGCGGTACAAAGATAGACTAGCAAGACCCCAGCTCAACATACAAGCCAGATATGATGGTAGATGTTTGTCATCCTAGCTGCATAGGGGAATTTTGGCCCAAGGCTGACCCAGGACCAAGACTCAAGACTCTATCTAAAAACATAACTGAGGCAAAATAGCCTGACATATGTGGCTCAAATGATCAAGCACTTGTCTAGAAAATGATCCCTCAACTTCTCAGTACTGCCAAATTTTAAAAAGAAAGAAAAAATAAACAAAAGAGATGTCCTTGCTGGAAAGCTTGATATGAGCACTAAGAGAAGACTGAAACAATTAAGGAAAATGTTTTTGCTAAATAGTGATAGAAAACAAAATTAAGGAGGGAAAAAGCAATGCAACTATTAACTCCAGGAAAATCTAAATGTTGTTCAAGAAAATAAAAAATGATTATGTAGGAAGAGTTATCAATATAGAGATTCACAGGGAAAAAACTATGAAGTAATACAGTAATCAGGAACTTTACATAGTGGTCATGGAGGGCTAAAACCCTGGAGTCCAATAAATAATGTTTAAAAATAGGAGAAAAAGGAGTGGAACCTGTCAATTTTAGAAAATAGGAAATGGTAGGGCAAAAGGTATGCTGAATATGCTGGTTTTCAGTATGTTTTTGAGAGCTTTGCATATGTTTAACTTTAATTTTTTAAAAAGACTAAAAGTTGATTTTAATTTAACTTTCTTTTGTCACGTGCACACATAGTGCCATTTGGGCGATGCATTTTGCAAAGCTTTTAAAGGCATGAAAATATTTCAGGGAAGTATTAATGATGGCTTGAGCCAATCTGTCTTTTGTAAATAATTTCTCAAGCAAGTATACTAATTAGAGTTAGGATAGGCAAATGAGACAACAAGACATCAATCAGCAATCTCACTGCTCATCTATTGAATGTAGCAATAGACATTCAACCAAGTATAAGATGGCGTGTCTAACATTCAAAAAGTCTTAGGATTCAAGGGAAGATACGACAAAGAAAACTGCGGGGGGGGGGAGAAGCACAACTTGATGTCTTCAAAGTTAACTAGCAGTACAAATTTATAAATAATGTCTCAGTAAAAAGAAATAGCATGTTACCAAATAATAACTAGAGAAGTCTAAGTGTTTGGAAGAATGAAAGATGGTGCCATAGAGAAGAGATCTCAGAGAAAACAGAAGAGGGAAATTTTCCTTTTTATTTTCTTTCTTTCTTTCTTTTTTCTAGTCCTGGGGCTTGAACTCAGGGTCTGGGCACTGTCCTTGAACACATTTTGCTCAAGGCTAGTGCTCTGCCACTTGAGCCACAGCCCCAAGTCTGGCTTTTCTGTGTATGTGGTACAGAAGAATCAAACTCAGAGCTTTGTACATGCTAGGCAAGCACTCTACCCCTAGGCTAAATGCCCAGTCCCCTTCCCACAATGGGGAAATTTTTTAAGTAAACCCAGGAGAGCAAGATGTTCTCTTGGCTTAGTGAAGAGATTATAGATTTGTCCCAAGCATTTAAGGATGTCTGCTCACTAAAATGCAAAGGCAGTTAGCTTTTGGCTTGAGAAAAAAGTAATTCCATCACTCATAGCAGAGACAAGAAATTCAGTTAGGTGTTCTGCTGGGATGAATTATCTATTATTTTATGAGATTTAGCTAAAAAATAATAATAAAATAAAACCAAAACCTAAGGGGTAATTTCTGATCTATGTAAAAGGCTTGGATTCCCTGGAAATAGCAATTACCTCTTATAAAAATCATTAATCAGAGTATTGCATTGATTTTGTTATAAATAAGACTGTGTCTATGAGCTTCTGTATTTTGATGAAGGCATCCGGCTATGATTGATGGGAAAAGATGTTCTCCAAGGAAATACAAATAGGCACACCTTACATATTTATAAAGTTCAAGCACATTACCTCTTCAACAGCTTTCAAAACTAAAGCGATCTCCATTCATACACAAAAGGTAAGATCTGTAAATTAATGAAGCAAGTATGCTGATATTTTTGCATCACTTAGATCCTTCAATGAAAAAAAAAAGTGTGTGTGCGTGTGTGTGCGCGTGTGTGTGTGTGTATCAATGGAAACACACCATGGACACTCAAAACAAAAATCTTACTGACCCTGCAAGTAATGGAGGGTGGGGGAAGGAAGTCTGAAAGTCAGCTATAAGAGGGACGAAGTTGGGTTATGAAGCAGGGCTGAGACTAGAGAGTTTTTTTATTCATTCCAGAAGAGCAGATGGCTGAGCCCACCAGAGCCCAGAAGAGGGCAGCCAAGAGCTGCTTCCATGAACTCTTCCTTGAAAGGTCATCCAATGGTACACTTGTGGATTTTGGTCCAAGTACACAATGGCTGATTGGTGGTGGAGGTAGGGGAGGGAGGAAGCCCACTTTCCTGGGTAGCCTGGACCAAAGTCATCCATGACAGATAAAGTGCCAGACCAAGCAGAGCCATGGAGAATGAAAGGTAAGCATAGAACAGCATCTCAAAGTCAGAGAAACCAGCTCAGGTGCCCCTGCCATTCTGATCAACTCACTCCAGTGCCCAAAAGCTTTTGCTGGCTTCCTGAGCCCCATCTCACAAACAGGGCCTACCTTTCAAGGTCCCTCTTTAATCTAACCCTGATTTCACTGGTTTCTAGGGGCTTGGAGAGGAAGGCTGAGATGAATGGACAGCTTACCGCTTAGGTTATGGTTTTATTTTATTATTTTTTTTTAGCTAAATCTCATTCTGAGATGAATGCAATAAAGCTTCCCGGCGTACTTTCGTAATAGGTTCCTGTGATTATATATGTCTCCAAACTCACTGCAGCTACAACGCCAGAAGTGAACCAGATGTCATCGATTGCAGGACAGCATCGAGGTAGGTATCAACACCTGTCACGGACAGACCCCTCTGGTGAGGACAGGGGTTATGGGGTAGGAAGGACAGACAAAAATCTCCAAACCTCCCTATCAATTTTGCTGTCAACCTAACATTGCTCTGAAAATGGAAGGGGTGACATTGATTGAGAGGTATTGTACTCACCAACTGATGTGTTGAACTGAAACCTCTTTTATAAACATGCGGATATTTTTCAATAAAATATAGCAAATAAATAATAAAATTAATTTTAAAAAGTCAGTAGCCCATATTTTTCTATACTTCTTTGCCAGTCCTGGGATTTGAACTCAGGGCCTGAGCACTGTCCTTGGGCTTTTTTCTCAAGGCTAGAGCTCTACCACTTGAGCCACAGCACCACTTCCAGCTTTTTTCTATATATGTGGTACTGAAGAATAGAACCCAGGTCTCTGTGCATGCTAGGCAAACACTCTTTTGTGGGGGACAGGGATGGGATGCCATGCTCAGCTTATTTACTGAAATGGAGTCTTGCTAATTTGTTTTTCTTATGTTAACCTCCAACCATTATCCCCTGATCTCTGTCTCCCGTGTGGCTGAGATTACAGAAGTGAGCCATGGTGCCTGGATAAACAACTATAAAAGCAATCAAGTGACAAAGCAACTCTGTCCACCTTAGCTGACACATGACATGAGACCCAAAGATCCTGCCTTTCACCTGTCCTTCCTTTAATATAACAGTCTTTCTTGCTGTTACTTTCTCACTAGCCCTCTCACATTTATCTATAGCCGAAAAAGAATGGAACACCTTTCTTGAGCAGTACATGCCAAGAGCTTTGAAACATTTCAAACTTTTTTTTTTCAAAAACTTCCAATTCACTTTGGATCCATTCACACATATGTTAGAAGAGGCCAGTGAAGTGATTTAATATGTCATTTCAGAAAGCATTTAGTTCACCAGTGAAGTCTTTCTGAATATGGTGATTACAGATTCCTTCCAAATATTGGTTGGCTTAGGAAGTCTCAGGAAAAATAAGTTGCTTTTGTTTTAAGTTTGGAAACCACAGAACTATATTATGCAATCTTATTCTCACTTTTTAAGACTCCTTGCAGCACCAACAGGTCTCAGTTTCAAACTCAAGGAACTCAGGGGTTTGGAAATTCCTTTTTTGGGGGGAAGGGGGCCATAGGACTTGAGCTCAGTCTGGGTGCTGTCCCTGAGCTCTCTGCTCAAGGCTACCAACCTACCCTGGAACCAAGCCCCACTTCCCATTTTCTAGAGGTTAACTGGAGATAAGAGTCTCAGGTCCTTTTGTGCCTGGGCTGGCTTTGAACCTTGATCCTCAGATCTCAGCCTCCAGAGTAGCTAGGATTACAGATGTGAGCAGGCTAGGGGTTTGGAAATTCTTAAAAGCAGCAAGCAGCCTTTCCCCAGTCCCTGACCCACCTCACCCCATCACAAAGCCAGACAAGAACAGGCTGCAACCAGGCTGTGCTACTGTTCTCCAATTCCCCAGTAGGGGGCGCTGCTGTCCCCACAGGCAGCAAGAGCCTCTGGTGGTCCAGACATCCTCTGGGGGCTCCCTAGACCAATGGAGAAGATTCCACACAGCATGACAGTCTCCAGGGTCACAAGGAAAGACTGCTGTCTGGATTACCCATACTTACTGAAAGTGCAGAGACGCAAAGGCCACAGAAGCCCCCTGAACAAAGGTTCCTGTTGGTGAGCTGCAGAAGTGATAACTTTTAGGTCTTGGAATGCATAAAATGTATTAGTCAAAAAGTTTTGCCAGGGGCAGTGGCTCACACCTGTAATCCTAGCTACTCTGGAGGCCGAGATCTGAGGATCAAGGTTCAAAGCCAGCCCAGGCACAAAAGGACCTGAGACTCTTATCTCCAATTAACCTCTAGAAAACAGAAAGTGGGGCTTGGCTCCAGGGTAGGTCGGTAGCCTTGAACTGAACAAGGACAGCACCCAGGCCAAGTTCAAGCCCTATGATCCACAAAAAAAAAAAGTTTCTACGGGTCTGGGAGTTTGGCCTAGTGGTACAGTGCTTGCCTAGCATGTATGAAGACCGGGGTTCAATACCTCAGTATCACATACATAGAAAAAGCCAGAAGTGGTGATGTGGCTCAAATGGCAGAGTGCTAGCCTTGAAGAAAAGGCCCAAGGACAGTACTCAGGCCCTGAGTTCAAGCCCCAGGACTGGCAAAAAAAAAAAAGTTTCCACCAAAAAAGCACCCTATCCTTTCAGTGGGAATGTAAAATAGTATAACCACTCTGGACAGGAGTCTGGAGGTTCCTCAAAAACTAAACATAGGTCTTGCCTATGACCCAGCCACATCACTCCTGAGCATCTACCCAAAACATCACAAGTAAGGATACCATAAAGACACTTGCACTTCCCTGTGCATTGCTGCACTGTTCACAATAGCCAAGTTATGGAAACAACCTAGATGTCCTACCATAAATGAGTAGATCAAAGATCTGTGGTACACACACACAATGGAAATTTATACAGCCATTAGAAAAAATAAGATTATGCCATTGTCAGGGAAATGTATGGACCTGAAACAAAACATTAAGAGAGGTAAGTTCGCAGGGACAAATGGCACATGTGTTCTCTTGTAGGTGGAAGCTAGGTCTAAAATATAACTAGACACAATAACCTATACAAGACTCGGCATTCACATAGACTAAAAGATGATATTCTCGGGGGAGGAACTCGAAGGTAGAACTTCTCTGAACATTTAAAATGTTATATGTCAAAATGAATTCCAGAAAATGGAAATGTAGGATTTGAGGGCTGTGCATGTTGTTGACAGTGATGGTAGTGTTTGTTTTTTGCTTTGGGGTGTTTTTGTGTCTTTCTGGGGAGCAAAGGGGTGCACAGAAAGGGATGGAGGAAGATTGATGGGATGCCGTCGTGCTAATCAGTATACATTACGTGGGAAATGAACTATGTAGCTGCGGGCAGGGAGGGGAGATGAAAACTAGGGAAAATGAAGGAAGGGTGACATTGTCCAAAGAAAGCAATGCACTCATTGCCTGACAGGAAATGGTAACCCCGCTGGACAGCACCTTAATTGGAATGATAAAATTGTATTTTACCAAATTATATTCCACTTGTTTCTTTTCCGTTTTTATAATATGAAGACAAGAAAATCTAGGTAGACAAGAAAATCTGGTTCGTGTGGACATTTTTTCAGATGATGCTCTTGTAGGCTATTTCTAATCATCCATCCCCTTGGGAAACCACCCAGAATCTGCTCACACACCCAGCCACCCCCAGGGAGAAGGGAAAGAAGCTTTCTCAGCAAAATTGTCAGGCTTTTGGAGGACTCAGAGAGAAGTGGGGGCGGGAGCAGAAAGGAAGTCTGTCTGGGAAGAGCTAAGGTGACCTAGAGATCTCCTGCCAGCCCTGGAGCCCTTCAAGCTCAGATACGCTCTCTAGTGGTGACCTAGAGGTGATGACCATGTGGTCCCGGTCTTCCTAGGACACAGGACACGGGGACCTAACTCCCTGGGGATAGGGCGATTAAAGTCACACATAGACTAGCAAAGGCACCTGTCTTGCTAAGCCCCCGCGTGAACCTGAGTATCTTTCACCTCTCCTCGAAGCTTTGATTTTGAAGAGTCTCTGCATGGCATTGACGGAGTGGTGGGATTCAATCAGGCCCAAGGCCCTCGTCTTACTCCTTGAGATCTCACTCCGGGTTCATGTCTATGTCCAGGTCTGCCAAATCACAGACTAAGAGCTCCTTAAGCTATGTACAGGGAAGTCCACAGAGACAGGACCACCAGCCCTGCTCAACAGGGCCAGCGCTGGGTGTGTGACCCAGCCTCCAGGAGCCGCTGGTTGCAGGAGGCTCCAGGATGGAAACATACAGGCTAGATTAGGTACAGGGCCCAAATCACAAATGCCAGGGTATCTTGTGTACCCAGCAAAAGGGTTTTCTAGGCTTCTGGTACTCAAGAACCTGGAAGCCCAGAGCACAGTGAGTCCAATAGATGGGCCCTGTTGTGGGAACCCAGAAGCCAAACTCTGCTCTGATCTCAGCCCACACTTCACTCAGCATCATGGACAAAATGACAGTAATGAAAACAACATGTGCAGGCCAGGCCTAGTGGCTCATGCCTATAATCCCAGCTGCTCAGGAGGTTGAGGTAGGAGGATGGTGAGGTCAGTCCCAGACAAAAACATGAGACTCTATTTTAAAAAAAAAACTGAAATAGAAGGGCTAAGAGTGTGGCTTCAGTAGCAAAGAGCTTGCTTACCAAGCGAGAGGCCTTGAGTTCAATCCCCTATACTAGACCCGGGTGGCTCATCACTATTATCTTAGCTGCTTGGGAAGCTGAGATCTGAAGACGGCAGTTCAAAGCCAGCATGGGCAGGAAATTCTATGAGACTCTTACCTCCATTGAACCACTAAAAAGCTGGAAGTGGGGCTGTGGCTCAAGTAGTAGAGCACTAGCTTTGAGCAAAACTGCTCAGATCAGCAGCCAGACCCTGAGTTCAATACACACAATCTCCAAAATCCAGACCACTCACTTCGCAGGACTCAAATCTTTTTTTTTCTCCTCAAAGAAGAATATAACATGAAGTTTTTCTCTTGGAAGAAAATGTTCATCTACGAGTCGAACATACTACCATCTGGAAATGCTGGCATTTATTTGCCCAACATCTTACCCAATGTTTGCTCTTAAAAATCATGCTAAAATCAAATATCCTATGCATAAATCTTTGTATACATATTTGATTCTGCTCTAAGGATAAATTCCAAGAAATGGAAATGCTAGAGGAACAGGTGGAAAGCTTTCTGTCTCTATTATCAGAAAGGCCCAGGGTCTAGAAATCTCACAGGGTGACAAAGCCATAGTAATTTCATGGCCACACAGGTTCTTTCCCACAGAAAACTAAGTGTTACTTCTTACTATAAAGCACATTCACACGGAGAATTCAGGGCATCACACTGTGCTGGCATGTCACCAGATGCAGGTAAAGGTTGCTGAAGTTTCCCTGTCTCCACCTAGAACTCTCCACCTACGACCCTTAACTTCCATCACAGAATAAGAATTTCTGGACAAGTCACAATGGTAAGAAAACTTGTCAGAGCTTTATTGAGTAAACAAGAAGACAGGCAAAAGGCAGAGACGCACTCTAACAGAGTGTAGGTGCTCTAGAAGAAAGACACACAGCTCTTTGGCTGTCAGGGGAAAAGGCAGAGGGTCTGACTTCAAAGTTACGCAAAGTTAGGTGTTTTATCTTTAATCATTCCTAGTATTATACTTTCTGAGTTTCTGAATGTTTGAGGCATTTCTTCCAGGTAAGAATGCATTCTGCCATCAAACAGATGCTTCTCCTTAAGATAAGGGAGGCGTCCTGTGGTCTACATTTTGGGTAGGAGGTTGC